>NW_006408519.1:37501378-37510559 GCF_000296735.1 Chrysochloris asiatica | reverse complement strand
CCCGTTCTCTATGGGTATCTTTTCTTAAGCTTTTGCAATAATGGTCTTGTGCAATATTTGTCCTTTTGTGACTGACTAATTTCACTCAGCATACTGTCCTCAAGGTTCATCCATGTTATGTGGTGGCTTACAGCTTCCTTGTTATTCTTCAATGTAGCATAATAGTCCATTTCATTATAATCTTTTACTTTGTCACCTGAAGCTGCTCTTTGAAATTTTCTGTTCAGCTCTTTTACTTTCTTATTTCTTACATTTTCTTTAGCTTCTTTGAGCTTAAGCACAGGTTTCAGAGTCTTTTCTGACATCCATTATGTTTTAAACCTTTTATCATGAATTGAGTGATAGTTTACATAGGAGAACTTCAATTTTACACTCATCCTATTGTATTTTGTTTCATTGCAATGATTACAATCCCCTCCATGTATCATCGTTCAACAGTATTTGCTTGTATTGCCTCTGTTTTGTTTTGTTTTTTTAATTTTGGTTGTATGACCAAAATTATATAACCAGGATTATATAATCATTTAAACAACCCAAGGGTACATTCTACAACCCTGCCTCCTGGCCACCACCATACAGCTTTTCTCTTTCCATGAGTCTAGAGTCTTCTTTGACATCCATTTTTATGTTTTCATTCTTCCCTGTCTGTTTTGAGTTCTTTCTGTATGATGTTCTTAATGTCATCCTATAAGTTTTGTTGTCTTTTGTCATTTGTTTAATGCATCAAATCATTTCTTGAAATGGTCCCAAATTCAGGTGGGATATATTCAGGGTCATTTTTTGTCTCTGGTTGACTTGTTTTATTTTTCCTCAGCTTTAGCCTTAACTTGCATATGAGCCATTGATAATCTGTACCACAGTTGAAATCTGATCTTGTTTTGGTTGATGATGTTGAGTGTCTCCATCATCTCTTCACACAGATGTAGTCATTTTGATTCCTGTGCACTTCCATCTGTTGAGGCATATGTTGTTTAAAAACGATATTTGCAATGAATTATTCATGGTCTTGTAAAATTCTTTCATGCAATCTCCAGCATCATTTCCATCACCAAGACCATATTTTTCAGCTACTCATTATTCCTTTCTGTTTCCAACTTTTGCATTTCAGTCACCAGTAATTACCAATGAATCTTGATTGCATGTTTGATCAATTTCAGACTAAAGGACATAGTAGAATTTTTCAATGTCATCATTACTGGCTTTAGTGGTTGGTGAGTAAATTTGAATAATAGTGATATTAACTGGGCTTCCTTCTAGGTGTATGGGTATTATCCTATTTTGATGAAGGATGTGATGCCATTCTTCTTCAATTTGATGGTCCCGACATAGTAAGTAATATGAATGCCTGATTTAAAATAGCCAATACCTTTTCAGTTTGGCTCACTAATGCCTAGGAAAGCAATCTTTATGCTTTTGATTACATTTTTGAAAATTTTCAATTTTCCTAGTTGCATATTACATACATTCCATGTTCCTGTTGTTAACAGATGTTTGCTGCTAATTCTCCTAATTTTGAGTTGTGCCTCATCAGCAAATAAAGGACCCAAAAGCTTTACTCCATTCATGTCATTATGGTCAACTCTATTTTGAGGATATAGCTCTTCCCTAGTCATATTTTGAGGACCCTCCAAACTGAGGGGATCATTTTCCAGCACTATATCTAAAACCTTTACTGATGAAGATCAAAGAACACAGCCTTTGGTATAGGTTCTTTCTGACATCTCAATGTCAGAAAAAAAAAAAACACCTCACCAATGGACCAATAAACAATATTCTTATCAACGGAGAAAAGATTGAAGTTGTCAAGGACTTCATTCTTCTTGGATCAACTATCAACACTCGTAGAAACAGCAGTCAAGAGATCGGATGACGTATTGCATTAGGCAAATCTGCTGCACAGGAACTTTTTAAAGTGTTGAAGAGCAGAGATGTCAGCTTGAGGACTAAGGTGCGCCTGACCCAGGCCATGGTATTTTCAATAACCTCATATGGATATGAAAGCTGGACAGTGAATAAGAAGACCGTAGAAGAATTGATGCCTTTGAGTTGTGGTGTTGGAGGAGAATACTAAAAGTGCCATGGACTGCCAAAAGAACCAATAGATCTATTTTGGAAGAAGTGCAGCCAGAGTGCTCCTTGGAGGCCAGAATGGCTAAGCTTTGTCTCTCATACTTTGGACATATTGTCAGGAGAGAACAGTCACTGGAGAAGGATGTCATGCTGGGTAAGATGGAGGGTCAGAGAAAAAGAGGAAGACCCCCAACGAGATGGATCAGCCAGGTGGCATCATTGATGGCATCAAGTGTGGCAGCGGTGGTGGGTTTGGCCCAGGATCGGACATTGTTTCGTTTTGCTGTGCGTGGGGTCGCTATGAGTCGGTTCTGACTTGATGGCACCTGACAACAACAACAACATATCTAAAAAACTTCTGCTGCTGTACATAAGGTTTTCATCTTCAGCACTGTGTCTAACAAGGCCCTCCTTCTGTTCGTAAGATTTTTAAGGAGCTCTGATAGCATAGTGGTTACGAAACAGGCTGCTAATCTCATGTTCAGCAGTTCGAAACTACCAACTATCCCACAGGAGAAAGATGAGGCTTTCTGCTCCAGTAAAGATTTACAGCCTCGGAAACCCTGTACAGGGTCCCTGTGAGTTAGAACCGACTCCACGGCACAGAACACCAACAACAACTCAGCAGTTGTCTGCTTCTCCTCTTTCCTTGTCTGTCTTAGTCTGAAAGCTCCAGTGAAACCTGTCTACCATATGTGACCCTGCTGGTATTTCAAATACTGGTGGCATAGCTTCCAGTATCACAACAACACACAAGCCACCACAGTATGACTAAGTGATAAACAAGTGGTAGTTAATTCTGTTAGAGTTGATTTATGTATTTTGAGAGTCTTTCATTGGAAGTATAGATATTTATTATGATTATGTAAAATTGAGCTTCTAATCATGATACAATGCCTTTCTTTCTTTCTTATGAATTTTTTTCCCTGAAAGTCTAGTTTATCAGAAATTAATATTGTCAATCCTGTTCATTTTTCATTACTGTTAACTTGGTATATTTTTCCCATCCTTTTAATTTTAGTCTATTTTTGTCTTTGTATATAAGGTGTGTCAGTTATAGAAAGTATCAAGGTGGATTTTATTTTTTTACGCAGTTTGTAATTTCCTGTCTCTTGACTGGTGTGTTAATGCATTTACATTCAATGTAATTATTGACGGGTATGAATTGATAGCTTTCATTTTGCTGTGTGTTATTTTAATCTGCTGCTGGTTTCTTTGTTCCACATAATTTTCTGTGCAGAATTCATTTTGCTTTTAGAATTTTCTTGTCATTGTATTCATTGGAGTTGTTTGAATGTTTACTAAATCTTTATGATTTCTCTGTTTTTAATTTTGATGAGAAGGTTTCTTAATTTTTTTTGAGCCTACCCTGTTAAATTCTTCCCAAGGTTACGACAGTGTGCTTTATCTAGAAATCTGCTTTACTTCCTAGCCTTTTGGAAGTTCTGTAACTGTACCACTCCTTCTTTTTGCTTTGTAGTTGTCTCCGTTGTCCATTGAAATATCGGGTTCTCTATTTTAAGATGTGTAGGTCTGTTTGACTTTGGATACTTCTATGTTTGAATTGAGTTTTGGGTGGTGTTGTCATGTGTGTTAATCTCAGATTGTTTTCTGCTATTGTTGGTTATCTGTTCAAAGAACTCACTTTAGTACTTTTTGTAAAGTTGCTCTGTGTGAAAAATAGCAACGACCATTCCTCCTACAGCATTCTGTACTGAGCTGGGTTCAGTAATTTATTGAAATGACATACAGAACTCAGGCACCATACCTTCAGTTATGGGGCTTATTAAAAAGTTAACAGGTTACAATTGTTCACAGCATAGTTCTTGAGGACTTGCTTGCAGGCAGGCGTCTCTCCTGGCTAATTTAAAGGTCAGTGGTTGGAACCTACCAGGGACTCTATAGGAGAAAGATGTGACAATCAGCTTCATTAAAGATTAGGTAACCTCAAGGAGCAATTCTGTGAGTTGAAACCAATTGAAAGGTAGTGGGGTTTTACATGATATTAAATTGAAACCTTAGGGAACAATGAATTTATGTTAATGGGAGAGAAACATCTCATGTTTCCACAATTTGAAAATGCCACTAAATGGTACACATAGAAAGTACTATTCTCAACATCTACAACAAAAGAAATAAAGTTATATTTTCAAAGTAATTTAATTAGAAAATTGATATATGTCATGAAGATATCATCAACATCCTCCTGAGCATTTCATCTGTAGTTAGGAGTTGAAGAAAGTGATTCAGGCCAAACTAGGAGAGTTGTCGTAGAATCCGTTTTGACTCATGGTGGCCCCTGTGTGTCAATAGGATTGTGCTCCATAGAGTTTTCAATGGTTAGTTTTTCAGAAGTAGATCACCAGACTTTTAAAATACTCCTGGGTGGACTCTAGCTTCCAACCTTTTGATTTGCAGTTGAGCTTATTAACCACTTACACCACCCAGGGACTATAAAGAGAGTGATACTTACCATTACTTGGGCCAGATTTATTGGTGTGGAGATGCAGAAGAACTACTTTTCTATTAGTGAAAGCATCTTGGGAGCTTTAGGACAGGTAGAGGACAGAGAAGACATTAGGGGGAGAGAGATCATGCATTCATTCATTTCAGGCCTTCTGTGGCAGACTTCTTGTATGCGGAACCAGCATTAACCTTACTGGTCTCATGGAATCTGCATCCTGGCAAAGAAGAATGGCAGTGTTATATATATGTATATATATCTAACCTCAGATGTCTAGAGCTATGGAGATTCTCTTTAGATTGTAATTAAATGAGCCTGTGGTTTTGCATTGGAATGTTAAAATGAAGCTTTAAATTTAAGTAAAGATTGCTCGACCTAAGTGCTTTATAAAATGAGACAGTTTTGTATATAAAATCAAATTTGCAGATTTGTCTCTTCTGATTTGTAATTCCATTTTATAGATGGGAAAAGAGAGTCGGGGTTAAGCTCATACACTTCATTTGGATTTTTCACATGGCAAATTCTGCTTTTGCTTCATTTTCTGTTTGTTTGAGGGGAAATATGATTTTTGATGTCTGGTACAATGATTTCATTTTTTTATCCATAGAAGACAAATATCAACTAGAGGAACGGCTAGAGTCTTGCTGTAGTGGAAATAATAAAGTATATTAATAACTGAATAAATGGGTCTTGCTGGGAAACATTTTAGAATTTCACCGAGATATAATATTTCTTGAGCCTATTTTTTATTTTTTCCTTTTGGCTTTTTACAAATGGACTAAAATGCCTTTCAGTTAAAATGACCGAATCACTAGAAGTGAAGCTGTTCAAACCCCAGTGTAAGGGAGTCTCTGAATGAATGGAAAACTGAAGCTGCATGTTGGTGTCCTCTTCCTAAGAAGCCTACCCTATTTCCCCTCTGATTTGCTTGTCTTGAGCTTGCTGCGCTAACTAGGGCTCAAAATTTTTAACCTATGGCTACAAAGAAAAAAAAAAAAAGCCCACACTCAAAAATAATCATTGTTATGCAAAACATGGCAAATTGGAGAATGAAGACAGATTTTGTATTTCATCTGTTACATGTCATGTTGGTGAAGGCGCCTCTGTAGTTGATGCTGTGAGGTTGTTTAAAACAAAACAACAACAACAAAAAAACCCCCAAACCCACTGCCATTCAGTAGATTCTGACTTATAGAGACCCACTGTAGACTTTCTGAGACTGTAAAGCTTTATGGAAGCAGAAAGCCTCATCTTTCTCCTGACATTGCAGTTAGCAACCCAGCACTAATCCACACTGCTCCCAGATCTCCACCAGGAGATATAGTCTACGGGAAAATGCTAATCAAGTTCATTAACAGCCATTGATCTGTGTGTAAGACTTTGCTGTATGACTATGGGATCTAGAAGCTGCTTCTTACAGGAAAACCACACATTCAAACTCCACAGTCTGGTTCAGGCTGGCTCACCACTGATTGACTCACTGGTTGACCTTAGGTTAATGAGACCTTGGGCTGTGTGAACTTGGAGAAGTTGCCTAACCTTTCATGTCTTCCATTTCCTCCTATGCATTGAGGAACATACTAATAATACCTATCTCTGAGAAGCTGGACTATATGAAGAATGCTGCATCAGGATTGGAGGAAGGCTCATTGACAACTTGAGAGATGCAGACGACAAATCCTTGCTTACTGGAAGTGAAGATAACTTGAACCATTGCTGATGAAGATCATAGACCACAGCCTTCAGTATGCATTACAACTCAATGTAAAGAAAACAAAAATTCTTACAACTGAACCAATAAACAGCATTTAAAAAAAACACAAACAAACTTTTTTGTGTGAATTGAGTGAAGGTTATATACAAGTTCATTAATTTTATGTTCAATGAATCATACACTTTGTTTCCTCTCAATAATTTCAATCCCCGCCATGCAACAACAGTTGTTCCTCTTCCCCCCTGTACAAATATCTTCTTTCAAACTCATATATATTTGTGATATATATATATACATATATGTATATGTATATATTGTTGTTGTTAGGTGCCATCTAGTTGATACTGACTCATAGCGATCTTATTGCACAGCAGAACAAAACAGTGCCCAATCCTGTTCCAACTTCACTACTGTTGCCATGCTTGAGTCCATCAATGCTACCACTTGGCCAATACATCTTGTTGGGGGTCTTCCTCTTTTTCACTGACCTTTACCAAACATGATCCCTCCTGACAATATGTCCAAAGTATGAGAGACGAAGTTTGACAATCTTGGCCTCCAAGGAGCACTCTGGCTGCACTTCTTCGAAAATGGATCTATTGGTTCTTTTGGCAGCTCATGGCACTTTCAACATTCTCCTCCAAAACCATAACTTAAATGTGTCAATTCTTCTATGGTCTTCCTTATTCACTATCCAACTTTCGCATGCATATGAGGTTATTGAAAATACCATGGCCTGGGTCAGGCACACCTTAGTTCTCAAGCTGACATCTTTGCTCTTCAACACTTTAAAAGGTCTTATGCAGCAGATTTGCCTAATGTAATATGTCCTTTGATTTCTTGACTGTTGCTTCCATAAGTGTTGATAGTTGATCCAAGAAGAATGAAGTCCTTGACAACTTCAATCCTTTCTCCATTGATAAGAATGTTATTTATTGGTCCAGTGGTGAGGATTTTTGTGTTCTTGAAATTGAGCTGTAATCCATACTGAAGGCTGTGTACTTTGATCATCTTCAGTAAATGTTTTAAGTCCTCTTCACTTTCAGCAAGCAAGGTTGTATCATCTGCATATTGCAGGTTGTTAATGAGTCTTCCTCCAATCCTGATGCCACATTTTTCTTCATATAATCCAGCTTCTCGGATTATTTGCTCAGCATACAGGTTGAATAAGTATGGTGAAAGAATACAACCTTTTTGCACACCTTTCTTAATTTTAAACCATTCAGTGTTCCCAAGAATAACAGAGAAACACTGTAAAATATAGTGTCGGAAAATGAGCCCACAAGGTTGGAAGGCACTCAAAATGAGAGAGGGGAAGAGCTGCCTCCTCAAAGTACAATTGACCGTGGTGACACAAATAGAGTAAAGCCTGTAGGAGAAAAGCCAACGGGACCTTCATTTGGCGATGGGGCACAACTCAAAATGAACAGAAACGGCTGTAAACATCCATTGAAAATTGAAACATGGAATGTATGAAGCATGAATCTGGGAAAATTGGAAGTTGTCAAAAATTAAATGGAACGCATAGACATAGATATTTTAGGCATTGTTGTTATATTGTTATGTGCTGTGGAGTCGGTTCCGACGCATAGCAACCCTGTATAGGGTTTCCGAGGCTGTAAATCTTTATGGGAGCAGAAAGCCTCATCTTTGTCCCGTGGAATAGCTGGTGGTTTCGAACTGCTGACTATGAAATTAGCAGCCCAATTCGTAACCACTGCACTACCATAGCACCTTATCTTAGGCATTAGTGAGCTGAAATTGACTGGTATTGGCCATTTTGAATCTGAAACATGGTTTACTCTGCCGGAAATGACAAATTGAAGAGAAATGGTGTTGCATTCATGAGGTACAACACTGTCTGTGATTGGATAATATCCATTCACCTACTGGGAAGACCAGTTAAAACCACTATTACTCATATTTACACACCAATCACTAAAGCTAGTGCAGATGAAATAGAACTCTACCAACTTCTTCAATATGAAATCGATCAAACTTGCAGTCAAGATGTATTGATCATTACTGGTGATTGGAATGCAAAGGTTGGGATCAAAGAGGAAGGATCACTAGTTGGCAAGTATGGCCTTGGTGATAGAAATGATGCTGGAGAATGCGTGATAGAATTCTGTAAAACCAATGATTTGTTTATTTCAAATACCTTCTATAGACAGCATAAGAGATGACTATACACATGAACTTCACCAGATGCAATACATAGAAAACAAATTGACTACATCTGTGCAAAGATACCATGGAAAAGCTCCATATCATCAGTCAAAACAAGGCCAGGAGCAGACTGTGGAACAGGTCATCAATTACACATATGCAAATTCAAATTGAAGTTGAAGAAAATGAAAATAAGTCCATGAGAGCCAAAATATGACCTTGAATTTAGTGATCATCTGAAGTAAAGATTTGGTACATTAAACACTAAAGACCGAAGACCAGAAGAGTTGTGGGATGACATCAAGAACATCTTAAATGAAGAAAGCCAAAAGTCATTAAGAAGAAAAGAATGAAGGAGAAGGTCAAAATGGATGTCAGAAGAGACACTGAAACTTGCTCTCTGGTGTAGAGATATGTATAGATAGATAGATGATAGACAGATAGATAGGTATAAATATACATATACATATAGATGTAGACTAGTGATTCAGAAGTAGTTTGTCACTCTTTCTTCCTAGTCTATCTTTGTTTTGTAGCTCATCTGAAACCTATCCACCATGGGTGACCCTGCTGGTTATTTAAAACACCGGTGGCATAGCCTCAGAATCACAGCAACTCAAACCACCACAGCACAACAGACAGACAAATGGTGGCCGTTTGGTTTTATGTCTATACTGTCTCTTTAAATTTCGCTGTCAATCTTGATACAATCCTGATATAATCAAGATGTTCTCTCCTAATCCTATCAATCCTGGTACAATCAA
>NW_006408519.1:37474175-37497952 GCF_000296735.1 Chrysochloris asiatica | reverse complement strand
TAGTGAGGTTGGCCCAGGATCGGACATTGTTTCGTTCTGCTGTGCATGGGGTCGCTATGAGTCGGTTCCGACTCGATGGCACCTGACAACAACAACAATAGATGTAGACATATTTAGAGCCGTCGAGTCAGTTCCAATCTGAGTAGTAATGGTGAGCTTGAACTGCCGACCTTGAAGTTCAAACCAACTTTGCAGTCCAGCACATTAACCCACAGTACCTTACCAGGACTTTGTATATCCCAATCTTCCTCCCATGTCCTCTCAGTGTATGTCTCTGTCCATGTATCTTCACACAGAACACTGTTGTTCCAAGGTGTGTCTAGATCACTATTTACCTTTATCCCTTGTAGTCCATGCATAACTCCCTGTGTCTTCACCTGTCTTCATCATTCTTCTGTCAACCCCCCTTTTCTTGTATTTTGCCCTCCCCCTTCTTGTATATTGCCCTCCTTGTCATCTGAGCTAAAATGCATTTACCCTCTAGCCCATTTCGTTATTTTCCCTTGCCTCCCACTACTGGTAAAAATAATTTCTTTTAACATGAAAACCTTTCCTTGAGTTTTTACAATAGTGCTCTCAGCAATGCAATATTTATTCTTTTGTGACTAACTTATTTCACTCAGCATAATGTCTCCAGGTTCATACATGTTATGAAGTGTTTTGTAGATTCACCGTTATATACGTTGCATAGTATTCCATTGTTGTATGTACCAACATTTGCTTATCCACTCTTCCATTGATGGGCATTTAGGCTGTCTCCTCCATCTTTTTGCTACAGTGAATAGTGCTGCGATGAACATCAGAGTGCATAGATCTACTTGTGTTCTGGCTCTAATTTCTTGTGGATAGATACCAAGTAGAGGGATTTCTGGGTTATGCAGTATTTCTATTTCCAACTTTCTTAGGACGTGCCATACCGTTTTCCACCATTCCCACCAGGAATGAAGGAGGATCCCAGTCTCTGCACACCCTCACCAGCATTTTTTTTTTTTTTCTCTCTTAACTTTGCTATTAATATGCGTGTGAGTTGGTATCTCATTATTGTTATTATTAGCATCTCTCTAATGGATAGTGATCATGAATATTTATTCATATGTTAATTAGCTGCATGAATGCCTTTTTGGTGAAGTGTCTGCTCATGTCCTGTGCCCATTAAAAAAATTTTTTTTTTTGTTTCTTTCTTTTCCTTGTGTAATGTTATTACAAAAAAAAAAAAAAGTTTTCTAGTGTGTTTTCTCCTTTTCTACTCTTGTGGTGAAATCTTGTGATGTACACTATTGTATAATCTTCAGGAGGCCCCAGTTGTCGTCTACTTTGTATGTTTTTAGTAATGTTTGATAGTGTACTTATGCCATGTATTAAAGCCCCTAATTTTGTCTCTAATTGTTTATTGTTGATCTTTAGAGTTCTAGGTTTTACATTTTATGTCTTTAATCCACATTGAGTTTGTTTTTGTGTATGGTAGGAGACTTAGGTCTTGCTTCATTCTCTTGAAAATGGATTTCCAGGTTTTCTAGCACCATTTGCTGAAGAGACTATATCTATTACTCATTTATTGTGTTTTCACACTTTGTCAAAGATCAGCTTGTGAGAAATAATTCTCAAGCTGGTCCATCTTCAGGAATAAAAGGGTTCTGGAAGTTGCTAATTGAGATTGTTGGCTTGGATAGCTACAGGACCCAATTCACCTGCTGTATGTGTGAACAGGATAAATTATGGGAGGGAGAGGGAATCCCATTTGAGAAGCGGTTTTGGTGGTGAGTATGTGCTGTGGACCCTGTATGGTGTTTCTGAGGCTGTAAATCTTATGGCAGCAGAAAGTCTCATCTTTCTCTCATGGAATGGCTGGTAGTTTTGAACTGCTGGCCTTGAGATTTGCAGCCTGACTCATAACCACTACACTACCAGAGCTCCTTATTTGAAAAGTAAAAACTTTAAAATAAGAATGCAGCCAACAAAAGGAAATCAACATCCAGGAAGATTGCTCACCCTATTGTAATTGGTCAATGAGAACCCGGGGAGAGACTTTTGAGCTAGGAAGCAAGAATGCTTGTAAAATGGCTGTGTGGGCATGTCTGCCCATCTTGTCTTCTGAGTTTGGCATCCGATTTTGCAAAATTAAATAATGAAACCTCACTCTGGCTAAAATGAGTACAGATTGGATTCCTTGAGCATTTGTAGGTAAGCACTAGGTAAGTCACCAGTGACCTCATACTGGATAAGGCAGTCTACCACAGCTCTCTCTCCAGAGACTCATCAGGGGTTTATACTGACCTGCCAGTTACCAAGAACTGATGCAATATCCAGAATATCGACAACGTTATATTCTCAATTCTGTTCTACTGATATATTATCTTTCTTTGTACCAGTACCAGGCTGTTTTGACCACTGTGATTGTGTAGAAAATTAATGAACAACATCTTGATAAACAGAGAAAAGATTGAAGTCATAAGGATTTCATTTTACTTGGATCCACCACCAATGCTCATGGAAGCTGTAGTCAAGAAATTAAATAATTTATTTCATTGGGAAAGTCTGCCAAAAAAGACCTTTCTTAAGATGTTCTGGAGCAAAGATGTCAGTTTGAACACTAAGTTGCACTTGACCCAAACCATGGTATTTTCAATATCTTAAATGCAATGTGAATGTTGCACAATGAATAAGGACGATTGGAGAAGAATTCACACATTCGAATTATGGTGTTGATGAAGAATACTGAGCATTGCATGACTGCCAGAAGAAGAAAGAAATCTGTTTTGGAAGAAGTACATTAGAATGATACTTAGAAGCAAGGATGGCGAGACTTTGTCTCAAGTATTTTGGACATTTAATCAGGATGGGTCAGCTCTTAAATAAGGACATCATGTTTGTTAAAGTAAAGGGCTACCAAGAAAGGTGAAGACTCCCAATGAGAGGGATTATAACCCAGTGCAGTGGGCTCAAACATAGCGATCGGGAGGATGGTACATGATCCGGCAGTGCTTTGTTCTGCTACAGACAGTCACTACAGTTGGAGAGGACTCGACCGACGGCATCTAACAACAACAATGTTCCATCTAACAAAATTAAACAGATTAATGAGTTCATACACTTAAAACATGTAACTGTTCCTAACTATAGTAAATACTCTGTGTTAGTTATTATTAACAATGGATTTCAAGTTTAATGACTCAAAACAATGAGAAGCTTAACAATGGTGCATTATATGGCTGTTACTGTTGTTAGTGCTCTGGAGTGGGTTCCTACTGGTAGTGATGCGCCATGTACAATAGAATGTAATGTTGTCTGGTTCTGTGCTATCTTTATGATCGTTGGTTACAACCGTTGTGGTGCCTTTCAGCCTATGGTACTCATCTTCCTGCATTATATCATACAATATTCTTTGATCATCCAGAGGGTTTGCATTAGTTAATTTTTATAGGTAGCCTACCAAGTCTTTCTTCTTAGTATATCTTAGCCTGGATGCTTGCAGTATCCTAGCAACACCCAAGCTACCACAGGATAACAAACTGACAGACAGGGTGATGGTTATACAACTTGTGCCTGTTGTCAAGTGCTGTCAGGTCGATTCTCACTCAGAACAACACTATATAGGGTTCTGAAACTTTCAATCTTTGTGGAGGCAGAAAATCTTATCTTTCTCCTATGGAGTGACTGGCAGGTTTGAACCACAGACTTTGTGGTTCACAGTCCAATGCTTATTGTATAGTGCCAGTGGTTGTTTAGATGTAATGAATGAGTACAGTGATTTGTAAAGAGTAATTTACTAAGCAAATTAATTTAGCCTATGTTATTTTTTAAGTTCAAACTTTTCCATTGAGACAGTCTTTCTTTTATTAATATAATCATGATTCAATTAGCTGAAAGAAAAACAACCCCCAAATAGACCCTGATCTATTTCAACATTTATTACTGGTGTTTGGCAATGAGAGATTTCAGAAAGGATTTTGATTAAAAATATTATGCAAAATCAATACAATTATGAAAATATGACAAATCAGCCAAACAGCTCATTATTTATTAGTAGACCTGAGGACTATGGAAATTCCATTTGGAACACTTAGAAATAAGACCGCAGGAATAATTCAATACAATTGAATCCAATTGAGTTGAAATACTCATTGAGTACCTACTAAGTATGGAGCACAGTGCTAATATAGAAGGGGAGAACATTTGAATTTTTCTGTCCTCAAGGAATTAAAAATGTAGGAAGGAGGTCTTACTGTTACATGCATAGCTGAAATATATGAGAGAATATGGTGGTGGTGGTTATGTGCCGTGGAGTCGGGTCTGACTCAAAGCGACCCTATACAGGGTTTCCGAGGCTGTAAATCTTTACAGGAGCAGAAAGCCTCATCTTTCTCCGATGGAACAGCTGGTAGTTTCGAACTGCTGACCTTGAGGTTCGCAGCCTGAATCGTAACCACTATGCTACCAGAGCTCCTTATGAGAGAATATAGAGTGGCCTAAACTTGGTGATTTTAGAGAAGGATGGTATTTCACTAGGTGATTGGGAATATGATTGTAGTTTTTAAAGTCCAACATTTCATGGAATTAGAAATCCTTCCTAATTCATTCATGTGTTGTTGTTTGTTGTTAAGTGCTGTCGAGTCGGTTCCGACCCATAGCGATCCTGCATAGGGTGTCCAAAGAGCATCTGAGGGCTACAGTCATGTATTAGAGAATTAGGAATCCTCCCTGCAATAACATACATCCATGTATTAATTAGAATTTATCTGAATGCCCTGAGCACCCACTGAATGCCATGGATGCAGGACTTCGTTGTCGGCCCTGAGCACCTCACAGTATTGAGTGAGATCCATAGGTGGAAAGCAGTGACTACTCTGTAATGCTTGTCTATGACAGAAGGAATTCTAGCCACCGTGGGAACACAGAGCAGCTAATTCAACTTGAAGGAATCAGGGTGCGATATTCAAGCTGGATTCTTGCATGAAATGCATAAAGACTTGACCCAATGAACAAACACACATAATCTATTTATAAGACATAAAGAGCAAAGGAGGAGAAACAAACACACGCACACACATATACAAACGTGGTTGATATAATCTCAGATTGAAGAAGTGGTGGCTGTAGCAAATTATGGAAATTGTGAGTCATGCAGAGGGACAGGTGACACTCAGATCCAGACACGTGTCACCAGTTCAGAGAGTAAGCCCAGTGTTGCCAGATCTCCAGTATCCAAGAGAAACCATAATTCTGTTTTCTTTCTTTTAGAATGTGAAATCTCCTTATTTTAAAGTGCTGGCTTCAATACATAAAAACAACATCCTGGCCAAATAAAGCACATCAACGAGCTGGTGGTTCCCATGAGTCACTTGTTTTTGACTTTTGATCTAAATTATTATTCCTCCCAATATGTAAATATTTCTAATGCATTACCATTGTTGCACCTCAGAGTGTTTAAGTATGTGATGAGAATATTTGTGAAGCTAAATGTGACCTCAGTTAACTTTCATACTAACCATGTGAGGTGGATAGGAAGATGATAATTACACCCTTCTTGTCCTGAAGAAACTGGCTGAAGGGAATTTAAAACACCTCCTGCAGGTCACACAATGGGTGGCCAATGGTAAAGGAGCTTGCGTCCTAGAGCCTAATGCAGTCTTCATGATGCTACACCACTTTCTTCATCATCAGGTGAGGAAGCAAGAATAAACTAACTGGATATCTAAAACTAGAGGGAAAAGAGTCAAAGATTTTGCACAGGCTAGTTTTGAGGAAATTGTTGTTAGCAGCTGTCTAGTTGACTCCAACTCATGGTGACCTTTTGTACAAGAGATCACACACTGAGCTGTCCAGTGTCATCCTCACAGTTGCCAGTATGTTCAAGTCCATCATGGTAGCTTTTGTGCCAGTCCATCTCAGAGATTTTTCCATGTCCTTACTTGTCCTTTATGTCACCAAATATAATGACCTCTTCCAGCGATTGTCCTTCCTAGTGATATGTCCAAAGCAAGTAAGTAAGAGAACATCCTGTTGTATCTAGGAGGTCTGCCTTGGATACCTTTTGGAAGTAGTTTTCCAGTCCGTTTTTCCTAATTTGTCTTAGTCTGAAAGCTTGTCTGAAACCTGTCTACCATGGGTGACCCTGCTGGTATTTGGCATACTGGGGGAACAGCATATAATATAGCATCCACAGCAGGATGAATTGATGGACGAGCAGTGGTTGAAGAAGTGAAGCAAGCAGAAATGCAGAAAGGAATGGTTAGAATTCAGAACATAGTCAGCAGGTCAGAGCTTGACTCTTCTCAGATTCCAGAGAGAGGTGTGGCATGTGGCACACTCAAACACTGGCCAAAGCTCATCCCAAGTGAATATCAGCTCAGAGATGAATGGAATCTCTCTGCTCACAATAACACTGAGTTGAAAGAAACCCTAAGAATATATTATGATTCATTTGTTGGATAAACAATCACCAAGAACCTAACATGTGTCTTTGTTTTCCCTTGACTTTCTCGGCCTCCTCTTGGAACTGAGATCATGGCTTTAGAATTTGATAAGTGCAAGGATTATGTATCAAAAAATATAAACTAATTATTTGTTCTGCTGGCTATAATTATAGAAGTGATTATTCTTGGGAAAGAGTAAAGACAGAGGAATTAGGTTTTGGAAACACTCTATTGTTGTTTAATGAGACTATAGTACCTTAAGCCCTTTTTACTGATTCTTTTAGGCCAAAATGAAATAGATGAATATCTAAACATCTGAATAATATGAACGTACTAGACCACAAAAATAGGGAGACATAGGATGAGAACAGAACCCAAAGCAGCCATTTAAAAAGTAGGCAGTGGATTCAAGTATCTGTATCTCTAGGACTTGATTCAGAGGAAACACTCCCTCCCTAAGACCAGAAGGATGGTGGTGTTGTTAAGTGCCATCGAGTTGGTTCCAACCCATAGCGACCCTGTATAGGGTTTCCGAGGAGCAGCTGGTGAGCTTGAACTTTGCAGTTCAAACGGCTTTGCCCTCTGGTGCCTTAACATACAGCGTATAGGAGTTTACGCCTTTGGCTTAGATTAAATAAGGCTGACTGGACTAGGCAGGATTGTGCATTTCCTAACATCAGGTTATTGAACTGTATTTTTTCCTTAATTAAAAAAAAATTAGACACAGTGAAAAGGAGCTCTTGAAATGTAGTGGTTACGAGTCAGGCTGCTAATCTTATGGTCAGCAGTTCGAAACTACCAGCGGTTCTGCAGAGGAAAGATGAGGCTTTCTGCCCCCGTAAGGACTTACAGCCTTGGAAGCCCTGTACAGGGTTGTTATGAGTTGGAACCGACTACACAGCACATAACCACCACCACCATATACAGCCAAAGAGGCATCAACAGTTTCTTCTGGTTCAATTCAGTGACCTTCGTTACAGTCTTCCAATTGCACTGATATTGGGTCAGGCTACAGAAGGTTACAAACTCATGAAATACAGTATTAAAGAGGTTTATTGGCATCCTGGTGTGGCACTGTAGGATAAGCACTCAACCGCAAGGCTGGTTTGAACCACAAGGTTGTTGTTGTTGTTGTTGTTAAGTGCTGTCGAGTCGGTTCCGACCCATAACGACCCTGTACAGGGTTTCCGAGGGTGTAAATCTTTACGGGAGTAGAAAGCCTCATCTTTCTCCCGTGGAGCGGCTGGTAGTTTCGAACCGCTGACCTTAAGGTTCGCAGCCCGATTCGTAAGCACTACGCTACCAGAGTGGCTCAAACGCACCCGCTGCTCCTTGGAAACCCTACACAGGGTTGCTATGAAGTGGAACCGACTCTATGGCACTTAACAATTAGAGTATGGAAAATTACCCACAGGGGAGACAGCCGTGTCATAGACAGCAGGACCTCCCACGCACCTATGTGTTTATAGTGATAGGCAAAGTCGCAGATACTGTACCACCCGATTTGTAAACCAAGGGGTGGGCTTTTCCTGTTTGCACATTTCCATTTCCTTGTTTTTCTTTTCCCATGCTGAGTGCTGCATCTGACATCCACGATGGAGTCAAAGATTTCAAGATGGATTCTGATGCACAGGTGTCTGGGATACTTAACTGATTTTGCACCTGCGCTGAATTTTGGTTAAAGAGGAAGTTAATAGGTAGCTCCACTGGGTAGTTCACAAACCCCTCTGGGGCCCGGATGTGCAAGGAGCCAGCTTAAAAAAAAAAGTTGTTTCTATTCTGCCTGCCTGACAAGGAGATAGATCTTTATCTCTTGTTCACATTTTGTTCCTTTGTTCTTTATATTTGGAGGACTTTTTATGGTTCTATTGATTTTTTCCAGCTGCCAACACTACTGATCTTTTTCTCAGTAATTGTCTTCCCGTTCCTTTACCCTAACATCTCTGCCCAAGAGAGACTTGCAACCAAAAGTATTTTGGGGGAAAAGGGATAAAGGTCTCATTTTTCCTGAAAGTACTACTGACTGGAACTTGGTCATAGGCCTGCCTAACATGATAGAAGTCTCTTTCTTGTAAGATCAGCCTTTGTAGATGAGGATCCTGGAACCAAGAGGAAATAAACCTAGTAAATAAATTGAGGAAGCAGAGGCCAGCTAGTAAGATGCACATGCAGAAGGAAAAAAAACCAACACACACAAGTGGTGAGAATAGGAGAAAGTGGGAGAAAGCCAGGGACCCCAGGACTGGCTTTCCATGAAGTCAGTAGGGCCTGGTAGTAATGAGGGCACCCTCAGGTCTCAGAGCTAAATGGCACAGTTGAGTATATCATTGACTCGTGTCTTGACTTTTGCAGCATTGGTTATGTACATACAGCAGGTGGTATTTATGGGCACAGAGGCCGCCATGAGACCCAAGCAGACAGTCAAGTTCTTGTGTGGTGATATAAGACTACATTAGCTAATGAGTTCAACCATTCTTAGGTTTCTTTTAAGGCTTCTCCTATTTCATTAGAGAAAAGTTTGAGTTCTGCAGTGAGATTGGAGACGATGAATTCATCCTCAATGTACCCTACCCAAGGAACTGCCAATGTAAACATTTTCCTACCCCAAGTTAAGATATTGTCTAGGATGCTACCCTGGCATAGAGCACAAGATGAGGGAGGGGCGTAATTATAAAGGAGTAACTGGGGTGCTATTTATCCTGGAATGCACTGGCCAGCTAGAAGACGAAGGCCCAGGCTTATGACTCTGATACCAGTGGCGTTTGGGCAGACTGAATCATTCATTGTAAGGATTGTTAGTGTAGGCACACAGGGACATCATGCCTTGGGGGGGCACAAATAGTTTTCATCCACAACTTTAGGGTGGCATAGTTGGAGGAATTAACTGGTCACTGATTCTTAAAATCCAGTTTTCTCAAACTGTAAAGAACCCTGTCCCATGTGGTAGATTTCTGAAGGAAAGAACCGTTAGTAAGGGAAGGTCTGTGTTTAGTAGTCAGGAGCTCTGGTGGTGTAGTGATTACGAATCAGGCTGTGAACCTCAGGGACAGCAGTTAGAAACTACCAACTATTCTGCAGGAGAAAGATGAGGCTTTATGCTCCCGTAAAGATTTATAGCCTCAGAAGCCCTGTACAAGGTTGTTAGGCGTGGAAACCAACTCCACAGCACATAACAACAACAACATGTTTAGTTGTAGCAGTATAAAAGCAGGTCCTGTGGGTCACCTTCACCAATTGGACTAACGTGAGTGGGGTAGTGCTGAGAGGGTCCCTCTGAGTGAAAGTAAGCAGAGTACCAGGAGGATTTAGTAATTTTGGGGTCAGTCCAGGCTAGAGGAAGAATCCTCCTGGCTGTGGACTTGTCATTCTGCCCTGTGGGACACTGCTCTGAGGTCTTGAACAAACTAATAAGATGCTAAGACTCGAACACAGGAAAGGTAGGAGTGTTGCAGGGGGAGTGGCATGGTCTCAGACACCCAGTCTGCAGAAGCAGCTCAATTAGTGGTTTGATTCCTTTCAGGACTTCTGATTTCAATGGGAACTGCTTTTTATAGCAAAGTGTGGCTCTAGGCCACAATGCAACTTTAACAGGGTCTATTCCTTGAGCAAATAATCCAAGAAGCTGGATTATATGAAGAAAACATGGCATCAGGATTTGAGGAAGACTCATTAGCAACCTGCGATATGCAGATGATACAACCTTGCTTGCTGAAAGTGAAGAGGACTTAAAACATGTACTGATGAAGATCAAAGAGCACAGCCTTCAATATGGATTACATCTCAATGTAAAGAAAACAAGAATCCTCACCACTGGACCAATAAACAACATTATCAATGGAGAAAAGATTGAAGTTGTCAAGGACTTCATTCTTCTTGGATCAACTATCAACACTCATGGAAGCAGCAGTCAAGAAATCAAATGATGTATTGCATTAGGCAGATCTGTTGCACAAGACCTTTTTAATGTGTTGAAGAGCAAAGATGTCAGCTTGAGGACTAAGGTGTGCCTGACCCAAGCCTTGGTATTTTCAATGACCTCCTATGCATGTGAAAGCTGGATGGTGAATAAGGAAGATCATAGAATTGATGCATTTTAGTTATGGTGTTGAAGGAGAATATTGAAAATGCCATGGGCTGCCAAAAGAACCAACAGATCTGTGTTGGAAGAAGTGCAGCCAGAGTGCTCCTTGGAGGCTAGGATGGCCAAATTTCATCTTTCATACTTCAAACATATTGTCAGGAAGGACCAGTCGCTGGAGAAGAATATCATGTTTGGTAAGGTGGAGGGTCAGAGAAAAAGAGGAAGACCCCCAATGAGATGGATTGGCCAAGTGGCAGCATCGGTGGACTCAAGCATGGCAACAATAATGAGGTTGGTCCAGGATCGGACAGTGTTTCATTCTGCTGTGCATGAGGTCTCTATGAGTTGGTACTGACTCGATGGCACCTAACAACAACAACAACAATTCCTTGAGCTTGGCCTGGCTGTAAGATACCCCAAATTTCTAGGAACTCCACTTTGGCCAAGGACCTCTGGTGATTCTAGAGTATTATTATCTAGAAAGCAAACAAATAATCATTCTCTGGTTTAGACAGATGGACTCCAGGAGTCTGTTCCCTATGAAGATTTGAGATCCTAATTTCTTTCTATAATGGATGTTGGACATTCAGGCATATAGACAAAGACATGCAGTAAGCTTTTATTTTGAAGGAGGAATAGTAATGGTTTTGTTAAAGGCTTAGATGGAGGTTATACCTCAACCCCCATGGACTGGCATTCAGTGGGAAATACGAAACCAAATTAGGTTAGCAAGACTGAGAGCATGGCTCCTGTATATATGTGAATAAAATAATTTGACCTTCCACCTCATCAGACCTCTGAGGCTTGACAGTGATGATGATGATGTTCTTCTGGTCAAGAGCCCAATTAGCTCTGGGCATGGGCAGTATAGGTTTCCTTCAGGCAGAGGATGATGGACTTCACCATCAGAGGAGTTGGGCCTCTTGGCCAGTGTGGGTCAACATTGTGCCCTGTTTTAGGACACTCCAGATACTCCTGGTCCCGATAACCCAGCCATCCACTATTTTGACACCAATTAGAATTGTTACTTGCTTGCATTGGGCCCTGGCCTCTCCTTCCTCCTCTTCTTCCTTGGTCACCTGAGCCAAATGTGTGAGGGAGGTAAAATTGGCTGGATTTCCTAATGGGATAGCCAGCAGTTGAATCCACTTCTGTTTCTCAGTCTCATTTCGATAATTAAACACATTGTTTGCCTATTCCCCTAGTCAGAACAAAAAGTTCTGCCTTTCTTCATTTTCTTGTAATGCCTGGGCAGGCCTAAATCCATGAATGCATACTTTGTCTGGACCACCCTCCCTGGATCCGAATCTGGGTCCACATCTGTTTATTTTCTGAATGTCTCAGCCAGCCTGCTCAAGAAGGTTGGGGGATTTTCCTCTTTTCCCTGAGGAATCTCTTTAAATTTGTCATAACTGATGGCTTTTTACACATATTTAGTAATCCCTTTGACGTTGTCATAATTGACTGCTTTGGACACATTTTTCCTCATCCCTTGTAGCAAACAAATTACTAGATGTTTGTAATAGTCAAAATCCTTATCATCATCACAATCCCACCCCCACCCCTGCCCAAGTCCAGGTCCGGCACTGCAGGTGCTACTGCTGAAAATTTTCCGAGGTAGGATTAGTCCTATGTGTTCCATCTGCATATTCTTTGGCCTTGGCCTTGGCCCTAATCCTGTCCCTTTGTTGGTGATGTAACAAAAATTCAATATTGTTTCCGATATTGGAGGGACACTTTCTGGAATTCATCCCTAAATTTCTCAGGATCTAGTGATGGACTTCCTATTTTCCCTTAGATTGTCCAAGACCAGACATAGAGATGGGAACATGCATCTGGATTGTCAGCCTGTTTCTTTCTGTTACAGATCCTTCCTTAGAGGGGATAGGTCTGTTTTGGGGCAGTGGGGGAGTTTACTGTCTTCTTTGGCCCCATCCTGTTTTCTGATTACAGACCCATTAGAGAGGGGGTGGAGCTTGAGGCTGACTATGAAGAAAGAAGTGAGTGTAAGAAGGCACCCACTGAGGAAGTGGGGGTTACAAGCACCCCGCATATGCTAGAGGATCCATGTGGATGGTGATCTAATCAGGTCCTTTCAAGGAGCAAGGACAGAAGGTCACAGAAGGAGAGGTCTTGCAAGTGGCAGGCTCTGCCCTACCCCCTTTCTAGGCTGGGTCATCTAGAGTACCTGCCAGCTGTCGAGATGTTTTGGGGTTGAAGACAAAGACCTGAAGTGTGCTCTTCTCTTTTACTTCATATCAACATTTCCCTCATTCAGGATTCTGACATAGGGCCATAAAGCACAGCAAGTAGGGGATTTCTCTCTATTTTTTCCTCTTTCTTTTCAAAAGAAATAGAACTGTAAAAATGATATTTAGAGAGTGAAACCCATTTAATGTGGTGTTCTGAGTCCCTGAGTATGTACTGGGGCCAGATTGCATTACAAAAGAAGATTCGTTTCTTTTTCTCTGTTGGAAATTCTCCCCAATGAGTTAGTAAGAAGCCCAGTGGGGAGTATTGTGGGATGCTTGTGCTTTGTCCCATGTGAACTGGCTCTTTCATAACTGGTGGCCAACAATTAAAAGACCATAGGTAGATGGATATAATCCTTGTGAGCTCCAAGAATACATCTTTCCACCCTCCTGTGTCCCAGAAATACTAACCTAAAAAGAAGTTGGACAACTTTTCAAAACCCTTTTGTTTAGAAGGGCCAGGGGCGAAAACAGGTGGCTTTGCTTCCTTGCAGCGAAGACTAATATGGCCCACACATGGGTTGACACAATCCTTACTATCCAGACCCTTGTGAACATGGAAAACAAATACTCCCAGAAACCAGTAGGAGGCATACTCCCTTAGGAAGGATGTTGAGGGGGCGGAGCCTGAGGGCCAGAGAGGGTCTGATCCCTAGTACCCACCTGACAGAGGACAAGATGACAGTCCAAGCATTAAATAGCGTCCTGCAGTGGGCCCAAGAAGATCGTCCCACAAGAGATAAAGATAAGTCTTTGACGTTTGCCTGTTTAATTCAGGGAAGGAAGAATTACCTGGGGTCAGGGTAATGTAATGTTTAGTGTTCTCATGCTCTCAAGTATGAGGGAGAAAACTAGTAGGGACTGACGAGCAGAGAGAATAGGTGAATGTTCCAAGATGAAATGACAAATCAGAGTGGGGTCTAGGACCCCCATGATGAGCAGAAAGAATTCAAAGTTAGCCAGGCTATCTCTAGAAACCAAGACTCTCCAGAGGGGGACTCAAAGGATGATAGATGTGAGAGAAAGCACACAGCAACGTCCTCAGTGGGTAGGAGAGATAGCAAGACAGAAAGGAACTGCTCACCATGGAGACTGCCTGGAGCTCTTGGGGACTCCACACCTCACCGAGGCCATTCCCCATCTGTGGAACACCCACCTGTCCCTGTTCCTCATTCTTTGGGGACTTGAACCCCTCACACAGAAGTCAGGCCGTCAATTTTCCAGCCCAGAGGACTCAAACCTCTTGTGGAGACTTTGAAGACATGGAAGAACATGGGTCAGAAGTGCACAGAAAGTTTATCCCAGGGAGAGAAACATAGAGGACTGAGGTATCCTCACAGAACAATGACCCATGAGATTACAGAACTTGATATAAAGAAGGAAGAGGCAGACAGCAAAAAGACGGAAGATGAGAAGATTGATGCCCAGACAAGGGAGCAGCGTAGCCAGTGGCAAGTCATCCAAACTAAAGGGGTTTGGTGACTGCTTACTACTCACTGACAGCGGCCCAATCTGTCCCAGGGTTCTCTGAAGATGAAGCACCAAGTGTCCCGCCAACAAACTGATACCAGGTTGGGATATGGAAGACTAGACAGTCATGTGGTTGATTAGAGTATGGGACAATGCCTGCTGGGGAGACGCGCCATAGACAGCAGACACTTCCGTGCTGACAGTCTAAGGTGTGTTTGTAGTGAGAGGTTAAGCTGCAGAGAGGTTAAGCCACCAGATTTCAAAAACAGGAGGACTTTTCCTGTTTGCCCATTTCCGTTTCCATGTGCTCTTTCCTTGTTTCTCTTTTCCCATGCTGCGCTCACATCTGGCATCGACGATAGCGTCTAAGATTTCAAGTTCAATTCCATTGCAGAGGTGTCTGGGATACATGACAGAATTGGTTTTGTGCCACATTGAAAACTGGTTAAAGCGTAGGTTCAGCTGTAGCTGATGGTTACCAACCCCCACTGAGTAGCTGAATAGGGAGGGAAGATTCACAAACTCCTCTGGGTCCGAGACGCACAAGGAGGATGCTTTTTACTTATTTATTTTTATTGCGTTTATGTCTACTTGACATGGAGATAACTCCTTTATCTCTTGCCCACATTCTGCCCCTCTGTTCTTTGTCTTTGGAGGTTATTTTTTATGGTTCTATTGATCTTTTTCTACTGCTGCCACTATTGATCTTTTTCCTCCTGTCCATTTACTCTAATAGCACTACGATTCTTCTTGTCCTATTCCACATTGTCTTACCACCATGATCTTAAACTCACAGCCCCTAAGCTTCCCATCGAAACTTTCCAACATGATCTCACATAGAGAGGTCTTTAAAGGAACTCAAATCTTAAAACTGACATACTCTAGGATGAGTAATACTAGGGTGGGTAAAACATTTTCTTGTTGATAAGTGCCGTCAAGCCAGTTCCGACTCATAGCGATCCTGTATAGGGTTTCTAAGGAGTGACTGATGAATTTGAACCATCAACCTTGAGGTTCAAACTGACCTTGCAGTCCAGTGCATTAACCGCAGTGCTATACCAAGACTCCATAAAACATCTTAAGTGACACCAAATAATTTAATTAGTGAAAATTTCCCCTACACCCTAAATCCTTACACATGGTATAAACTTCATGAATGAAAAAAATTAGTCCTAGTCAACCATTTTCCCCCAAAAAATGTCTATAAAGAACCCATATCCTATGGACATTCGCTGTTTCAGCTGATTCCAATTTCTTCAGTGATGCTATATGCTTAGAAATGTGAAGTCAATGAACTCATGTTTCCTCCCCTTGTCTCACTGTGGAGGAAAGTTAAAAACTATATACAGATAAAATATTTTAAATATTATAGATATCGTTGTACCGAGCAGTCAGATAGATCAGAGAACACAGTGAATGATGCATCTATTCTCGACACATATTTTGGTCTTTCTGATTTTATTCTGGACACCTTCCTACATGGTAAGTCTTTAAGGCAGGAAGACATTATAAACCAACTCCAGGTATCTGGAAAGTCCATCCTAAGGGGGGAAAAAACCAAAAACCAATAATAGAGGCTAGTTTGGGTGTGGAGTCCTGGCATGCATGGTACTGTAGAATAAACACTGGACAAGGTCAGTTTGAACCACAAGATTGGTGGTCCAAACTCACCAGCTGCTCCTCGGGAACCTTATACAGGATTTCTAGGAGTTGGAATTGACTCGATGGCACTTAACAAAAACAACAAGTCTTGGTGCGGTGTTGTAGGGTGAGCACCGGACTGCTAACCACAATGTCGACAGTTGAAATATGCCAGCTGGTCCTCAGATATCTCTGATTTAGAACTGATTTGAGGGCACACAATAACAACAATCATCACCCCCTACTTGCTAGGTTTGTTTTTTACAGAAGAGGAAACTGAAGCTCAGAGAGGTAGTAGAAACAGCATGAAGACAAATCTCTGGGACTTTGCAGTTCACAGACTGATTTAGGGTCTCAACCCTCCACTTACGGACTGCATGACCCTGGGTAGTTTACTTTCAACTCAGCCATAGTTTTCTTTCTTTGTGGCCACACAGTCCTCTCCTTCTGTCTTCATATGCATGTTTGCTTCTCTAGTAAGTCTCTCTTCAATGAATGAAACCACAGGCCACTCAGTGCTCAAGTCCTGACCTTGGCAATCTTCTCTAGAGTTTTTGCATTCTTCTATAATATCGTTCAAGTCCTAGTGTTTCTGCTCTGAATGTTTTTCAAACCTGTACTCTTCCTCTCTCTTCTAGTCTTCCTTGTCTTTTGTTCTGCTTACCCTGCTTCAGAACCATTTCCTACTTGCAGTCAAAGTGAACTTTTTAAACCCTAAAATTTAAAGCCCTTTAAAATGTGTTACTGTGCTGTAGGATGAGCACTGGACTGCTAATAACGGGTTCAAACCCACCGGCCATGCCTTAGAAACCCCATACAGGGTCGCTATGAGTCAGACCCAGCTTGATGGCACTTAGCAGCAACAAGAATGCCTTCAGGATAAAATCTAAAATTCTTCATGTTGCTAACCAGATCTTGAACCCACCTCTGCAGCTTCGGTTCATATCACGGTCCCTCTTTTCTATGCTTTCATCATTATGGACTCTTTTTGCAGCATCTTAGATAATCCACTGAGTCCCAGTGATTCAGTGGGTTAACTTCTGGAATGCTAACTGCAAGGTCAGTATTTCAAACTCATGAGCCACTTTGAGGGAGAAAGATGATGTCCTCTGCTCCCATAAGGATTTACAGTCTTGGACTCTGTAAGGAGCAGTTGTGCTCCATCCTGTGGGGTTACTGTGAGTCAGAGTAGACTGGACAACAGGAGTTTTCTTGGTGGTGTTCGATTAGACATATACTCTTTCCTATCTCACATCCATCACACTTATTTCTTCTTCCATTTTAAATGCTCTGCCTCTGCCTCAGCCCCTTTTTCTTTGCCTCAGACTTGCAATTTTATAATTAGGCAAGCCTCTCCCCAATCTCAAACTAGCTGCCTCTACTATATTGCCACACAGAACTACTCCCTGATCTTTATTACTGTTGTAATTTACTTGTTCAGCGTGTGCCTTGCCAACAGGACTATAATTTCTAGGTTTAATTTCAAAATCCCAGTGTCTACCACATGCTAGTTGCTCAGTAAATATTTGTTGAATGAATGCAATCTTAAATGGTGGAATCATGAAATTAGGTAAAACAGTAGACTAGATCCTAGGGCACATAAGCATTTGATAAAACAAGTAGGTTTTATGCAGCATACTTTAATCTCAAAGTTCATAAATATAGAGCTGAGAATGGAAACTTAGACTCCCTGATTTCAGACTCTACAACTTTCCCACCATACCACCTGATTTGCAGTTTTTAACTAAAGGTGGATATTGTCTTTGTTTTCCAACTGAATAGTGTAATTTTTTTCTGGAGAAGGCTTTCCTTGGATTAGGCTTCCTTGTTGAGGAAAGCAAATGACCTACTTTTAAATAAAATTCAATAAAGTACTTGGCGCAGGTCATGTTGACCAAACTACCCATCTGACATGAGGAATTGTAACATTGGCCCAAACTGTAGAAGATAAAAGTGGGTCATTGGCTTAAGGAATAGTTGGATGCAATGGGTTAGGGTCAAGTTGAACAGACAACGGATAGTGATATGATCTCTCAGGCTACACACGTATAATTCACACTTAGCTGTATGTGTCTGACTCCCACTCCTTCTGAAAAACATTCATGACCGGCCTTATGATTGCTTAATTGCTCCATGAATCTGGCCTCTCTCAGACTTGACAAATGTGAATTCACAGACAAATGATAGATCAGTTAACCCAAAGTCCATCAGTAATTTAAGGACCTATGATGTGTCTTAGGAACATGTTGTTGTGGTTAAGTGCCGCAGTGTCAATTCCAACTAAAAGCACTTTGTACAGGGTTTCTGAGGAGCAGTTGGTGGGTTTGAACTGCTGACCTTGTCTCCACAGTCCGGTGTTGATCCTACAGTGCCATACTAGGAGTCTTTAGGAACATGAGGCATCTGAAATAAGAACTATGGGCCAGTAATGTTGTACATTTGTCTAGCAACTTTCAGTTTATAAATATTACCTGTGATCTCTTATGATTTTTAAGGAGCTTTGGTAGCGTATTGGTTACAAGTAGGGCTGCTAGCCTCAAGGTCAGCAATTTGGAATTACTAGCTGTTCTGTGGGAGAAAGATTAAACTTTCTGCTCCTGTAAAGATTTATAGCCTCAGAAACCCTCTACAGGGTCATGATGAATCAGAATGACTTCATAGCATACTACTACCACCATGATTTTTAGGGAGCATGCTAGTTCTGTAAGGTAAGCACTGGACTGTGAATCAGAATGTTGGTGGTTTGAACCCATTCTGCAGGAGAGATATCCGGCCTTTTGCTCCAGCAAAAGACTTAAAGCCTCAGAAATCCTATATACAAGGCACTCTGAGTTGAAACTGACTCCACAACACAATGACAACAACAACAGCAACAACAATGATCTTCTAAAAAAAAACCCTTACAAAATGTAGAGGAATGTGTAGTCTAAGGGGGTTAGCAGCTATTCCTACACTATGTAGAATGAGATATCATCTGTCCAGAGGTGATAATGGAACAAATTTGTTATTGGAGAAAGAGCATTGAGAAGGAGTCTGGCTGTCTGGCTTCAAGTCTTGCTTTACATCTTTTTAGCTGAGAGGAAGTTTTAGGGACCATTGAACATCTCTGAACTCAATTTTATTATCTGAAAGTGAGGATCATAATAGGTTCTTTGACCACATAATAGGTCTGTATTGTGAGCTGAAGAATTTCATGGATTGGAAAAAAAAATTTACAACAATGCAATAATATTCTAAAATTATCTTTTATTAGTACTAATGTAATAGAGGTTCTGTATTATAATGGTAATATTATTGTTTTTTAATAACTGTGGCCACGAAGAATGATACCATAATCATTATTGCTAACTATTATTACTTACTATACAAAAGAATTATCACCTACTTGTCAGTTTGTCTTGGTGGCTTGGATGTTGCTGGGATGTTGTAAGCTATACCAATGATATTTCAAATACCAGCAGGCTCACCTATGTAGACAGGTTTCAGCAGAACTTTTAAACTAAGACAGACTAAGAACAAAGCCCTGGAGATCTTCTTCTGAAAAATCAGCTAATTAAAAACCCTATGGATTATAACAGAATATTGTCCAATTGTTGTTGTTGTTAAGTGCCATCAAGTAGGTTCTGACTCATACTGAGCTTGTGGTTTACTGTCCAGTGCTGATCTGACAGGGCCACACTAGATGTCCGGTAGAGTGTCCTATGGAGTCCTGGTATGGTGCAAGGCCAGTGTGAGCTGCAGGGTCAGGGGTTCAAACTCAGCAGCCTCTCCTTGAAAACCCTTTACAGGGTTGCTATGCATCAGAACTGATTTGATGGCACTTAACAACAACAACCACAATGGGAAAGTACTCAAAATACAGTGGCTGCAACAGTGGATCCTATCATACCATGATCGTGAAGATGGTACAACACCAGGCAGTGTTGGGTTCTGTTGTGCATGGGGTCAGCAGGATTCCGAGCCAATTCAACAATAACCTACAACAATACAGAGGGGAGGGACAAAGCAGAGACCAGCTCGCTCACCCATTTACTGCTCCAGAAGAGGTACCCAAGGCTCAGGGAAGGCACAGCAGAAGACACATTTGCTGGGAACAGTTCACCTCAGAAGGAAGGTGAGAGGATTACAGAATGAGATTTGCCTGGGATGGCCTTCTGGGTTTGTTCCCCTCCCTTTCAATGTTCTTTCTTCAATAAATAATACCCAGGCCTTAATCCCTGGACCAGAAGAAGAGTCTTCCCACTGAATCTTAAAGCAGGGAAGAAAAATGCTTCCTGACTACAAGAAACAAAGTGGAAACGACTGGGGTAATCAAGCTCTGTTTCTCCTTTCAGATTCACCATTCTTCTGGGGTATGTGTAAGCAAGAGTGTGCCACAAGAGATGTCCCTTCTAATAGAAGACAATACCCAGAGAAAAGAAGATGATCATTTCCCCTAATGGTATTATTTTGCATTCTTTGCTCTTTTATTTTATATGAAAATCAAAATGTTAATATTTTTTGTCACAGCCATTGAGAACTCACTACACCATCAACATTTTGTAGTCCTACTCTAGAAAACATTTCCTCCTTCTTTCCTCTCTTCCTACCTTTCTTTCTTACCCCCTCCCTCCCAACTTTCCCCCCTTCCTTCCCAATTTTCTTCTATATTTTCTAACACTAGTCACACTAATTTGATCTTGGCATTAGCCTTGGGGCTGGGGCTGGGGCTGGGGCTGGGGCTGGGGAGGTAATAGGTGATATCTTCCTTTTGTGGGGGAGGAAAACGAAAGGTGAGGCACAGAATTGAGTGATTTGCCCAAGATCACAGACAGTGGCCATGGCCCGGTTGGAACAGGAATATAAATCTCTGACTCTTGGTCCAGGGTGTTGCCCAGTAAATCATATTACTTCTGTTAATGTGACGTTCACAGACAGTGTAGTTAGGGCTTATGGACAGAAAGGTTCTGAAAAGAGCTGTCAGTAGGTAAATTGTGTGTATTCAACATAATCTTGATCCTTTTGGATTTGCCTTTTTAAAACAGAAATCATACTAAGCTAATGATAGAAATTGAAGTTTATTTGATAATACAATTTGCAAGTTGGAATATATTTTTGAGTGTTATTGTTAGGTATCAATGAATTAATTCTGACTCATAGTGACTCTGTGTACAACTGAAAGGAACACTGAGCAGTTTTGTGTCATTTTTGTAATTAGTCCTATGTTAGAGACCATTTTTGCAGTTACTGTATCAGTCCATCTCAATTAGGGTCTTCTCCTTTTCTCTGATCCTCTACCAATATCAGCCCTTCCCTCGGTCCCTCTTGACAACATGTCCAAAGTCTTATCATTCTCAGTCCTAAGGAACATTCAGGCTGTGCTTCTTTCAAGACAGATTTGTTTGTTCTGGCAGTCCATGATATTTTCAATGTTCTTTGCCAACAACATAACTGAAATACATCAATTCTTCTTCAGTCTTCCTAATTCGTTGTCCAGCTTTGACATGCATATGAGATGATTGAAGATCCATATCGTGGTTTGGGTCAGGTGCAACTCAAGCCTCAAAGTGACATCTGTGCTTTTTAACAATTTAAAAAGAATTTGCTCAATACAAATTCTTGACTTGATTTTGTCTGCATTGATTGTGGAGTCAAGTAAAGTGACAACCTTTGAAAATTTTGTGTCCTCTGCATTCAGCACGATGCTGCTTGTTGGTCCATTTGTGAAGAATTTAAAATTTTTTATGTTGAGGTATAATCCATACTTTGATTAAATTAGTCTTTGATCTTCGTACATAAATGCTTCAATTAGATTGGTGGTGGTGGTGATAGTTATGTGCCGTGGAGTTGGTTCTGACTCATAGCAACCCTGTATAGGCTTTCTGAGGCTGTAATTCTTTACGGGAACAGAAAAGCTCATCTTTCTCCTGCAGAACAACTGGTAGTTTTGAACTGCTGGCCTTGAGGTTAGTAGCCTGACTTGTGATCACTATGCTACCAGAGCTCCTTTCAATTAGATTAGATAGTCAAAAATGTTCCAAAGATGGCAGAAACTCAAAACACTTGTTATACCAAATCTTATTGGGATTGCCAGGGGAAAAGGATTGGACTAGAATTAATACATAAATTTATGGTCAGCAAGAATTTTCATATAGCATTGTCTTACAGAACAATGAAAATAATATCAATTTACCTTAATCCTAGCTCCTAATCTGATTCTTGGAGTTTGTTTTCTGAAATGGATTGAATTCTTCAGATGCACACAGTGCCTGAGGCAAATGGTCGTAGATTTCATTTAGAGCGTTGTTTGACTCAAAGGTGACCTGGAGCTAGTTTACCCGAGGCTCAAGTTTCACTAGAACTGTTGTTGTTGTTGTTGTTAAGTGCCATTGAATCTGTTCTGACCCATAGTGACCCTGTATAGGGTTTCTAAGAAGTGACTGGTGAGCTTGAACCACTGATCTTGCAGTTCAAACCTACTTTGCAGTCCAGCACATTAATCCACAGCGCCACACCAGGATGTCAAGGGCAATGGCCTGGGTGGATCACCTCAACTCCATGGACCCGGATATCTGGATTCCAAGAGAATTAAAACAGTTTTTCAGTCTTTAAAGACATGATGTATCTTTAGACAACAGGATCATACTCTGAGGTTTGGCATCCTCACATCATGAGGCAAGGTAGATCTGAGAAATACTTGTTGTTGTTAAGTGCCGTCGACTCAATTCCAATCCATAGCAACTCTGTATAGGGTTTCCAAGGAGCAGCTGGTGAGCTTGAACCACTGACGTTGCATTTCAAAAGACTTTGCAGTCTGGTGCATTAGCCCACACGCCACACCAGGTCTCCAACTTAGGGAGCTACATATTCCTGTAGCCAGGGATGGGGGTATGATTTTAGGGTGTGGAGGAGTGAGGAACCATCTACGGATATAAGAAGAAACCCTTAGAAGAACTTACTGTGTTTTAGGCCTGCTCCAAACTCTTTAGCTATGTTACCTCCCTGGATTCTTTAGGTATATTACCTAAATTTAAAATTTACAAACATCTATTTCCCTCATTTTCTAGACGTGGGAATTAAGGCAGAGCTTAAATAATTTGCCACATCTGGTAAAATTAGTACTTGAGGGTACTGGATATGAATCCAGAAAATCTGGGTTAATAAATGTGGCCACTGAGCTCTGCTGCCTTATGTATTTGCACACGATTACAAGGGCAAGTCAAAACATTTTTCTGCAAAGTCATAGAAACCATTATTAAACAAAATTATCCAAATATAAAGCTATTGTTTCTCGACATAGCCTCCATCTAGGGCTATTCAGTTCTGAAGGCGGTATTTCTGTTCCTCCAATAAAGAAGACTAGAGAAGAATGCATGCATTTGAATTATGAGGTTGGCAAAGGATCTGAATATACCATGGACTGCTAGAAGAATGAACAATTCTGTCTTGGAAGAAGTATGGTCAGAATGGAAACAAGACACACAGGGAGGAAGTAGGATGAGAGATGTTACATTGCAATTACTGAGACAAAATGAAATGATTTGTTGAATGTGAAAAATGGTGGTTTATTCTGTAAACCTTCACTCAATTCACAATAAAAAGTTTCAAAAACAAAAAAAGTATGATCAGATTGCTCTTCAGAAGCAACAATGCCGAGACTTTGTTTCTTGTACTTTGAACATACTATCAGGAGGGCGCAGTCCCCAAACATCCTGTGTAGAGAAGGAGAGAGTCAACAAAAAGGAGGAGGCCCCTCCAGGAGATGGAGTGACTCAGTGGCTGCAACAGCGGGCACAAACCTAACACCATCCTCAGATGGTGCAGCACCAGGCAGTGTTTTGTACATAAGGTGGCTATGATTAGGGACTGATTCCAAGACACCTAACAACAACAGTGTTGGAAGAAGACTTCTGTGCTCTTCAATTTACACCATGGCAAAAG
>NW_006408519.1:37472508-37473710 GCF_000296735.1 Chrysochloris asiatica | reverse complement strand
CTTGTCTGGAACCGTCTGCTGTTCACAGAGTCATGTTAAATCATAATGTGTTTGGAATAAACGTATGCAGTATGAACTGGCACCCTAGTAGCAACATTTTTTGACTTACAATTGTATGTGTACATATTTGAAGTATTTCCTAGTATGTTTAGTTTAAGGAACCCTGGTGTCACAATGGTTAAAACTCGGATGTTAATGAATCCATCAACTGCTCCACGGGAGAAAGAGATGGCAGTCTGCTTCCTTAAAGATCCCAACCTTAGAAACTTCATGGGGGAGTTCTACTCTGTAGCCACCATGGAGTCACTACGAGTCAGCATTCACCTTCCACCAATAAGTTTTATGTTTAGTTTGACTTATACAAATTGAATGTACTTATAATATAACTTTATTCAGTCTTTCCACAGGTAATTTTTCAGTAATTACTTACATAATTTTAATTGCATGACAGAAGCAACCTCTTACTTAGTAACCTATTTACTTTCTCTTGCAATGTGGCTTCTATAGGTGTGTGAATTTATTGGATGAATGTCCACCACTACTTTTTCTACTTTCATTTTCTTTCAAAATTTACTCGTGTGTATTTCTTAGAAATCTTCTCTCCTGTAAAAAAATGTGATCCAAAGGAAACTAGTCTCTGGTGAAACGTTTCTTTTATTGATTTCTGAAATTATGGGTTGGATTGCTATCTTTCCATGCCCCTGTATATTTGGAAAGAACCAGAATTATAAATGACTTAAAGAGTCAATTGGTGTTTGATCATTTCAAATTTCTGGTTTTACTTTATGTTCTCATTTGCAAAATGAGAAAGATAGGTTGCATAGCATTAAACAGTTTCCTAGCACTTAAAGTTTTGTGACCTTAGATCTTGTAGATATTTCCAAACATCCAGATATGTAGTATCAAAATTCTCTGCTACCTAGATGTCAAATTGACTTTCCCAATTTTAGTAGCAGTGAGTTGGTAGTTGGAAAACATGGTATTGGTGACAGAAATGATGCTGAAGATTACATGATAGAATTTTGCAAGACCAATAACTTATTCATCATAAATACCTTTTAAAACAATATAAAAGATGACTATAGGAAATGGTTGATGTTCAAACAGTTCAAGAGGTAGCATATTATCAAGAGCCAATGATACTGAAGGAAGAAGTCCAAGGTGCATTGAAGGAATTGACAAAGAACAAGGAACCAGGAATT
>NW_006408519.1:37468500-37472408 GCF_000296735.1 Chrysochloris asiatica | reverse complement strand
TGTGAGCCTTCCAACCTTCTAAGTATTCCTTTATATGTGGTTCAGAGTTCTGGGACCATCCCAGAACTCTGTGTTGTTGTTGGCAGAGCTCTCTGCTATACGTCCACCTGATCCGCCATCTTGGTTGTTCACCTCCATCTCACATACTTTGGACATATTGTCAGGAGGGACCAGTCCCTGGAGAAGGATATCATGTTTGGTAGGGTGGAGTGTCAGAGAAAAAGAGGAAGACCCCCAATGAGATGGATTGGCAAAGTGGCAGCATCAATGGGTTCAAGTGTGGCAACGATAGTGAGGTTGGCTCAGGATTGGGCAGTGTTTCATTCTGCTGTGCATAAGGTTGGTATTGACTCGATGGCACCTAACAATAACAACAGTATACACATAGATCTCACTAGGTAACATATACTAAAATCAAATTGACTACATTTGTGGGAAGAGACAGTGGAAAAGCTCTATATCATCCATCAGCCAAAGCAAGGCTAGTGACAGACTGTGGAACAGATTATCAGTTGCTCACATGTAAGTTGAGGCTGAAGCTGAAGAAAATTAAAACAAGTCATGGAAAGCCAAAATATGACTTTGAGCATATCACACCTGAATTTAGAGATTATCTCAAGAATAGATTTGTTGCATTAGACACTAAATACCAAAGACCAGAAGAGTTGTGGGGTGACAGCAAGAACATAATACAGGAAGAAAGTAAAATGTCATTAAAAAGACAAAAAAGAAGGAAAAGACCAAAATGAATGTCAGAAGACACTCTGAAACTTGCTCTCCATTGTGGAGACGCTAAAGCAAATCTAAGAAATGAGGTGGTAAAAGAGCTGAAGAGAAAATTTCAAAGGTCAGCTTGAGAATACAGTAGCTTCATATGCATGTGAAAGTTGAACAGTGAATAAGAAAGACAGTAGAAGAATTGAGTGATGGTTTCAGAGAAGAATATTGACAGTGCACTGGACTGCTAGAAGAACAAACAAATCTGTGTTGGAAGAAGTACAACCAGAATGTTCCTTAGAAGTCCAGATGGCCAGACATTTTCTCTCTTAATTAGGACAAGTTATCAGGAGGGATCAGTCCCTGGAGAACATCAGGCTTAATAAAGACAGGTTCAGCAAAACAAGAGGAGGACACTCCCAGTGAAATGGATTGGCATAATGGCAGAAACAATGGGCTCAAGTTTAACAATTGTGAGGTGGTGATGGACCAGGAAGTTTTTGTTGTTTGGCATAGTGTCACTATGAATCAGAACTGACTCGATGGAACCTAACATTTCAGTTTGATTTATGTATTTTGAAGTTCTTTCATTGTGAGCATAGGTATATATCTTGGTTATATACTCTTGTTCAATTGACCTTTTAATCATGATATAATGTCCTTATATGTCTCTTACGCTGGTTTTTGTCTTAAAGTCTATTTTATCAGAGATTAATATTGCCAGTCCTACTTGGTTTTTGATTGCCATTTACTTGATATATTTTTTCCTATCCTTTAATTTTTAGACTTGGTTTTCTTTGCTTATAAGATGTGTCTCTTACAGACAGTATATTGAAGAAACCTGTTTTCTTATCCATTCTGCTACTGTCTGTCTCTTGACAGGTGTATATAATCCATTTATATTCAGTGAAATTATTGATAGGTATGAATTAATTGCGGTCATTTTGCTATGTAGTTTTTCCTTTATGTTGCTCATGGTTTCTTTGTTTTATATACTTTTCTGCACTTTCATTTTGCTTGTTGGTTTTCTTTTCATTTTCTTTGCTGTTGTTTTAATGCTCATCAGATCTTTCTCATTTTCCTCTTTTATTTTGATATGAATGTATATTAATTTTCTTTGAGGTAACTCTGTAATTTTTCATTTCTTCCCTGGTTTAAAACAGTCTGTTTTATGCTAAAATTTATTTGGCTTCTTCATCTTTGGAATTTCTGTAGCCGCAGTATTCCCTCTGTTTGCTTTGTAGTTTTCTTCATTGTAAATTTCAGTCATTCAGGTTTCTTTAACTTTTTGTTATTGTTGTTGAGTCAGATGTGAATCATAGTGAACCAGTATAGGGCCATATTTTCCAACTACTGATCCTTCCTCTTTGCTGCCAACCTTTGTATTCCAATCACCAGTAATGATCAATGCATCTTGATTGCATGTTTGATTGATTTCAGATTGAAGAAGTTGGTAGAATTCTTCTATTTCATCCTTATTGGCTTTAGTGGGTGGTGCGTAAATTTGAACAAAGTGGTATTAACTGGTCTTCCCTGTAGGTGCAGGGATATTTTCCTGTCACAGACAGTGTTGTACCTCATGACTTATCTGAATATGTTCTTTTTGACAATGCATGCAACACTATTTCTCTTCAATTTGTCTTTCCCAGCATAGTCAACCATGTGGTTGTTAGATTCAAAATGGCCAATACCAGTCCATTTCAACTCACTAATGCCTAAGATATCGATGTTTATGCATTCCATTTCATTTTTGACAACTTCCAATTTTCCCATATTCATACTTAGTACATTCCATGCTCTGATTTTCAATGGATGTTGCAGCTGTTTCTCTTCATTTTGAGTTGTGCCCCATCAGCACATGAAGGTCCCGTGGGCCTTTCTCCCACGGGCTTTACTCCATTTGCATCATCACGGTCAACTGTACTTTGAGGAGGTAGCTCTTCCCCAGTTGCATTTTGAGTGCCTTCCAACTTAAGACGCTCATTTTCAGGCACTATATCTGACAGTGCTTCTTTGCTATTCTTAAGGTTTTCAGCAACATTTTCTCATAATCTCAATTATTTTATCATACCCTAGATGAGTGCCTTCATGTAGCCCTCAGGTCATGGGGATATACCAGTGTTATATGGCACTGTGGGTTAATGCACTGGACTACAAAAGTCAGTTTGAACTGTAAGGTCTGTGGTGAAAGCTCACCAGCTGTTCCTTGGAAACCCTATAGGTCAGAACTGACTCAACAGCATTTAACAATAACAACAACAACAACCACAACAACAACTTTCCATCAGACCCATTCCAAAGATTACTGTCAGGGTTCTGATGGTAGTTCTCTCTTTTCTAATTCCTCTGCTAAAGCTTATGGTTGACATTTTAAAATAATTTTTGGAATCAGCAAGAAAGGCTGTAATTATTCATAAGTAAGTCAGCATTGCTAAGAGGTGCTTCCTTTAAGTCCTTCCTAGGTATTACTAACTACTCTGTTAAAGTTAAGCAATCATGGGTTGGATATTCATCTTTCTCAAAGGTGGGGAGGATGCTGTCTGGACTTAAATGAGTCACAGTGTGAACTTTAGTGTTATTTGCAGCTAAAAGAATAATCTTATAAGAAGTACATCTGCTGGAAGATAAATGCTGTGTACAAGTAGAGTTAAATAAAGCAGACAAAATATGTGGTACATAAACAGATGAGAAGTTTCCAAGGACAGTATCTATAGTAGATTTTACAAGTTTAGTGGTCGTATCCACTACTCAGAGCCATGGAGGGTAACCTGTAGCTATTGGATACAGCCCACAGGCCTATACTGTCACCGTGTTTTTGCGCTAATAAGCTTAATGCATTTTCTTTTCATTTTATGTACAAATAAAACAATACAACTGATAATTTGGAAAGCCTATAGCTGGATGTTTACCTGTGCTTTATTATCTACACAAAGACTTTTGATTGTGTGGATCATGACAAACTATGGACAGCATTGAGGATGATGAATATTCTGGAATACTAACTAGTACTCCTGAGGAACCTGCACATAGACCAAGAGGCAGTAGTTCAAACAAAACAAGGGAACACTGAATGGTTTAAAATTAGGAAAGGTGTGCTCCAGGATTGTAGTCTTTCACCATACTTATTCAGTTTGCATGTTGAGCAAATAATCTTAGAAGCTGGATCATATGAAGAAAAATATGGCATCAGG
>NW_006408519.1:37452141-37468110 GCF_000296735.1 Chrysochloris asiatica | reverse complement strand
AGTGAATAAGGAAGACCACAGAAGAATTATTGCACTTGAGTTATGGTGTTGGAGGAGAATATTAAAAATACCATGGACTGCCAAAAGAACAAACCAATCTATGTTGAAAAAAGTACAGCCAGAATGCTGCCTAGAAACCATGATGGCCAGACTTTGTCTTTTTTGGACATATTGTCAGGAGGGACCAGTGTCTGGACAAGGAGATCATGTATGGAAAGTGAAGGGTTGGAAAAGAGGAAGATCCCAAGAGAGATGGATTGGCAAACTGGCAGCATCAATGGGCTTAAGCGTGGCAACAAATGTGACGTTGGTTCAGGACTGAGCAGTGTTTTGTTGTGTTGTGCATAGGGTCACTATGAGTTGGTACCAACTTGATGGTGCCTAGCAACAATGACAACATAGGTGGAGCAGAGGCCAAGCTGTCTTTTAGGGTTTCTCAATTGGGAAGGGAAACAAGGGTGTTGCGTAGACTCATACAAAGCATAGTGAGGTCATTAGCAAGTAAATTTTGTATAATTGGACAATGCGTTCTCTAGCTTCTCATTTCAGAGTTTATTGGGGAATTCTTCAGTAAAGGTTTGGATGAGTCTACTAGAACATTAATTCATACAGCAAACAGTACTAGCCCTACATCAACAGATGTAGTCACCCAGAAGTTCTCAAGAATTGAAGGATCTCCATCAGGGAGATTCAAGTAGGGTGAAGTCCAGTAGAAATGAAGTTAGTACTTACATTTGACAAATAATTTCATCCCCATTTAATTCTGAGTTTTTTGAGTATTAATTTTTAGTGGGCTTAACAATATTTCTCCCTTATAATTAAATTGTAAATGATAATTCCATGTACATTAAGGATCCTTTCCCAGTAGATTAATAGGTGTGTCAGAACTCAAAAGGAAAGGGTGCAAATCTTCACTAAACCCTAGAGATATAGGTTGTTGTAATTTTGGGTTATGGGTTTTCCAAGTTAAAGTGTGCCTTTTCACTAAAGCTGAAATTTTGGAGTTAAGACCAGACACAAATACAGTATTAAAGGGTTCAGAAGTGTCTGAGCTGAAAGGCCAATCTCAGAATGTTTATGAAACAATTAGATTTGCTAATCCTGAACACTTTCATCCTTGCTTTGTATACAAGAATGAATTTTAGCTCAATAAATGATGGAGGGAAAAGCTGCAGTTAGAGCTTCAAGTCACCTTTTGTTGACTGCTTAGGCAGATTCAAGCAGGGCAGCAGCTGTCTTATCCATGTTTAAAGTCAAATGATATTTAGGGGTTTTCCAATCAGCTTGTTTCAATCATAGGCCCAGTTAGCGTATGGATCAGCCACTATTGATATGAATTCTGAGTTCCTCAGCAAATTCAAAGGGTTTTCATGAACTTTTTGGGAAATCCTTTACAATGTTACATAGTTTAGTGTAAGTAAATGAAACAAAGGTTATACTGGCCTCATTAGGAATTTCTGTGATTTCCACGGGCCAAATTTTAAAGGGAATTTCATGTAAAGGTTTATATTTCTTTTCTTGTTCTTTAAGATAGAAAGGGAGTTCTGACAAAGTGTTGGTAAGTGTGTAAGAAGGAAGAGGATGGTAAAGGGGAGTTGGAACTGGTTAGAGGACTGATAGTGACGTGGCAGGACTTTGGCATTGTAATTCTTAAACTTAAAAACTGTGTCTTGTAAGTAATCAACTCTACTGTCCTGCTGCCATCTTGAAGCTTCCATATTCCAATTTAAAAATGCATCTCATCGAGTTTAATTTGACAGCCTTACTTTTTAAATTTACTTCACTGAAAGATTAATTTAGTGAGATCAAAGTATTTTGAGAGTGGCTATTGATAGACTGGAGTCCCGGTGTGGTGCTGTGGGTTAATGCACTGGACTGCAAAGTCAATTTGAAGTGCAAGGCCAGTGGTTCTAGTTCAGCAGTTGCTCCTTGGAAACCCTGTACAGGTTCCCTATGGGTTGGAACTGACTCGACGGCACTTAACAACAACAACTGATTGTCTAAGTTGTCCCAAGCTAGGTCAAAACAATAAATGAAAAATGTCCAAATTTTGGTACCAACATATTTGTTCATGCAAGAGACAAGAATCTCTAAGGGGAATTCTCAATTTTAGTTTTGGCATTGTCCAATTGTCCACTTTCTCATAAAAATTCAACAAATGCATACTCAATGAGTCAGGAAAGTAAAAAAAAAAAAAAAAAAAGGGCAGGCTTTCCATTTCTCAGAGGGAAGCTAAGTAGAGACTCTGAGACCCCTATAGTAACCATAGAGTTCCAAATGGCATGCCTCAAACTGAGGTGAAACAAAACATAGTGAAAATCAAGGCAGGATTCTCAGAAAACTCTACGCAAGTACACAGAGCTTTGTCTCAGAAGTATTGCATGGGGTGACTGCAAAGGAGATGGAGAGCTCAAAAGGCTCTGCTGGTACTGAGCCCAAATTCCTGCACTTGAAAACAATGCTCTTCAGTTCCCATGATTTTTGACACCAAGAAATATTACAGAGTTTAATCACAGTTGACTTAAAGTAAAAAAAAAAAAAAAAAATTTATTGGGAGAGAAAAAATTTATTAATTGGGAAACAAAAGTTGAGAGGCTCTCAGCATATTTTTCTGCAGAGCAAAGTTGCAAAAGAGTTTTCTCCAGTAAAGAACGTGAGTGTACATAGTTACAATTATGGTAGCTTGGAAATACATATAGCTATAAGACAATATTGGTGTTTTTAAGTGCTGTCAAATCAATTCCAACTCATAGTAACCCTGTATAGGGTTTCCAATGAGCACCTGGTGAGTTTGAACTGATGACCTTACGGTTCAAACCTACCTTATGGCCCAGTGCATATCCTATAGCACCACACCAGGACTCCATAAGACAATAGCAAGTTAAATTTCTTTATAATTAGCTACTAGATTTCTTAAAGCCAATCTGGCAAGAAATCCTTTGCTACATATGCATTCTTTATATTATATAAACATTATCTCAAGACCCTGTGGATAAACATTTCTTCACAAACCATATTTCACAAGGAAAACATTTCTTCACAAACCATATATTTGCCGCCTTCATTGTTTGTTGTTGTTAAGTGCCTTCGAATTGGTTCCGACTCATTCTGACCTGGTATAGGGTTTCTAAGGAGCAGCTGGTAGATTTGAACTGCCGACCTTGCAGTTAAAACTGAACTTGTAGTTGAGTGCTTATCCTACAGCACTATACCAGGATTCTGTTGAGAGTGATTAAAGTTCCATTGTCCAAGTTTCCCCATTCTTCTTTAAAAGTTGTTGTTGTTGTTGTTAAGTGCCTTCGAGTCGGTTCCGACCCATAGCGACCCTGTACAGGGTTTCCGAGGGTGTAAATCCTTACGGGAGTAGAAAGCCTCATTTTTCTCCCGCGGAGCGGCTGGTAGTTTCGAACCACTGACCTTAAGGTTCGCAGCCCGATTCGTAACCACTACGCTACCAGAGCTCCTTTCAAAGTTACTCATCTAGAAAAGCACATCTGAAGCTTGCAGGCAGGACAGGCTTTGGTTTGATGCTAAAAATCATAATGGAATGTGATTTTGGTCAAGAACATAGCCCTTTTTTATAATCCAGTGTCTCAGGTATTAAATTTAGGTACAATTACTATTCACCTTTTAATGGCTGGTCACCAGTTGATTCATGGCCAGGATCAATGACAAATTCCCCCACTTTCCCCTTAAGACCATTTCCAATCAGGTTTCAATATAACAGCATTTCACTTGAGTCATCCTCATGGGCTCCTAAAAGTATAGTTTGGCAGAATATGACTCTTTTTAAGTTCCATCCTTTGGAATCTGTGGTAAAATGGGAGAAGATGGGATTTGGATTAAAACTGTAGGTAAAAAAGTGAAGTATAATAAAAATTACATGAAATTTATGACCTGACAGGGCAAGCTCATTTTATTTCATGAATAATGGTTAATCACTGTTTAAATCAGAGTATTTACTAGTTGGTTCTCATAAATCAGGACTGGGGAGTAGAGAGATTTATCATAGGCTAATGTCATGTGACTTGCTTTAATATAACCAAGTATTTTATAAAAGATTGAAGATTCTTAGACACAAATATTTTCAATGAAGGCCAATCTCAAGACACTAAGAGAGGAAACTAATGATTTTTGAAGTCAAGTCCTGCCCTTTACAATAGCAAGCTTTAATAGTTTTCCTTAACCTAGTGCTTTCTGCCTCCTCCTCCTGTGGCAATTGAAATGTGGCCAGATTTATGGTACCTATGTCATTTTCTTGACTACTTTTTCCATTTTATATAAGCTATTAAACAAAATTTATGAGAGTGAGGAATGCATTGTAACTGTGAACACGTTTACAATTGGTGGGTTGGGTGAAATGAAGGAGGCTGCTCCATGCAGAAGAAGAAGCAATGGCTGGTGAATCTGAAGTTGTTGTTGTTAAGTGCTATTGAGTCACTTCCAACTCATAGTGACCCTGTGTATGTGTTTTCCAAGAACAGCTGGTGGGTTTGACCCACCCTTGTGATTCAAACCTACCTTGCAGTCCAGTGCATTACCCTGTGGCTCCACACTAGGACTCTGAATCTTGAACAGTCAGACTTAATTTCAGTCCTGAAACTTACTGTCTATTTGACCTTGGGCAAGCCACTGTTTGGTTCTGGTAGAAGGTGTGGAGAGATGAATACTTATGCATGCTGATTGTTGTTGTTGTTAGGTGCCATAGAATCGGTACCAACTCATAGTGACCCTACACACAACAGAATGAAACACTGCCTGGTCCTGGGCCAACCTCACAATTATTGCCATGCTTGAGCCCATTGATGCTGCCACTTTGCCAATCATCTCACTGGGGGTCTTCCACCCTTTCTCTGATCCTCCACCTTACCAAACATGATATCCTTCTCCAGTGATTCATCCCTCCTGACAATATGTCTGAAGTATAAGAGATGAAGTTTGGCCATCCTGGCCTCCAAGGAGCACTCTGGCTGCACTTCTAACAGCGATCTGTTGGCTCTTTTGGCAGTCCATGGTACTTTCAATATTCTCCTCCAACACCATAACTCAAAAGCACCGATTCTTCTGCAGTCTTCCTTATTCAATGTCCAGCTTTTGCATACATATGAGGTTATTGAAAATACCATGCTTATTGAAAATACCAAGGGTCAATGTACCTTAGTCCTCAAGCTGACATCTTTGCTCTTCAACACTTTAAAAAGGTCTTGTGCAGCAGGTTTGCCCAATGCAATACATCATTTGATTTCTTGACTACTGCTTCCATGAGTGTTGATAGTTGATCCAAGAAGAATGAAGTCCTTGACAACTTCAATCTTTTCTCCATTGATAAGAATGTTTATTGGTCCAGTGGTGAGAATTTTTGTTTTCTTTACATTGAGATGCAATCCATACTGAAGGCTGTGCTCTTTGATCTTCATCAGTAAGTATTTTAAGTCCTCTTCACTTTCAGCAAACAATGTTGTATCATCTGCATATCGATGCATGCTGGTAAGAGTGTAAAATTAGTGCAGCCACTGTGGAAAATGGCTTGGTACTTCCTTAAAAAGTTGGAAATAGAAATGTCAAATGATCCAGCAATCTCACTACCAGGAAGCTTCAAAAAGTTCATGGAAAAAAATAATTAAATGCTAATAAAATATTTCCACAAACTTTTGGAAACTGTCTTGTATATTGTACAAAAATTAAAACCATGATATAAATGGATAAGCCCACCCATGTTCATCACAGCACTAGTCTAAATAACAAAAAGATGGAAGCAATCAAAGTGCCCATTAACGGATGAATGGATAACCAAACTTTGGTTTATATACACAATGAAATGCTATGCAATCTTAAAAAATAGTGATGAATCTATGACATACCTCATGACATGAATGAACTTGTAGAATATTATGACGAGTGAAATTAGACAATCAGAAAAGGACCAATACTGTATGGTAACACTACAAAATAAAGGAACATTTATTTTGTAGAATAAGCTGGACTGCAAACCACAAAGGTGGTGACTTGAGTTGGCCAACCACTCCTTAGAACCATATGAGACTAAAAGGGCAGTGTTTGCTTAGGAATAAACCTCAGAAGACAAGACAGATTAGAAAAGAATGGATGGAAATGCTAAACACATGGAGGAAGTGGGAAGATTGCTGCTCCATTTTGGGTATTGTAATCAATATCAGAAAGCAAAATGTATATCCATTGTTAAATGGAAAACTCATTTGATTTGTAAACTTCCATCCAGATCTCAATAAAAGGTTAAAAAAGAAAATAAAGAGAATCATTTAAAAGGAAAGAAAGAGATTCATTTATATAACAAATTTCTTTTCTAGATCTCTCATGCAATTTTATATTAGAAAGGTACCCATCACCATTAAGTTGATGCTGACTCATTGAGTAGAGTAGAACTGCCCCATATGGTTTCTAAGGCTGTGTCTTTTCTTACTCTCCATTAAAAAAAAAACAAACACAAAACTTTTTATCATGAATTGAGTGAAGGTTTACAGACAAGATTATCAGTTTAGGTTCATTAAATCACACACTTTATTGTGCAATCCCTTCCATGCAACAACAGTTATCCCACTTCCTCTCTGTAATTTCTGTTTCCATTCCAGCCACCTTTCCCTTCCTTCTCAATTTTTCCTTAGGTAAATGTTGCCCTTTTGACTTTGGATGATTGACCATTCCACGGTTAACATACCGTACTAGTGTTGTTATCCCTGCTATATACCTATCTACTGCTTGGTTGAAAATTGGACCACATGGGTGAGTTCCTTTCTGGACCTGATAAGTAGTCAAAGGCCACAGTTTCAGGTTTTTCCAGTCTTTTTGTGACCAATAAGCCTGGTCTTCTTCTTTTTTTAAATAATTTTGAGTTTTGTTTCACATTTTCTCCCACTCTACCCAGGACCTTCTAATGTGATCCCTTTCAGAACACTTGGTAGTGGTAGATGGGCACCATCAAATTCTTTTGGTCTGTGTCATGGTGACTGATGTTCATATGCTCCATTGGACTAATTGATTCCAAGTATCTTCAATTCTCATCACTCTTCGTTCCTCCACACACCAGGGACCAATAATTGCACCCTAGATGGCTGCTTTTAAGATGAGCATTTAAGATTCCAGACACTACTCATCAAAGTAGGATGTGGAACATTGTCTTTGTTATGCCAGTTGGCCATGGTGTCCCCTGAGAATATGGTCCTGAGCCCTTGTCTTATCCTACAGTACTATACTAACACTTTCTAATATATACTGTTGTTGTTGTTAAGTGCCGTAGAGTTAATTTCCAACCCATAGTGACCCTTTTTAGTGTTTCTAAGGAGCAGCTGGTGAGCTTGAACCACTGAACTTGCAGTTCAAATGACTTTGCAGAATGTATATTAGGTATTCAATAAGTATTGTTGATTTAACTCTGCTGAATTAATGAATGAGCAAACGGGCTTGTCAATGATGTACTGAGTTATTTCTCCCATAGCAAATCAGACTTTTGACTAAACATTTGTAAAGGATTGTCAAAATGATTATAGTACAATACATCTAATATAAAACTCAACATTTAAAAGTGTATACTTAATAGCTCTTACATTATATACCAGGAAGTGATTGAAACCTACCAACTACTCCTTGGAAACCCTATGCAGGGTCACTATGAGTTGGAACTGATTTGGTGGCACTTAACAACAATAATATATCACACACAATGTTGTTCATTCATTACTACTACTCAGCTCCAGGATGCAACCTTGCTTGCCTAAAGTGAAGAGGACTTAACATATTTACTGATGAAGATCAAAGACCACAGCCTTTGGTATGGGTTGTACCTCAATATAAAGAAAACAGAAGTCCTCATCACTGGAGCAATGAATAACATGATAAATGGGGAAAAGATTGAAGTTGTCAAATCCTTCAGTTTGCTTGGATCCACCATCAACATGTAAGGAAGCAACAGTCAAAAAATGAAATGACATATTGCATTAGGCAAATCTGCTGCACAAGACTCTTTAAAATGTTCAAAACAAAAATGTCAATTTGGAGACTAAGGTGTGCCTGAGCTAAGTGAATAAGGAAGATTGCAGAAAAATTGATGCATTTGCATTATGGTGTTGGAAAAGAGTATTAAAAGTACCATGGACTTCCAGAAGAACAAATAAATCTGTATTGGAGGAAGTACAACCAGAATGCTCTTTAGAATATAAATTGGCCAGACTTCATCTCTCATACTTTGGACATTTTATCAGAAGAAACCAGTCCCTAGAGAAGGACATCATGCTTAGTAAAGAGGAGGGTCAACAACAAAAAAAGGAAGACCTTCCCCCCCCCCCCCCCCAGTGAGATAGATTAGCACATGAGCAGCATCAGTGGGCCCAGATGTGGAAGTAATTGTGAGGTTGGCATGGGACTGGGCAGTGTTTCATTCTGTTATACCTAAGATCACTATGGGTTGGAACTGACTCCACACCGCCTTACAAAAAGTTCCAGGACATTTTCATCACCCCACAAGGAAACCCATATCTTTTAGCATTCATCCTTCAAGCCTCTATTTTCCTATCCCCTGGCAAGCACTAATCTATGGAGTTGCTATCCTGGACAGTTCTCAAAAATGGAGTCAGAATTTTTCTTTTACTTAGCATAATATTTTATAGGTTCATTATTCTTGCAGAGTGTATTAATATCAGGAATTCCTTCCTTTATTTGGCTGAATGCTAATGTATGGATATGTTATACTTTGGGATTGCAGTGAGTACATACAATAAGCACTGGACTATAAACCACAAGGTCCTGGATTCAAGCCCGGCAGCCACGCCACAGGAGAAAGATGCGACATTCTGTTCCAGTGAAGATTTAAGCCCCAGAAAGCCTATATATTAAAGCTATGAGTTGGAACCAACTCTACAAAACTTAACAACAACAATAATGCTATATATTTCTTATCTATCATTTGATCATATTTGGATTCTTGCTACATTTTGGCAATTAGGAATGTTATTGACATAATGTTTTGCATTGTATGAGAGCCCTCAGTCTCCTTTCAATTCTAACTTTTTCTCATTCCTTTTTCCATTTATACTGATGATGCAATGTTTAAGTGCTTGGCTGTTAAATGAAAGGTTGGTGGTTCAAACCCACTTATTGGCTCAAGAGAGAAAGCTCTAGTCTCTGCTTCCGTAAAGATTACAATTTAGAAAATCCTTTTGGATTTTTCTTCTCTGTCACATGAGGTCACTATGAGTTGAAAATGGACTCAATGAAACCTAATGGCAACAACAAAGACAAACGTTATTTCTTAGACAACTAAAAAAAGAAGTGCCAATTAAAGAAGAATGCTTGATAAATTGGTACATTTAAAAATGCTAATTAATGAATTACATAAAATGAACTTGATATCAGAGAGATTAACTTAGTATCTTCTATAAGCTTCTCCATCAGAGGAGGCTGGGTGGAGCCAGTTTTCTTCACTTGTATTATCATTCAGGATTGATTGGGAAGAACTGTGAAAAATCCTGTCTTTCTATTTTTCCTAGGTTCTTCCACAAATGTACCATAAAAGTACAGATCTATTTAAACAGTGCTTTCAGAAGAGAGCCTACTTCTGAAATGCAGATACTAGAAAATATGTTATTATTGTTAGGTGCATTGAGTTGGTTCCAACTCATAGCGATCTTCTGCACAACAGAGACACTACCCAACCCTGTGCCATCCCACAGTCATGATTAAGCTTGAGTCCATTGCTTCTGTCATGGCGCCAATTCACCATGTTGGGAGTCTTCCTTTTTCCACTGACTCTCCACTTTACTACACATGATGTCCCTCTCCATCTCACCATTCTAACTTCTAAGGGCCATTTTGGCTGTGCTTCTTCCAAGACAGACTTGTTTGTTCTTCTGGCATTTCATGAACCTCTCAGTATTCTTCTCCAGCACCCTAACTCAAATGCACCAATTATTCGACAGTCTTCCTTATTCATTGTCCAACTTCGACTTGTATATGAGGCTATTGAAATATAGTGGCTTGGGTCAGGCACACCTTAGTCCTCAAACAGATACCTTTGCTCTTAAATACTTTAAAGAGGTCTTTTCTAATGAAATATGTAGTTTGATTTCTTGACTGTTGTCTAATGAATATGTTATTTGATGTATTGACTGCTGTTGCTTCCATGAGTGTTGATTGTTGATCCGAGCAAAATGAAGTTTCTTACAACTTCAATCTTTTCTTCATTTATCATCATGTTATTTATTGGTCCATTGGTGAGGATTTTTGTTTTCTTTACATAGAGGAACAATCCAAACTGAAAGCTGTAGTATTTGATCTTCATTAGTAAGCATTTTGAGTCCTCTTTGTTTCCAGCAAGAAAGATGATAACATCTGCATATCACAGGATGTTAATGAGTTTTCCTCCAATCCTGATAATATGTCCTTCTTCATAAAATGCAACTTCTTAGAGTATTTGCTCAGCATATAGATTGAATATGGTGAATGGATACAACCCTGGTGTACACCTTTCTGCATTTTAAACCATTCATTATCTACTTGTTCTGTTCTAACAACAGCCTTTTGGTTTACGTACAGGTTCCTCATGAGTACAGTTAAGTGTTCTGGAATACCCATTCTATGCAATGTTATCCATAGCTTGTCATGTTCCACATTGTGAAAAACCTTTCCAAAGTAAAACAAAACACAAGTAAATCTTCTTATTATTCTCTGCTTTCAGCAATGATCCATCTGTCATAAGGAATGGTATCCTTAATTCTACATTCTCTTCAAATACAGCTTGAATTCCTGGCAGTTCCCTGCTGGTGCACTGTTGCAACAATTTTTGAATTGTCTTCAGCAAATTTGCTTGCATGTGATATTAATGATCTTGTTAGATGATTTCTACGTTCCACTGGGTCACCTTTCTTTGGAATGGACATGCATATAGGTCTCTTCTAATCAGTTGGCCAGGTAGCTGTTTTCCAAATTTCTTGGCATAGATGGTTGAGCACCTTTGGTGCTGCATCAGTTTGTTGAGAGATTTCAGTTTATATTCAGTCAATTCCTGGAGTTTTGTTTTTGCCTTAGACTTCTTCCTTCAGTTCTACCAGTTTTTGATAATACGCTACCTCTTGAAATGGTTGAACATCAGCCCTTTCTTTTTGGTACAGTGACTCTCTATATTCCCTCCATCTTCTCTAGATGTTTTCTGCATTATTCAATATTTTGCCCTTGAGATTTATTGAGTCATTTAGTTGATTCTGACTCATAATGACCCTTTATAGAGTTTCTAAGCAGCAGCTAGTGGGTTTGAATGACTGACTTGTAAGTTAGCAGTCCAGTGCTTAGCTGACAGTGCCACACAAATATTGAAGGATTCTATTTTGCCCATAAAGTCCTTCATATTGTAAGTGGAGGTTTGAATGTTTTCTTCAGTTCTTACAGCTTGAGAAATACTCAGTATGTTCTTCCCTTTTGGTTTTCTAATGCCAGGTCTTTGTATATTTCATTATAATACTTTGTCTTCCTGAGCTGCCCTTTGGGAAATTAGAAGTTCTCAAAATAAAATGGAAAATATAAAGATCAATATCCTAGGCATAAGTCTTTTTAAATGGACTGGTATTGGCCATTTTAATCACATAATCATATGGTTTACAATGCCTATAACAACAAACTGAATATGAATCCTGTCACATTCATCATCAAAAAGAGTATTTCATGATTTATTTTGAAGTGCAATGCTGCCTGTGATAGGATAATATCCATATACCTACAGGAAGACCAGTTAATGCCACTATCATTCAAATTGTACACCAACCACTAAACCAAGTGATAATAAAATTAAAGAAGTCTACAAATTTCTTAAGTCTGAAATATATCAAATGCATAGTCAAGAGTCATTGATAATTACTGATGATTGAAATCAGAAAGTTGGAAACAAGGAGGAAGGATTCCTCATTGGAAAATAATGGCCTTGGTAATAGAAATGATAGTGAAGGCTGCATGATAGAATGTTGTAAATATAATGACTTAGTCTTTGTAAATAACCTTTTTTTTTTTTTCAAAACATAAATGGCAACTATACACCTGGACCTCTGCAGATGAGATGCATAGGAATCAAACTGATTACGTCTTTGGGAAGAGATGCTGAAGAAGCTCAATATCATCCACTAAAACAAGGCTAGATTCCAATTGTGGAACAGATCATATATTTCTCATATGGAAGTTCAGGCTGAAGCTGAAGAAAATGAAAACAACTCCATGAGAGACAATAAAATAAACTTGAATATATCCTACCTGAATTGTGAGAAAATCTCAAGAACAGATTGATGCATTAGACACTAATGACTGAAAAACAGAGGAGTTGGGGATGACATCATCCATGAAAAAAGAAAAAGGTAATTGAAAAGCCAAGAAAGAAAGAAAAGAACAAAATGGATGTCAGAGAGACTCTGAAACGTGCTCTTAAGCATTTAAGAGAAGCTAAAGAAACTGAAAGAAATAAGGAAGTAAAATAGCTGAGCACAAAATTTCAAAGGGTAGCTTGAGAAGACAAAGTAAAATACTATCATGAAATATACACAAATACCTAGAGTTAGAAATCCAAGGAATGAAAATGCTCAGCTTTCTTTCTCAAGCTGAAAGAACTGAAGTAAAATTCAAGGCTTGACTTGGGATATTGAAGGATGATATAGGCAAATTAACATGGCAGCAGCGATGAGCTCAAACATAACAACACTTGTGAAGCTGGCACAGGACTGGGCATATAGGGTTGCAATGAGGCAGAACTGACTCCACAGCACATAGCAACAGCAACATGAGCAAAATATTGAATGATTCAGGATGCAGCAAAAGGAGGACTATATAGTCAGTGTACCAAAAAGACTTGGTTGATGCTCAACCATTTCAAGAGACAGCATATGATCAAGAACCAATGATATGAAGGAAGAAGTCCAAGGTGCTTTGAAGATATTGGTGGAAAACAAGGCTCCAGGAATTGGCCGCATACAAATTTAAATCTTTCACTAAACTGGTGCAGCCCTGGAGATGCTCACTTTTCTATGCCAAGAAATTTTTGAAGCGAGATACTTGGCCAACAAATTGGAGCTGACCCATATTTGTGTCCATTCCAAAGAAAGTTGACCCAACAGAATGCAGAAATCAGAGAGTAATATCCTTATTATCAAATGCAAGTCAAATTAATTTAGAAAGTGTAGCAGTGTATCAACACGTAGCTGACAGAAATTCAAGCCAGATTCAGCAGAGGACATAGAAAAAGGGATATCATTGCTAACATCAGATGGAACTTGGCTAAAGCAGAGAATACCAGAAAGATGTTTACTTGTACTTTATTGACTATGTAAAGGCATTCCATTCTGTAGGTCACAACAAGCTATGGATAACATTGCAAAGGTTGAGTATTCCAGAATAATTAATTATGTTCATGAGGAATCTGTACATAGACCAAGAGATAGTCTTTGGAACAGAACAAGGGGATACTGAACGGTTTGAAAGGTGTGTGTCAGGGTTGTATTTTTCACCATACTTTTCAGCCTGTATGCTGAGCAATAATCTGAAAAACGGGGTTATAAGAAGATGAAAATGGCATCAGAATTGAAGGAAGATTTATTATAATCTGTGATATGTAGATGACACAACCTTGCTTGCTGAAAGCAAAGAGGCCTTAAAATAATTTCTGATGAAGATAAAAAGCTACAGCCTTCACTATGGATTACTTCTCAATGTAAAGAAGAAATCCTCATAACTGGACCAATAGACAACATCACAGTAAACGAAGAAAAGGTTGAAGTTGTCAAGGACTTCAGTTAGGTGGTTCCACATTCAACACCAATGAAAGCAGCAGTCAGATTTGCATCAGGCAAATCTGTTTTTTAACATGTAAAAGAGCAAAGATATGTTTGTGAGAACTAAGGTATACCTAATCCATGCCATGGTATTTTCAGTCATTTCATGTGAAAGTTGGACAGTGAATAAGGACAAGCAAAGAAGAAATTGATGCATTTGAATTATGGTGTTGGAGAAGAACATTGAGAGTACCATAGACAGCCAGAGGAACTACACACTGTCTTGGAAGAAGTACAGTCAGAATGCTCCTCACAAGTGAGGATGGTGAGACTTTGTCTCTAGTACTTTGGACATGTTCTCAGGAAGAGTCAGTACCTGGTGAAGGACGTAATGCTTGGTAAAGTGGAGGGTCAGCAAAATAGAGGAAGATCCCCAAGGAGATAGAGTGATACTGTGGTAGCAACAATGGGCTCAAACATAACAACAGTTTGAGGATGGTGCAGTACCAAGCCAGATTTCGTTCTATTCTGCATTAGGCTTTCATTATAATACTTTGAGTCAGAGTCAACTTGATGGCACCTTAACAACAACAACAAGGTAACAAAACTGATCTGTAACCAAACCCAGTCTAGATACTGACTTATGTATATTTTGAGAATTATGTATATTTCAGCTACCATGTATGTACACACACACACATTTATTTATTGTGAAAAATAGAAATTCAACTAGAACGGGAAAGGTAGATTTTGAAATACACTCAGCAAATGAGGTTTCTGTCCACGTCTGGTTGGCAGTGCAAATGACAAGTACCATAATTGTTACATGCCCCTGTTGAAATGGGAACATAGGCCACCAGCCTTAGAAAAGGCCACATGTCAACAACTTCCTATTTTTCCCCATTCCAAGATAAAGTCTTTCAAGTTATATATCACCTTGGAAAGGCCATCTGTCTAAAATTGCTTAGGCTTGGGAGAGAGGTTTTTAGGTCAGATGTATTACTCTTCTTCTACTTGAACTTCACACTTTTTTCTCCTCTTGAGAACTGAAGCTCAGTGTTCTTTGTTGCAATTCATGATCCCAAGAAAGTTTCAAAAATACTTACATGTAATAACCAAGAAGCAGGATCTCCACATGAAGGATTTCTGTATTTGTAGCTTTTTCTTGGTGTTTTTTTTTGTTTTTTTTGTTTTTCCTGGCTTCTTCGGGGATGTCCCAAGTTGCACCCACAGTCTCTTACTCTTTTTCTGATCTCTCCAGAAAGGAAACACCAGACATGACAATCAGCCCTGTGTGAAGGTTTTTGGGGAAATGACAATTATTAAATAACCTGTGATATTGGTTTGAAGTGTGACCTATGGAGTCAGATTAGACTGGATTCAAGGCTTGCTCTGAAAGTCTTTAAGTCTCAGGTTTCACATTTGGAAAACAGAAATAGTCTCCCTGGTGACTACTTTGCAGGATTGAAAAGTGAGGAATGAAGGCAATAATGAGTTACAAGTTCAGTATAAGGAATCCTCATTATGTCCTGAGCTGCTAACTGCATGGTCAGCAGTTCAAATCTACCAGTTTCTCCACTGAAGAAAGATAAGTCTTTCTGCTCAGCCTCAGAAACCTATACAGGGTCACTATGAATTAGACCTGACTTGGCCGTATAAAACTGCCACCATCACCATGCTGAATATAATGACAGACACCTGATAAGACTACAGTTTCTCTAAGAATAATAAGCAAGCACCGCTCCAAAGAAATGCCTGTGCAATGTCTTCTGGTCCAGCATGGTCTTTGACAATGTCCTGCTTCATTTTTCTCTGTTGCAAAGCTGGCAGGCAGGGCAGAAGGCCAATGGTGTAACTGCCCTGACCACTCCTTGTAATGTGGGAAGAACATTGGAGCAGTGACAAATTGATGTGAAATGAGAAGTCAGCAAGGCCTGACATCTCAAAAAGCTCTCAAGAATGGGCAGAGCAAGGAAATGGGCTGTCAGCTTTGGTGCTGACTAGGTAAGTCTTTTAATAGAGCTTTATTCTGGGAAAGCACTTCTCAACTGAGGAAGTTCTGTGAGTCGATGCCCTGAAATATTTGAGCAGAAGGATTTGGGGAAAGTAACTTTCTCTGACTGGGTTGCAAAGCCTCATGTGGTAACATCATTTTTGGCACTTTTGTTGTTGTTGTTGTTGTCAGGTGCCATTGAGT
>NW_006408519.1:37449863-37451043 GCF_000296735.1 Chrysochloris asiatica | reverse complement strand
CTTTCAGCCAAGATCCATCGGACATCAGCAATGATATCTCTCGTTCCACGGCCTCTTCTGAATCCAGCTTGAACCTCTGGAAGTGGCACTTTTAGGAGGGTGAAAAGCAACAGTAATGGGTGAATTTTATTAACAACTTACTGTATACCAGATAATTATGATTCATTTTAAACTATACGATTTGTTCAAGACATACTGCTGCTTAGCAACTATGACCCAGGCATTGCTCTGAGTGCTGGGAATGTGACACTGAAAAAAAGAGAGAAAAGAACAGGCCGTAGTCATCATAAAGTTTACATTTTAGAGGGAGAGAAAAAGAGAATAAACAAAGCAGACAAATGAATTCATACTATAATTTAACATTCTGATAGAGGGTAAACAACAGATCTACAGACAATTCGATTTAAAGATGGGTAAATGATTTGAATCCTGGTGTGGCACTATGGGTTAATGTGCTGGATTACAAAGTTGGTTGGAACCTCAAGGTCGGCAGTCACTCCTCAGAAACATTATACAGGGTCACCATGGGTTGGAACTGACTCGACGTCACTTAACAACAGTGACAAAATGATTCGAATAGTTATTTTACCAAAGAGGAAATTCAAATGACCAAAAAGCACATGAAAATATGCACAGCATCAATAGTCATTGGGGAAATGCAGACCAAAACCACAATGAGATATCACTTTTCACCCTCTAGGATGGTTATGACTAAATGGACAGAAAAGAAAAGGTGTTGGCAAGGATGTGGAGAAATTAGAACCTTCATCCATTGCTGGTTGGATTGGAAAATGGTATGGCCAATGTGGAATGTTTTGTTCTGCTGTGCATAGGGTCGCTATGAGTTGGTACTGACTTGATGGCACCTAACAACAACAAATATGGAAAACAGTTTTATGGTTCCTCAAAAAGTTAAGCAGACTTCAGTGCAAACCCCCTTCCAAGACTAAGACTCAATGGGAATACATGCTCTGATTGGTGACCACGTTTGTCACCTATATGGGGAAGTGAGGGAAAAACAGCAATGAAGCTGTGAGCTAAGCCCTACAATGTTCAATCGACTTCTGTGAAACCGGGTGAAGACCTGGTTGGCCAGCAGTGTGGCAAGACTTGGGGACTCTTGGGTCCAGAGTCAGTGACATAGACACAGAGGACTAGAGTGGAGAGTGAAGCATCCAGC
>NW_006408519.1:37439442-37448429 GCF_000296735.1 Chrysochloris asiatica | reverse complement strand
ACTGTTAAGGGTGGTGTGATATTTGGAGAACAATTACAGGCGATGGTTGACTATCATGATGCATACAATTAATGTCACTTAATTATACAGGTTAAGATTGTTGGAGTGGCAAATGTTTTTTACCTACATATATACCACAATTAAAAAAAAAAAAAAACTTAAAAGGGTAAGGAAAGAACAAGTGATAAATAAGGATTGGGGCTGAGCGACTATTTCATCTAATATGCTCAGAAAGGCCGCTCTGTGGTATTAATATTGGAGCAGAGACATCACTGAAGTGAGGGAGGGTCCTCTGAGGATACTTGGTTAGTGTGTTATGGGGAGGGGGAACAATGAGTGCCAAGTCCTTGGGTGGGAATGAGCTCAATGGTTCTGTTGTTGTTGTTAAGTGCCGTCGAGTCGATTCCCACCCATAGCGACTTAGTATAGGGTTTCCAAGGAGCAGCTGATGAGCTTGAACCACTGACCTTATAGTTCAAATGACTTTGCAGTCTGATGCATTAGCCCACAGCACCACATCAAGACTCCTAGGTGCAGCAAAAAGGCAGTATGGTCTCTGCAGAGAGAAGGACAGGCCATTGCTTGGGAGACTAGGCAGAGAATGTGGAGTCGTGAAGCCCTTGATAAGGAATATAGCCTTGGTTTGAGTGCGATGGGAAAGAATGGGTCATTTTGATGAGTGGAGGCATGAGTAGGTGAGGTGTCTAGAGCACAAAATTTAGGAGACACCATTAGTGCTATGGAAGTACTTATCCCATACTACCATGATGTGAAGAGTAGTGTCTTCTTAAATTTTGCATGCTAGCTGCCTCTTTTGTCTCACCCAAGTCCTGGGGATGAGGCCTGAATTAAAACTATCAAAGATCATCTCTATCTGCTGGAACATCTGATGGTAGAGGTGAACTACCAGAATAAGGAGACCATTGCAGGCTCTTCTTTTTCTGTCCCTCAATTGCTATGAGTTGGAAACACTCTACAGCACTAAACACACACCCACTGTCTTGGGAGTTATGGTGTGGCACGGTAGGATAAGCACCTGATAGCAAGGTCAGTTTGAACTACAATATCAGAGGTTCAAACTCACCAGTTACTCTTTGGAAACTCTGTACAGGGTTGCTATGAATCGGAACTGACTCAAAGGTACTTAATAATAACAACTGTGTCTTGGAGTCATGGTGTGGTGATGTAAGAGAAGCACCAAGTCAGTTTGAAGCACAAGGTGAGTGTTTCAAACTCACCAGTTACTCCTTGTGTTGCTAGTAGTATGTCTGGAAATGTGTAAGTTCTTGGTAAGTGCTTGTTGAATGAACGACTGTGTGAGTCAACATCTGCATAGACACAGCAGTGCATTTCTGTTGAATACTGAATGAACGGACAACTAGAATCATGGTTCCATTGGATTGTTCACACCCCTAATCAGAAGGACTAAATTAGGACTAGCTCTTAGACTTCTTCTTTCCTGGTTCACAGTGGAGGCATCCAGATGGGTCAGATGAGCTGGCTCAGTTCCTCTGGTGAGCTTCCCTTCAGTCTTTTTATGAGGTTGACATTATGGCTGAGACGCGATTTAGCAAGAGCATCTCCTTTATGGTTTACTCAGGAATGGCTTGTCTTCTAGAGGCTGAATCAGGCTTTTTTTTTTTTTTTTTAAGAGATCCCAAACAGATCTCTATAGATTTAATTTGCTAAGCTACAATCACTCATTGCTAATCACAATCACACAATTCCGACTCATAGCAACCTTGCAGGGCAGGGAAGAGCTTCCCTATAGGGTTTCTGAGCACATTAATCTTTGTGAAAATAGACTGCTCCATCTTTCTCCCACAGAGAAAAGAGTGAGTTTGAACTTCACATTTTCCAACTAGTTGTTGTTGATGTTGTTGTTATGTGCCGTGGAGTCTGTTCCGACTCATAGCGACCCTGTACAGGGCTTCCGAGGCTGTAAATCTTTACGAGCCTCATCTTTCTCCTGCGGATCAGCTGGTTGTTTCGAACTGCTGAGCCTGAGCTGAGCACTTATACCCTGATGCACTAGTAGATACTACCAAAAACTGTTGATCTGCTTTAGGGAATAATACAACCTTATTCAGGAGTACAGCATCAGTTATGGGGTGATGTGTCTGCAAGTCCTTTCCTTCTGTTTGTAAAGACCATCATGTAATGATTTTGTGATTATTTGAGTATCTTTGGAGCTTATACACACACAAATATCATATACAAAAGTTAATGTTTAAATAGAGTTCTCACAAATTTCACCAAACTGGATTTAATTGGTTTCATTTCATTGACCTTTCATTTGTCCCCACCAGAAAACCCATCGTATTTTCAGTAGCCTCATAAGCATGTAAAAGTTGGACAATGAATAAGGAAGACTATACAAGAATTGATGCATTTGAGTTATGGTGATGAAGAAGAATATTAAAGGTACTATGGACTGCCAGAAGAACAAACAAATCTGTGTTCAAAGAAGTACAACCAGAATGCTTCGTCTCTTATACTTCAGACATACTATCAGGAGGGACCAGTCCTTGGAGAAGGACATCATGCTTGGTAAAGTGGAGGGTCAGCGAAAAAGAAGAAGACCCCTAATGAGATGGATTGACACAGTGGCAGCAGCAATGAGCTCCAGTGTAGCAGCAATTCTGAGGATGGTGAAGCACTGGGTGGTGTATCATTCTCTTGTGCATAGTGTTGCTACAGGTCAGAACTGACTCAATGGCACCTAACAATGGAACACCCACATCAGACAGAGAGCTCCTTTAGGTTCAGCCTCCAACCCATATATATAGTGAACATAGAGTCTGCCTTGTGTATCAAATGGGACTCATTCCTAGTGGAGTGTTATGTGTATTGTGGAGATAGGAAGTCAACTGAGGCCATATCTGGTCTTAATGCAGAAGGGTTCTGCTATGGGTGTGGTAAAAGGGAACTATAGCTCATATGTTATTGTTGTTGTTGTTAAGTGCCTTGGAGTCGGTTCCGAGGCTGTAAATCTTTATGGGAGCGGAATGCCTCATCTTTCTCCCGCAGAACCGCTGGTAGTTTTGAACTGCGGACCTTGTGGTTCACAGCCTGATTCGTAACCACTACGCTACCAGAGCTCCTTTATACCATCTATTTATTTGCCTTTTATGTTCTAGCGCTTGAGGAAATGTTTCCCAATATTACCTCTCCGGATGTTCTGGCCATGTCTGCCCACCGTGATATCTTTCTTCTTAGCACTCCACAACATACTCTGTCTGCCCTGCTCAGTCCCAGCTTCCAAGTGGTTGTAGTCGGAGCTGCAGGTACGCATGCTTTGTTTCCCCAAGTGGATGGTGCTGGAAGTGACATGGGTTTCTAATGTCTCAGCTAGACAGAAGCTTCACTTTGTCATCCAAAGCTGTATTCCCTAGAGCAAGTCATTTAACCTCTCTATGATCATCTTCTTTGGAGTTCTGGTGTGGCACTTTAGGATAAACATTGGACTGCCAACTTCATGGCTGGTGGTTCAGACCCACCAGCTACTTCTCAGAAATCTTATGCAAAAACCTGATGCTCAATGGCACCTAATAAGGTCTTCTTTACTTTTCTGCAATAAATATGTGTCTCACTGAATTGTGAAGATTAAGTGAAATAATTCAGATGCAGAATAAGCGACACCTTTGAATTATAGTGTTGGTGAAGAATACTGGGCATGCCCTGGGCTGCCAGAAGAGCAAATGCGTCTGTCTTGGAAGAAACACAGCCAGAATGCTCCTTAGAAGTATGGAGGATGAGACTCTATCTTACTTATTTTGGACATGTTCTCAGGAGAGACTGGTTCTTGTTGTGAACACAAAACCTAGCCACAGCCCATAGTAGGCTCTCAAAGAATGTTGTTACGGTCACCTTGAAGGGATAGAATGACTTCTAGACTTACAATTATAGTTGCAGCCTGTTTGAGTGGGAATTGGAAACCAAGTGCTAGCAAGAGCTGTTCAGGAAAGAAGGTCTTTGATTTTTATGTTTTTTTAAATGGCATTGTTGGTAATGTGACAAATGATGCTGCATACTGTGATTCTGATGGCACACCTGTCCCAATGCAGAGGAGAATGCGTTAGGCTATCTTAACCAAATTCCATTAAACATTGAATCTTGTAATTCTTTTATTTCTGATCACATGCTTATTAAGCCATCTGTTGATTATGATTTCTGTATTATACAGAGAGAAAATGTCTCATGTTGGGGACATGAGAATTCTGGTCACCATGACAATTATTTGTAACGGTAATTACTAAATTGGCAAAGGGAGAACAGACTGGTCATGAAAATGTGAATATTATAGTTCCTGAAATATACTTTCTGTAAAGGTCATTTCTCATTATAAATTAATCAATTGTCATTCAACAGTCTACAAACTAAGCTTATGTAGAGTGAGGGCTGGATGTGGTTTTTATTTATTTGTTTTGTTTTCACAACAAAGGTCTGAAACAGATTCAGGGCCATGGTGAATTTACCAAGGTACTAAATGGAACAGTGTGAGGTATTATATACATATGAACCATCCTATGAACTGTTCCATTCAGTGCATCTAACCTAGCCATTGACTATGCTTGCTGAAGTTCTTGCAATTTCTACAGGTGGAAACTCCATAAGGTCAAAAGGTGTGGATTTGTTGTCTCTCTGTGGATGGTTTTTTTCTCTGGAATATTTCCTTCCTGCATTCTCTTTAAACATGTTCTTCTTGTCATTGTTAGAAGCCATTGAGTTGTTTCCAGTTCATATAGACCCTATACACACAACACCATGAACTACTGCCAAGTTTTGTTCCATCCTTACAAATATCATTAAACGCTTGAGTTCATTGCTCTTGCCACTGTGCCATCAATCTCAATGGGGGTGGGTCTTCCTTCCTCTTTTTCTCTGGCCTTCCACTTTACCAAGCTTGATGTCTTTCTCCAGGGACTGGTACTTCCTGATAGTATGTCTTAAGGATGAGAGACAAAGTCTCATCTTGACTTCTAAGGAGTATTCTGGCTGTACTTCTTATAATACAGATTTATTTTTTCTTCTGGCAGTCCGTGGCACTTTTAATATTCTTCTCCAACACCATATTTCAAATGCAGCAATTATTCTGTGGTCTTCCTTATTCATTGTCTGACTTACACATGCATATGAGGCTATTGAAAATACCATGGCTTGAGTCAGGCACACCTTCATTCTCAAACTGACATCTGCTTTTGAACACTTTAAAGAGGTCTTGTGCAGCAGATTTGACTAATACAATATGTCATTTGATTTTCTGATTGCTGGAGTCCTGGTGTAGCATTGTAGGATAAACACTGGACTGCAAAGTCAGTTTGAACTGCAGGGTTGGCAGGTCAAACTCACCAGCCACTCCTTAGAAACCCCATGCAGGGTTGCTATGAGTTGGAACCAATACAACAGCACTTAATAATAATAATAAAGCTTCTATGAGCATTGATAGTGAATCCAAGCATAATGAAGTCTTTGACAAGTTTAATCTTTCCTCCATTTATCATGATATTATTTATTGGTTCACTGGTTATAATAATCAAAATTGTGAATATACTCACTATTGTAATATACTGGGAATACAACGGTGAATAAAATGGACAAGTCTCTTTATCTGAAGCTTAGATTCTAAGAGTATGGATCTAGAAGTGTTTAATATTTTCTAGAATGTTCTACAAATGTAGTTATTATTAGAACTCATCCTACATGGCCTATTTTTTTTTTCCCTAAAACCTATCAAATTACATTTTATTAAAAATAAACTGATTCAGAAGGGAGAAATCACTATTGTGTCTTTTTAATCCTACCCGAGAAACTTTGTGACTTAAAAGAAAATAAGCACTAGTTAGGTGCTGTGGCAGTTCCATTACCTTTCACTGATTTACATGCAGAAGTAGTAAGATTAGAGCAGAGGCTGTCCGTCCTTTGTGTTTCCCTCTGCTTTTCTACAGCCTTGGAATCCTTGGGTGAATGGGCTGGGGAAGGTTGCTGTGTTTATACTTGCATCCACATTTAAGTTCCTTTCTTTTGATGATACTATGATCAAGCTATATAGCCTGTTTTCAAATAAGTCCTCTGCCTTAAAATTGTCTACTGCTCCAGGCAAGGGAGAGCCCTAATTCAAAGCTAGGAGGTGGAGGTTTTGTTGGCACTAGAGACTGAGTGTGACTCCTTGTAAGCTTGTCCTCCCTGTTCTTCCAATAGCCAAAGAGATTTTTCCTTTCTCTATTGTGACACTGTGGTTCCGCGGGAGAAAGATGAAGTGGTCTGCTCCCATAAAGATTTACAGCCTTGGAAACCCTGTGTAGTGTCGCGATGAGTCGGAACCAACTCCACGGCACACAACAACAACAACAATTGTGACACTGCAGGATGATGCGCTGGACCGCAAGGTTGGTTTGAACTGCAAAGTCAGTTGTTCAAATCTACCAGCTGCTCCTCAGAAACACTAAACAGGGCCACTGTGAGTCAGAACCAACTCAACAGCACTTAACAACAACAACATTTAAACGTGAAGATGATTGGAGACTACTGTTCTACTTGCTCAGCTCCAATAGCTCTCTTGGCATACTCTTCAGAGTTTTCTATTTGTGTTCTAGTTCTACCTGCTTGCCTTGTTTGTGAGATCCAGACATCATTAATTAATCCATCCGCAGTAAAGTGAAACATTGAAGGACTTTCTAATAATCCAGCTCCTCTCTCTGCACTTGGAATTGCACGGCACAGATGTGATTTGCTAAGATTCCTGTTTGTAGGATGATACTGTCTGAGTGAAGTCAGAGGAGATGTTGCAGGTTTGAAGGTTGGAGATGTAAACCCATGTATAAAACCAGTACTTGGAAATGGAGTTACCAAGGAGGGTTCAGGATAGCTATGTGTTGTTGGCCATGTCTGGGGGTAATTGAGCTGTCCAGAGGAAACTGTTGCTTGGGGACTATATCCTGGTGGTAAATAAAATGATGTTGTATAATGTTGCTGCATATAAAGTTTCATATCCAGAGGTTTATATCTCTTCTTTGGCAAAAATCTGCTTATAGTGATTGCCTTTGCTTTTTTCAGTGCCTTAACTGGTTTTCCTTGGAAATTTTTGAGTTCTTCTCAGAGGAATTTGTAAGCCTGTTGTGCGTCAGCTTTTGTTTCAGTTTTGATAAACCAATTGTCATTATAGGAAAATTCATAGTTTATAAATTTCAGTAGATTGTATCCTATAAAAAGGACAAAAGGTGCTTCTACTTGTTCTATAGGGGTAGATTCAGATATTTCACACAATATTACAATGATTTTGATTTGGCCTTACTTTTCTCATTTGTCATCCACTAGAACTAAAGGTGATGGATCTTAGTACTTCAATGATCCATTCAGCTTCCATGCTGAGTTTGTTTATATGTTCAAGGTTTGCTACCACTGTTTGGCACATACTGTGCTATATAAGGTACATGTTGTAAGTGGCACATATCTGTGATATAAGGTACGTATCACTAGCAAGAGTTTCCTGAAGATAAGCAGAACTCCAATGTTTTTCTAAGCAATTCTGGGGGGTGGTCTTCTTGGCTTTGTAATTGAGACTCTACCTCCGAATTCACTCTTTTCAGGCAAAGATTCCTGTCTGAGTGATACAGAGGCAAAATGCTCCTATCTGTTGTTGGGTCTGACTGCTGCAAACCTGGTGACACTGCATTCTCATGGCTTCTGTCACCATCACCATTACCAACCAACATCTCTTTGTGGAAATCTGGAGGATGGTCAGACATTTCTCCTCAAGGTTAACGCACACTGCCATCAGTTGTCATACTTGCTGCCAAATGTGGCATATTACTGCCCCATACTCTTACATTAGGGAGCTCTGGTAGCTTAGTGGCTACGAATCGGGCTGCTAACCTCAAGGTTGGCAGTTCAAAACTACCAGTGGTTCCACAGGAGAAAGATGAGGTGTTGTGCTCCCATAAAGATTTACAGCCTCAGAAACCCTGTGTAGGGTCACTATGAGTCAGAACTGACTCCATGGTACTTAACAACAACAACAACAACTCTTACATGAGGGTTTAGTTCTGAAAACTTGGTTGTTTGGTACTTGACTCAAAGCTGGGATGGAACTGGTCTGAGACATGGTTTGAGACAGGACCATTCATCAGATGAGAACTGTCTTTCTCTTCTTGTCATTGGTGCACCTGTGGTTCAGCCACAACTCCAGTGTCCAGAACAGAAGACAGGAACTGGTTACTTTCTGACTCCATGGGGAGAAGTGTCTGTTAATCTCAGGGTGATGTCAGCACTGCCTCAGTCACAGCTGTCTCTGCTGCTCTTGCCACTGCCTCACCCGGCCGGCCACTGGCTCCTCTGCCCCAGCCCTGGCTGCCCCCTGGTGACCACTCCACAAGTGAAGACTGGAGCTAGAGGAGAGGGAAAGGAAAGGAAAGGGAAGGAAGAGGTGGAGCAGATGGACACTGGGAAAGAGGAGGAAGGCAGAGCAGGGAGCCGCGCAGCCTGGAGACAGAGGAGACAGCAGACTCTTCACCCTTCGGGCTTGAAAATGACTCTCATGGTGCATTTTGAATGTTGACTCTGTCATACCATCTATGATTCTTGCAGGAAAATTACTACTTTTCTTTCTTTGCTTCCACAAAACCTCTTACTCCCGTCTAACAAAAGGAACGTGTCTATCTTCTGTGCTGCTCTCTAATTTCATTAAAGAGCAGATAGAAATGCTTCCTGCTTCTTATTGAAAACTTGGCATCTGACATGGTTCCTGGAAACATACTGTTGTTGTTGTTAAGTGCCGTCAAGTTGGTTCCGACCCATAGCAACCCTGTATAGGGTTTCTGAGAAGTGGCTGGTGAGCTTGAACTGCCAACCTTGCAGTTCAAAAGACTTTGCAGTCTGATGCATTAACCGGACTCCAGGAAACATATTTTGTTGTTGTTGTTGTCAGGTGCCATCGAGTCGGAACCCACTCATAGTGACCCCATGCACAGCAGAACGAAACAATGTCC
>NW_006408519.1:37430930-37437827 GCF_000296735.1 Chrysochloris asiatica | reverse complement strand
GAGGCTTGATTTTTTTTCTTCAGGAAACATATTAGAGGCTATCATATGTTTGTGCTACTGTTTAAGGGTGAGATTTCAGTCCTAGCATGGCCAATCACCCAAGTATTTCTGTATGCCCAACAAATCACCCACTCCATCCACAGGATTCTACACAAGAAGCAGAGTGGAATTAGAATCTTACTTTATCACAACTCAATAAGTGCTTGGTAATCATCAATGGAAGGTCCTCTGGGAAAATCTGGATGGAAGCAGAAAATTTAGGAATGAGGCCTACATTGAATCTTTTCCTCCTACCCTCCCATGCACACCACTCTCACCAAATTCCAAAGAAATCTAGAATGCTGATTTATGTCTACACAAAAGGGGGAAAGCCAGGCCCCATAAAAGTCCCTAAATCCAAACACCCACCTGGCCAAATGCAATGGAAAAGAAGGAAGAGAGCTGTTAACCAATTACTACAAAGGACCAGTGCTATCCTATTGTTGTGAAGTGCTGTCAGGCCCATTCCGACTCACAGCAGCCCTGTAAAGGGTTTCTGAAGAGCGGCTTGTGGGTTTGACCCACTACCTTGTACCATCCTAGGTTTCTTCTTTGACCTTGAGATTCTGTGGAACAGAAAGCTGGAGAAGAATCATTTGTCCTCCTCCAAAATTCTTTCTTCTCCCTATAATCATGCACTGTATTATGATGTAATGTTTCATAAGCTTCTCATAGTATAGTCCCAAAAGATTGATCAATCAGTTGTGCTTGATATCAAATAGTGGCCAATTCGGTAATGGTTTATCAGTTCACCCTCTTTTTCTGCCTTAAGCTTTGGGAAGTCATGAAAAAAGAAAGACTGGCTTGGGGAGAGAACATCTCCCTAGAGTAGGTTAATTAATTAATGATAAGACCTCTATTTAATGGAATTCCCAAATTTGTCTGCAGTTGATACTACCCAGTACTCTTCAAAAGATTCTAAAGCCCAGGCCATCTAACTTAATTTATATTACAAATTATGGGAATAAGACATTGCTATATATATATATTTAAGGTTTTTATTGTAAATTGAGTGATAGTTTACATGCGAGGACATCAGTTCTACACTCATCCTATTGTATTTCATTTCATTACAATCAATGATTACAGTCCTCTCTGTGAATTATCATTCAATATTATCTATTCCCTCTGTTGTTGTTATTTTGGATGTACACAAAAACACTCAGGAATATATAATCATTTAAACAACCAAAGGGTGCATTTCTGCAAGCCTGCCTCCTGGCTGCCAGCACACAGCCTTTCTCTTCCCATAAGTTTAGAGTCCTCAGCTGCTAGATCTTTCCATGTCCTCATCTCTGCCTCCATTTCTGGTGTTGTTTCTTCTCTGGATAGGGTCCCATATTCCAATCGTACTCTTCTCCCTTGATGGTCTTAGGGTCCTCTGTTCCTGGAATGTAAGATTGAGTACTCCCCCATTTTTTTACAAAATGTCTACCTTTACAATTGTGACAAGCACAATTAGTTATGATAACAATTACTCACTTTTGAATCATAAGAATCTTATCCCTATCTCCTTTTACCAGACACATCTAGACAAGATAAAAACTATTCAGTGGGGATTCTACCTTACCCCACACACTCTAAAACGAAACTCCCTCTTGAAAACTTGTAAGCCAGTCACTTCATGCCTTTATCGCCCCTTTATATTAGGTAGCCAATGTCTAAGTTGCCTATCCCTATCAACCCTGTGTACAGAGGGGATAGGATTGATCCTTGATGGGAAGACTTCTTCCCTTTCAGTTGATATTTTGAGCTACTACATCCATAAATATTGGTCAAGTTCATCAAATTGTAGCAATTTACACATGTTTCCTTTATCAGATTGTTTTTGTTATCAAGCCATCGAAGCTAGGTCAAATGGGTACTATCTGCAAGTTTGGGCATTCTTGGGCATCTCCCCTCACTTTATATCAGCTGAGCACTTCACTCTCAGCCTAGCCCTCTGTGGCTATGTCCTTGTTCCTGGGTTCAGGAGTCCCCAGGTCTTACCATACTTCTGTTCCACCAGCCCTTCCTCTTCTCTCTCTCATTTCCAGGCCAGTGGGAGGGTATGGAATGTGGTCAAACTCATACCATATCATCATTGCTGCCTTTCCCCCACTTCCACTAACCAGCAGACCAATAGACCAACGTGGTCGCTAGCAAGCTTACATGTCTGCTCATGTGTTCCCTTTGAGTTTCAGTCTTGAAGGGGGGTTTGTCCTAAAGGGACCTGATTGCTTACCTTGATGGCTTCCTGGCGAGCAGCTTGCTTGTTCTTGTACTAGCAGAGCAAATCAGACTGCCATTTTTGTTTTTTTATTTTTCCTGCTGGTCTTTCTTTCAAGAAGTATTTTTGTTCTAGCTGCTTCAGGCTGGTCTGCTCATCCATTCAAGTTAGTGATGTATTTTTGAAGCTCCCCAATGATTCTATTATGCAGGCAGTTTAGGGAACCACTAAGCTAAATGACAGCAGAAGTGAACCAAAATATGTAATCCATGGCAAGTTTTAATTGCAACATGATCGTTTCAAAATGATGAAAAGAATATACATTTGCTATCTCTCTACATGATATAAGGAGAAATACATTGACTACTGACTTAAGAAAACTACTTGGAAAGAAGATAAGGAACAATACTCATCTGCAAAAGGCCATGAGTGATTGCAAATTAGTATGTGTCATCGGATTTCTTCTTAGTGTGACCTTTGGCATGGACAGAGGAGGGGCTGATGGAGAAATCTAAGTGCCTCCGGATATCTGTGGCTTTCTTTAACATTTGAAGCTGTCCACTTAGATTCACCTTCTGTGCTTGGCATTCAGGTAAGGAACTTTCATTAAAAAGCAGTTGATAAGATCCATTGACCAGGTCATCTGCTTTCAAGTGTTCGTGGCAGCTGGCTTTGCTAAAGAAGACACTTAAACATTTTCTGTTCAAGAAAAAAAAAAAAAAAAAAAAAAAAAAGATTTAAAATTTGGAATTTAAAGATGACATTCTAGATTTGTGTACCAGGGAGGTCTAGGAGGAAGATGATCACTTATCCATCCTACTGTCTTTATGAACCTCTGAACCTCACAATTATTTCCCTAATGATTTGTGTACCTAATGATTCATGTTTCAGATGCAAGAATACACTACTCAGATATGTCTGACTATTCCATGTATTATTCTTCCCATTGCTTAGCATAGAAATGAAAAGAATATGGGCTTTTCAGTCAGGAGAATTAGGGTTCAAGTATAAGGTTTTCTAATGATTGAATTTGTACCATTGTCCCTGGGTGATACAAATGGCTAGCACATTTGACTGTTCACCAAAATATTGGAGGTTCAAGTCCACTTAGAGGCACTTTGGAAGAAAGGTCTGGTAATCTACCTCTGAAAACTCAGTCACTGAAACCCTGTGGAGTTCAATTCTCTTCTGACACACACAGAGTTGGAATTCATTCAATGATGACTTCTGGTAATGGTAGCTTTATACAAAATTATTTTATTATTTTGAGCTTGTTTCATCATTAAAAAAAAATAGACAAAGTATGAACACTCAAGAGGTTTACTTAGAAGACAGCTTTAAATAAGGATCAATCAGCTCAGCATGTAGTACAACCAAGCAGTATTTAATTCCTTCTCCAATTTCCACAATCCCATACTGCCTAAGAGCAACTTGATGAATTTGCAAAACTATCATTGTATGATATGATCCTTGGACATTTAAGTAAGGAATTTTGTCTGTCTTCTATATTGTTAAACAAAAAATTCTCAGTTTTATAATTGGCATTAGCACATGGGATAGTGAAAAGAACATAGGAACTGAGAGAAATAGATTTGAATAAATAAATGGCTGGGTAAAATGGTGTTGTTCTGGGCCTTCAGAACCCTGGGATCAATGCCTATGACTCCAAAACTATGAGACATTAAGCAAGTCACTGCCTCCCACCGGACCTCATGTTCTTCCTCTGAAAGACAAGAGGGCAGGAGACAATGACCTCTGCTGTCCTTTTCAGAAGTCCCCTGAGTGGTACAAAAGATTTAAGCACTCAATTACTGGCCACAAGGTTGGTATTTGGAACCCAACCATAGGAGCCTCAGAAGACAAGTTTAGCTTCCGAAAGTTCCCAACCTTGAAAACCCTGTGGAACAGTTTGCCTCAGCACACACGGAGTCACCATGATCCTGAATTGACTCCACAGCAATTAACAACAGCTGTTCTGTTCAGCTAAAAACTTTTGAGATTTAGTTAATATGTGAGCTGCAGAGATTTCAAGAAAGTCACCTTTACACAGAGAAAGTCTTTAGTGTTTTCACTTTCAAAGAGATGTCATATCTAATCTTCACTTGGCTGAACAAGTGTGCCCCAGGGTCGGCAACACATATTGGTTTGAAATTATTCAGTAGAATTCATGTGTCATTTCTTCTGCCTTTCTTGCCTCACCTGCTTGTCTCAGCTAAGGCTGACACGTTGATTGTGCCCCTGTTTTTTGGAAGTGTGTGTATGTGTGTGTCAGGGATGGGGAAAGAGGAAATGAGATAATAGATGTATATGGGAAAGTGGTAGGAATCCCCTGGGGTCTTCCCTGACTCACTTCTAACTTTACTCCTCAGTCATCTGTATTGCCATTAAGCCCAGACTGCCAAATGGACAGAGTAAATAGCAGTCTCTATGATCTGATTTGAAGTTTTCCAAACGATTTTCTTGTAAAATATCCTCATTTATTCATTAATTCAGCAAACCTTTATTGTGCAACTGTGAACTCTGAGAGCAATAATTGGGATCGTCAGACATATCTGAATGGTATGATTCTTGCATTGGAAACATCCATCTTCAGGTTCAGAATTTCATAAATATAAAACGATAAGGTTGGACAGTCTCTGAAATACCATCTAACACTCCGTTTATTGGGTTAATATTCACATTAAATATAATGATAATCTCAATAGTTATTCTGAACAGCAATTCGCAAAGTGCTTTCACCGTCTTAGCTCTTTTATTTCCACAACAACCTTGTGAGGTAGGTGGGGCAGAAACTACTGTAGTCTGTGTAACACTGAGCAACCAGAAAACTAGTCTAAGAGACTTCTCCAAGGTCACAGAAAGAAAAAAGAGTGGAAATTGGTTGTAGAAGACAGAAATTCAGATTTAGATTTTATGGTTTCTCCACAATCCCTCCTTGACTATTCTGTACTTACTCCTGATGTATAGTACTCATCCCTCAGCTAGGCCATTCATCATCACATTGGATTACAGTGAGGTGTTGGTTCCCTGCAGGTGGCCCCATCCTCCAGGTGGGAGGCAGTCAGAACAGAGGTTCTGGAACCAAGCTGCCTTTTCTGTAAAGCTAAACCCATCACTTTATAGTGTCTGACCTCAGCAAGTTACTTAACCTGAGCCTCATTGTCCTCATCTGTCATATGGGATTGATGGTCATGTGAGTCTTTACCTCGAGTGGCTCTTCGGATGTATCACTATGTCAACGCTTTCAAAGTGCATGGGGCAGTGACTGGTATGCTCTGTAAGTATTAACTCTAAGTCCTAAGTTTTGTAGTTTTATCTCCAGTACTTAGCTTGAGGTTTGATGTCTACACAGATAAGCAATCAAAATTCTGAACTCATTGCCATCAAGTTGATTCAGACTCAGAGTGACCCTATAGAACAAAGTAGGACTGCCCTGTAGGGCTTTCAAGGGAGCCCTGGTAGCGTTATGCATTAGGCTGCTAGCTGCAAGGTCAGCAGTTCAAATCTATCAGCTGCTCCATGGGAGAAAGCTGATGCTTTCTGCTCCTGTAAAGATTTACCATCTCAGAAACCTTCTGATGGGTCACAATGAGTTGGAACCAACTCCACGGCATATGAGCACCACCACCACCATAGGGTTTCCAAGGCTGTAATCTTGGAGTCCTGGTGTGATGCTGTAGGCTAAGCACTGGATTGTTAACTTCAAGGTTAGTAGTTCAAATCCAACAGGTGCTCTTCAGCAGCCATCTTCAGCAGGGTAGCTATGAGTTGGAGTTGATTGGATGGCACTCCATCTTTACAACCATCTTTATGAAACCAGACAGCCACATCTTCTCTCATAGAGTGGTTGGAGGATTGAAACTTCTGACTTTTTTGGTTGGTAGCTGAAATCTTCACTCTGCCCTCAGGTCTTATTTCATCTGGTGAAGTGGAGTCATTATCCGAAGCTTTGAGTCTTAATCTAGCATTCTAAAGCCAGGCCGACTCCTTGTAACTTTCCCAAGCTGCTTTATCACCTGGCCCCGCCACTCTCAGTCCTAACTCGGGGACGAGTTGTCAGTCTTGGCTACATTGCCTCCCTCTCATGCCCCATTCAATAAAGCAAGACCTTTTACAAGCCGTATCAAAGTCACTGTGTGATAGACCCTGAAAATGAAGCATTTGAAATCTACTTAGTGTGGTCTAGTTTTCTAATTTGGGAAGCAGATTTGTGTGTGTGCATGTTTTGGGTCCACCCCTCTCCTTTAAAAATTAGGGACACAGTTCATGAAATTGTTAATGTTAGTCAAAATTCCTAGATGGAAAGAAACTAAGCAAGCAAGCAAACAAAAAATATTCTAAAGATATAAATAAATACTGAGTATGTTATGTAATTAAAAAAAAAAAAAATCCCTTTGGTGAAATGAGCCCTGTGGGCACAGTGAGTAAATACTGTTGTTAAGTGCCGTCAAGTCACTTCAGACTCCTAATGACCCTGTATAGGGTGTCCAAGGAGCAGCTGGTGGGCTTGAACTGCTCATCTTACAGTCCAGGGCTTTCTCCTGCAGTGCCTTGTCAGGACTGTTGTTGTTGTTGTTGTTGTTAAGTGCCGTCGAGTCGGTTCTGACCCATAGCGACCCTGTACAGGGTTTCCGAGGCTGTAAATCTTT
>NW_006408519.1:37424899-37429560 GCF_000296735.1 Chrysochloris asiatica | reverse complement strand
CCTTACCAAACATGATATCCTTCTCCAGCAACTGGTCCCTCCTGACAATATGTGTGAAGTATGAGAGATGAAGTTTGGCCATCCTGGCCTCCAAGGAGCACTCTGGCTGCACTTTTTCCAAATAGATCTGTTGGTTCTTTTGGCAGTCCATGGCTGTTGTTGTTAGGTGCCATCAAGTTGGTTCTGATTCATAGCAACCCTATGTATAGTAACACAAAGCACTGAACCATCCTCCCTCTCTGTCCTATGTTTGAACCGATTGTTGAAGTCACTGTGTGGACCCATATCACTGAGGGTATTCCTTTCCCCCCAGACTGAACCAGCCACGATGCCCTTCTACAGAGACTGCCCTGATACACTGTCTGCCGCAATGGGCTCCAACAGAACAGCTGTGAGGCTGGTACGGGACCAGGCACTGTTTTGTTTGTTTGTGCAGAGGGTCTCAGCGAGTTGGAAGCAACCCAACAATACCTAACTACAACACTATGAGTAATTCTTACACCGTAGAGTCAATAGATGTTTAACGAATGTTCTCTTCCGCCTTTCTCTTCATTCAGGATGCTTTGTATACCTTGCATACATGTCTTCATGGACTCAGATAGATTCACAGCTACTTCCCAAGGCTATGACTGCTACCTTCTACATTATGGGCCAGAGTGATCTCAAGTCCTAACTGCAGTTTCTGCTACATCTGGAGTACCTACTATCTATGGCATTCCAGGCACTTTGTGTACATGATTTTTGTATTGTAGCTATCATTGAAAATAGCTAATGCTTTTCCACCTTATGCATAAAGAAAACAATGTCTAGAGAGGATAATTAACAACCACAATGTCCCAAGGCTTAAAGTTAAGATCTCATAAGTATATGATTACAAACTAGTTTGTTTGTTGTGGTTCAATATTTACCATAAAAGTCTGGAAGGAGTTTGTTTTTATTATGGTTGTTGTTAAGTGCCAGTGAGTTGGTTCTGACCCATAGTGAGCCTGTGTAGGGTTTTTGAGGAGCAGCTGGTGAGCTTGAACTTGCAGTTCAAAATGACTTTGCAATCCAGCACCTTAACCCACAGTGCCACACCAGGACTCTGGAAGAAGTTTTGGGGTAGGAAAATGTATCAATTTTGTAGTCTGAGTGCATAATTCAAATGCCAGTTCTGCCGAATGTCAGCTGTGTGGCTTTGGGAAGATGACTTAAATCTCGGTTCCCTATTCCTCACTGGTATTGAGTTAACAATGGTAATTATAACAACATAAATGATAAAAACGAAGTGGCTATAGAGGTGATTGAAGGAGCTCTGGTAGCGTAGTGGTTACGATTCGGGCTGCGAACCTTAAGGTCAGCGGTTCAAAACTACCAGCCGCTCCGCGGAAGAAAGATGAGGTTTTCTACTCCCGTAAGGATTTACACCCTCGGAAACCCTGTACAGGGTCGCTATGGGTCGGAACCGACTCGACGGCACTTAACAACAACAATAGAGGTGATTGAGTGAAAGCTGATGCAGGCAGCATTTTTAGCATAACAGAAATAAATGCCACTCATTTATCTCATCAACTAGTCCTTCACACACTTGCCCTGTGGAGATTAGATCATTGTTCTTACAAGGTCCAGTGTGAAAACAGGAGGGCTGCGGATTTTCCACTGCAAACTAGTATTGAGGTAATCACCATCTGAATTTGCAAAATATTCAGATGAGATGTTGGCATTGGAGAAGGAAAGTTTGAGGAGTTGATTCTTGTGCCTTTCTTCAAGATTTTGCAACCAATGAAACCAAAGCAATCCCACTACCATTGAGTTGATTCTGGCTCGTATTGACCCAGTAGGACAAAGCGGAAGGGCCCCAGATGGTTTTTGTATTAATCCATGACACCTGTTTCCCATCCTTCAAACACCTGGTGGAATCGCCTTGACAATGCAGGCATTTTCCATTGTGTCCTGGCTTCCAAAGGAAGGGCAGACATCACATGGATACTGGGCTGGGAATGGTTCATCGTTGGGGGGACTATAGTTCTGGAGGACTGCAATCACTTTGTCACTCCAAAACCCTTTGATGAATTAATCTCAGATAGTGTGTGTTTATAGGCTTACGAAGATGACCATAATGACCGACCTTCACAAAAATCTTATGAGGAAGGACCTCATAAGATTATTATTACCTTTTAAAGTTGAAGTAATTGAAACAGAGACAGTCTAAGAAACTTCTGGTGTTAGTATGTGGCAGAATCCTCTCTGTAAGCTAAAATTAATGAAGGAATAAAGAAATGAATGAGTGAATCAATAAATGATTACTGTTGAGGTAGCAGGTATCACTTGGCTGAGTAGATGAAAGGTCTGGAATGAATGGGCCAATACCAGTTATAAAGAGTGACTTCATAAATGAATATGTCGTTCTCAGGTAGTTACTAGGCCTGCCCAGTGATGGGAATTCCCTTCAATGGAGGTTTTCTTGGGGTTTCAGACACAAAGATGAAGGAGGAGGTAGAGTGGAGAATTGGGAGGAGTGGATATATCCAATTTCCTTCAACTCTTTCCTTATCAGCCCAGATGTTTTATGGATCTGTTCTATACACAGCCATTTACCTGTGGGCTTTCCTCAAAACGGAAAATCCTAGAGCTATGCTTCTCAAATCTGTTCTTTTATTCTGTGATCCCCTACACCCTCTCGGAGAAACTTGGGGATTTGGAGAAAATTAAATTCATCTAAATGATTATGAATCTTGTATAATGCATTTATTCAGGGGCCCATAAAAGGCATTAAAATTTAAGAGACTGATGTAAAAATGACTGTAATTGCACCTGGTTTGAGATTCCTTTCTCTTCCGTGGCTCCATGTTCATTTTTTTACCACTTAATGTTGCAGTGCTTTCTTGGAGTTCTGACTACAGACTACCACAGCATGTGGGGTCACCATGGAACAGCCCCTTTATAAATGCAACACAGACACAACACCATTGTCCTGTGCTGGGCAGGGAACAAAATGTCAGAGAAGGAAGGGTAACCCAGAGTCTGTAGTGTGCAGTGTGCTTTGGGGGACATTGTGAGCAAATGGGATTCATTCCAATCCTGCAAGCATTCCCACCTCAATCACCTTGCCTTAGGGGCTCCAAGTCATCAGTGACCCAACAAAACATATTGTGGGAAAGCATTTCTTAGTCTCTCAGATTCCCAAGCCATCTGGCAAATCTTTTGTCTATGGCATTTACAAATGGCAGACTGGCTGGCACGCAAAATGGTCATGGGGGAAAAGCGACTCACAATGTGGAAGACTCTTAAATAATTTGTTCTATTAAGTGAGATAACATATGGGAAAGTGCCTAACACAGAACCTGGCAGAGAGCAGGGAGTAAAATGAGGAGTGGGAGAGATGGTGAAGCATCTTTGATTCTTCAGAAATATGCAGCCCACAGATAAATTCTTTACCACTGAGCCGTGCAGACCTTCCATGTAACAAGGTGTGTTCAGAGTTCCGTGACCATTCCAATTTGTAGCAAGGTGACAGGGTGAAAATCTCAGCTCTGTTGACCTCTAATTTATAAGGAGTGCTGGTACTATTTCACCCCAGCCATATCTTTCTGACACCAGGAAAGGAGTCACCAATGCAATCAGAGGTTTTCTGGAACATCAAGATGTGAAACGGGGTCATTTCTTCACAGAGTCGATCCTTCATGTGAACCTGGATTCCTAAACCCTTTGAGGAAGATGAGATCACGTATCATTTTCCAGGCAGAAGCACTCCATGTGGTATCAGTGAGGTACCCTTGGACCCTGCTGGAGCAATTCTCACATTGCTCATTCTCTCATGGTAGCTGAACAGACAGCAGGTTGTGATCGGATCGAAGATGCCTTTCCTGCCTTCATCGGCTATTAACTGGTGAAAATACTGAATAGGAAATTTCATTGAGGAACCACTATGACAAATTGTACAAGGCATAGTCTGGTGTCATTAATTTTGAACTTCAAATGTCTACACATTTTTCATGGATATTTATAAATGGGAAAATATAAGGGGACCATCAAGGAAGAAAAGTGGAGTGTGGGGCCCTATCCAGAGAAGCAGTGATACCAGAGATTGAGGCAGAGATGATGACATGGAGAGATGGAGTGGCTGGATACTCTGGACTCAAGGAAGGAGAGGGGCTGTGTGCTGCTGGCGGAGGATGGGGGTGGGGGGTGCAGAGTATGCTCTTTGGTTGTTTGATGGCTATATATTCCTGAGTGCTTCAGTGTACATCCCAAAACAAAAACAGAGGGAATGGAAGCAACTGCTGTTGAATGATGATACATGCAGGGGATTGTAATTATTGCAATAAAACTAAATACAATAGGATGAATGCAAAGTTGATGTTCTCCTATATAAACTATCACTCGGTTCACAATAAAAACTTAAAAGGAAAAAAAGGAGATACTAACCTCATGAAGGAGTCCTGGTGTGGAACTGTGGGACAAACCACTGAACGACAAGGTCAGTTATCAAGATCAGTTGTTCAAACCTACCAGCTCCTCCTTGGAAATCCTACACTGAACGGGTGGGGAAATCATTTGGTCTGGCCCTGCCAATGCAAACACAGTTCAAGCCATCGCATTGTTGTTGTGGTTATGTGCTGTGGAGTCAGTTCCAACTCATAGCGACCATGTACAGGGTTTCCGAGGCTGTAAATCTTTAC
>NW_006408519.1:37417699-37419338 GCF_000296735.1 Chrysochloris asiatica | reverse complement strand
GAACATAGATATTTAATCATGAGATAATGTCCATCTTTAATCATGAGATAATGTCCATCTTTATCTATTATTCTGGCTTTTGCCTTATAGTTTATTTTATCCGAGATTAGCACTGCCACTCCTGTTCACTTTTTATTGCCATTAGCTTGGTATATTTTTTCCCATCCTATCACTTTTAATCTGTTTCTGTCTCTGTGTGTGAGGTGCTTCTCTTGCAGACAGCATATTGAAGGATCTTGTTTTCTTATCCATTCTGTCAGGCTAATTTTTAATTTAAAAATTTTGCATGCTCCACGAGTGATGTTATAAATTTTGGCTGAAAAAAGGTTCCCCACCCATGCTACATAGGGCTATTATGAATCGGAACTGACTCGATGGCACTTAACAGCAACAACAACCTTCTGAGAATGATTCTTTCTGGAGCAGTAGGAGTGCTCATCAGATTGGAGTTGGGAAAGACATGGGTTTCAACCAGAACTTCAAACCTGTTCATTCTTTGGCGGATAATCTGTACTTCTGTCCCAGATATTACCTTGGAAATCCTATACAGGGCTGCTATGAATTGGAACTGACTCAACGTCACTTAACAACAACAACAGAATCAGAATTTCCATTTAACAAGATTCCTAAGAATTGTCTGGGGATCGAACATAATTTCAAAGCCCTGTCTCAGTTCTTTAAATAAATTCAAAGCAAATATCAGAAAATGTTAAAAGTACATTATGTCTGGGCCAATGGAATATAAGCATTTGTCATTAAGATTTTCCTCTGTGTTTAAAATATTGTATTAAAAAATAAAATACAATCTCCCAGATCTGTTTGAGAATGGTAGGCTTATAATAATGACATGATATTGTCATATGTGTGTTCACACCAAACACATGACGTTAGGCTTTGTTTTGGTGTGCTTTTTCCAATGCATTCATTGCCTTTTCAAATCCTGTCAGCTTTATCTCAAGTTCCACTTTTTTCTATGGAACTTTCTAGATGACCACAAATGCTTTAATCAGATCCCTTTAAGAAAGCTGCAGTAATATTTACTCCTATTTGAATAATCATATGACTATGGTGTGGCGCTGTGGGTTAATGCACTGGACTGCAAGGTCAATTTGAACTGCAAGGTTGGTAGTTCAAGCTCACAAGCTGCTCTTTGGAAACCTTATAAAGGGTCTTAGGTCATAAATGACTTGACAACAACAATGATACACTTTATATTTGCTTTTGCATTGGCCATATTTAGAGCTTATGTGTCTAAGTATTTATCTATTTTGGTTCTTAGCCTAAATTAGTCTGGGACTTCCCCTATCATCTTAGAAAATTATTCCTAAACACTGTCCTATATTTGTCATAACTGTGCTTATTATAAATCTTACTTTAGAAATTAGTCTTTACCAAGTAGTAAATCCAGCCTCTTTTTAAAAGCTGCTTTATCAAAGCGTTCTTTCCAAAGCTTTTTGTCTTTCTGGTAGAATTTATTTTCTTTCTTTTTATTTTATCTACATAGACAAAGTTGTACTATAGGATAAGCACTGAACTGGTAACTTCAAAATCAGTAGTTCATACCCACAAGCTGCTCTTGAAAACTCTATATAGGGTTGCTATGAGTTTGAACTGATTCAATGGCACACAACAACACAGA
>NW_006408519.1:37408966-37415324 GCF_000296735.1 Chrysochloris asiatica | reverse complement strand
GGACTAAGAAGCGCCTGACCCAAGCCATGGTATTTTCAATAACCTCGTATGCATGTGAAAGCTGGACAGTGAATAAGGAAGACCGTAAAATAATTGATGCTTTTGAGTTATGGTGTTGGAGGAGAATATTGAAAGTGCCATGGGCTGCCAAAAGAACCAGTAGATCTGTGTTGGAAGAAGTATAGCCAGAGTACTTCTTGGAGGCCAGGATGGCCACAAACTTTGTGTCTCATACTTCAAACATATTGTCAGGAGGGACCCTTCGTTGGAGAAGGATATCATGTTTGGTAGGGTGGAGGGTCAGAGACAAAGTGGAAGAGCCCCAGTGAGATGGATTGGCAAAGTGGCAGCATCAATGGGCTCAAGTGTGGCAACAATTGTGAGGTTTGCCTAAGATTGGGTAGTGTTTAATTCTGTTGTGCATAGGGTCGCTATGAGTCAGTACCGACTCGATGACATCTAACAAAAACAACAACAACATGTGTCAGAAATGACTCAGTGGCACTTAACAATAACAACCATCTCTTTCTTTATGTGGCACTGTAGGATAAGTACTGGACTGCAAAGTTGGTTTTAACTGTAGGGTTGGTGGTTTAAACTCACTAGCTGCTCCTCGAGAACCCTATACTCAGGGTCACCATGAGTCAGAACTGCCCCATTGACATGTAACAACAATATCTTTCTTATTTTGCTCTCATGCTTAGTTAGAATGGATCCTTTAACAACTTTCCAGGAATAGGAGTACAAAGCATACGATTTTTGAGATTTCACATACGTGAGAATAGTTTTACTCTTCCCTCATGACTGATTGAGTTTATAACATTCTAGATTTTTAAAATCCTGGAGTGATGCTGTGGGATAAGCACTGGACTGTTACCCACAAGGTCAGAAGCTCAAACCCACCAGCCCTTTCTCGGACACCCTGTACCGGGTTGCTATGAGTCGGAACCAACTCCACACACAGCACACCACTACCACTACCACCATGAGTCAGAACTGACTAGGTGACACTTAACAACTACAATAAGACATTATCTTCTGTTATCTAGAATAGCTGATGAAAAATTTAATAGCATTCTAATTTTTTTTATTTCCACATATGACCTAAAAGTCCTGGTTGTGCATTGAGTTAAGTGTTGGGCTTCTAAGTGAAAGGTCAACAGTTGGAACCCACCATCTTCTCTGTGGGCAAAAGCTGAGGCAGCCTTTTCCTGTAAAGGTTTAGTCGCTGAAGGCCTATGGAACAATTCTATTGTGTCCTATAGGATCACTGTGAGGCAAATCAACTCGGTGGCAGTGGATTTTGGTTTCGGTTTGGGGTTGTTCTAACATGCCGTTTCTTCATTCATTCTCACGTTCTTCAGTTCTGAGCAATTTTCTTGATATTTCCTAGCCTCCCTTTTGTCTCTTCTTTTTTTCTATAACTCAGCTTCATGGAGGGCTGGATTTTCTCACAGAGCCTCTATTTAAAATAAAACTCATTTCCCAGTTCTCATTCTTTGTTCTTTTGTTCTATAGTCGAGTAAATTAATTTGACTTAGCTTGACTACTGAACTGAATTTACAGGTAATCTCCAGTTTATGAGAAATTCAAGTTATGATGAATTGCACTTATGACTGTGTTTTTGTTCTTCTGTATCTATTGTGACACTGTAGAATCACGATTGTGACACTGTAGAATAAGCACCAGACTTCAAGGTCAGTTTGAACTGCAAGGTTGGTGGTTCAAATCCACCAGCCACTCTTTGGAAACCCTATAGAGGATCAGGGTCACTATGAGTCAGAACTGACTCAACAGCACTAATCAAAAATCACATATAATATTACAGGACATAATTTGCTGATTTTATTGCCAGATGTTCACTTGCTGATGTTCAATGTTATGATTTATAAAACTATTGATAATAAAAGGCAAAAATAATGATAACTTTTAAAAAATCTAGTTATTTGACTCCCATCAGTGCTAACTTAAGGTTGAGTCATTAGAATGGAACCATATTATAAATTAGGACTACCTATATTTTATTGGCTATCATGTTATTGCAGTCCTGGTGTAGCACTGAGGGTTAATGTGCTGTACTACAAGATCGGTTTGAACTGTAAGGCCAGTGGTTCAAGCTCACCAGCCACTCCTTGGAAACCCTATACAGGGTCACTTATGAGTCAGAATCAACTCCAAAGGCACTTAACAAAAACTACATCATGTTGTTGATTTCCAAGAACTCTTCATGGTTCTATGAGTGTTACTTTTTAGTGTTAGTGTCTGACTGGTCCAGTTTCAAGGGCCACATATATGAGGGGCTTCAAAAAGTTTGTGGAAAAATGGAATTGAAAGATAATGGAATTTTTCTAAGAACTTTTTGCACCTTCCTCCCCCTAAATTTTATGATATCTCTGCAGAGATTCTATTAAAGTCCTCCAGGTCAGTATTCTGACTTTATTTAACTCCCTGATTAAATCATCTTCCCTGCTCTGGCTGTGTCTGGTGGTTTTGAATACAGGCTGACCCTCTTTGGAATCCTCTTGTCTCCTGAGTTGGAGAGAGGTTCTGTAGGTTCAACCTCCCTGGTCTTCCTACCATCAGCATCCTAGTACCAAGTCCTCCCATAGTCCCTGGTGTTTCTAAGCGCTGAAACTCAAGACATTTTCAGGCCACATTGACACACTTCTAGTGACAGTTTCTTCTATAGACAAATAGGTTGTAACTCCCCCCACCTATGCTAAATCAGACCCCACTCTGTCACCCATTTTTACTTTTTCCAGAATGTAGCTGAAATCTCAGATATGCCCTTGTTTCCTCTCTGGTGTGAGCTGTCTTTCCTTTGCTTTTGTTTTGGCTGAGTCTTTTTTTTTTTTTTTTTTGTAGAAATGGCATACATACAAGGGGCCTTCCTAAATTTCATGAAAGAAAAATTCTCTGATCGTCTCATCCCATTTGTCCATGAGCTTTTTGAAGTCCCCTTCATACATGTGGTCTATTTGGCATTCTAAACCTGAAGTCCCCTTCAAGAAATTATCTTCTTAGATTTACTTTGTAATCCATATATAGGGGTTTGTGATGGCTAAGATATATATTAAGTTCTTGATGTCCTTCTGAACCGTTAGGTTTTTCTTCTTTATTAAACTTTAAGAAAAAGTGGGTCTGTCTAAATCATCCTGAGAAAGATTTTCACACTTGTAAACTCAGAAGCAGGGTCAACTCTATGACGCACTACTACCACAGTTGTAAAGACCCTTGCTTTCAGAAGGGGGCCTCCACTTAGTGTAATGTTCTGCTGTCCCTGCACTGAAATATGTCATAATTTTTGTTTTACACTTGGCCCCACAAATGTTGAAACTGATCTTGCATGAAGTATAAGTATGCTGATGTCTAAATAGAATTCGGTAGCATTAGAAGTTCTCAGCATTATCCAGCTCACCTTTCTCTTTTATAAATTCCTTGCCAGGAGCTATGTAGCTGCTCTTGGAGTATTACCAAGGTTAGGTAGTTCATTTCTTTCTTAGCAGTTCGTTTTCCCTCTAGACCTCAAGAACAGACAGTTCTTTCTTACTCAGAAATGGAATACATATATCTTCTCATTCTATGTTTTGTAATGGATGTGGTAAAGCAAACACATATTTATGTGTCTGCTATAGAAGACATTCACATCATGAGGATATTGAGAAATGCTACAAGCCTAAAGAAAAATAACTACTATGAATCCCTTGGTTGAAAAATAACTGTTTTTAACCTGTTGCCATATTTCTTCTCTATCATTTGTCTATTCAAATGTTGTAATAATAATGGCAATGATGATAACTGCTTTGTTTCGTGGTTATTATCATGTGCTGTGAACTGTGCTAAGTTCTTTAGATGACTTATTGTACTAGTTTAATAAACAGACATAATTAGATAGAGGCTGATATACATCACATGCATAAATGTAATTAAGATTGTAAAATGTATCAATTTTTTTCTTTATTCAATTTAGCATTGTAACATAAATGGACTATATTGTAACATCTCATTCCTTTTACAGAGAGTACCAAGAGATGACCTTAGAAAAGTTTTTCCTCTCAAAACTTCAATGTTACTTTCTTGTGAACTGCTTATAATACAGTATCTGTTCTGCTACTTGGCAGGATTAAGAGCATTAACAGCAACAACAGTAGAAAGCGACATTGAAACCCTACTCTACTTTAGACTTTCACCCATCTTTTGTTATTTATTATAATTATTTTAACAATCGCATAAAGTGAGTGAAGTCCTGTTTTCCAGGTGTGCAAACAGAGCATTAATGAGGTTGTGTGACTTGCCCAAGGTGCACGGGAGCAAGTCATGTGTTGAATTCTAACCCCAGGTCCCATGTGGCATGAAGCCTGTGGAATTCTGACCAGCTCTGAACAGAAGTACTATGTGTCCTTGTGTGGTATTGTCATATCTTCAGTTCCTCTGCTCATAGACCAGCATGTCCGTGGTAAATGATACTCCTTCCTCCCCAAATAAGGAAGACGCAGAGCAGAGCCACAGTACACCTGTGACTGGCAAGCACACCATGCCACATGCATGTTATTATTATTGGTGGTGATGACGTGGTTTGCTGTGGAGTCCGTTCCCACTCATAGCAACCCTGCATCGGGGTTTCAAGGCTGTAAATCTTTACAGAGCAAAAAGTGTCATTTCTCTTGCAGAATGGCTGATAGCTTTGAACTGCTGACCTTAAGGTTAGAAGCCTGACTCATAACCACTACGCTACCAGAGCTCCTTTTTATTATTGCTACCTTATTATTGTAAGTCACTAAGATGTTTGGCCTTATTGTTACTATTATATGGCTTATGAAACAGTGTACTACTCCTATAAGCTCCTTTCACTCATTCACATGGCACAATTATTCGCTATTATTACGGCTCTTAGAAAACTTGAACAGTGTACTAAAGAATGCTGCATGCTATAGAAATCGTTCTTGATCTTGGCTACCTCTTAGAATTATCTGCACAGGTTTTGTCTGCGTGGTTTAACCTGGAACCACAGGCCTCCATACTGAATCAAGTCAGTATATACTCGGGGTGAAATCTCAGGCAGTAGTATTTTAAAAATCTTTAGTGAGAATCATTGTTCTAGAAAGAAAGAAGTCTGAATTTTTCAGAAACAAACTGGTTCACTGAAAAAGACTTTTTGTATGACAAAAACTGGTAGAACAGGAAACTTTCAAGGAAAAGGAAAGAGAAAACTGTCTTACAAGTGACGAAAAGAGAAGTAACTACTGTCCCAAAGCACATGTAATAGCATGGAGATTGTCTGACCGCAGCTGGGTCCACTAGCATGGAGTAAGTTAGGTGATGAGTGTCAGGCAAGTGGGAGGAAGAATCCCTCAGGAATCTATTCTGAGTATCAAGGAACTTCATGACACCCAGGAAGACCAAAAGGAATGATTTTCTGTATGTTCAACCCTCTTCATCCAGCTAGAATCTGCTCCTAAAACCAGGAAATCAGTGGTACTTGGGAGAAAAGGAAGTTTTCCAGTTTCAGATAGTAGCCTTTAAGTTGATACGAATTTGTGCTAAAGATTACTTATTTAATTTTGGCTATAATCACAAGCTGTGCATTTCTCGTAGTTCTAGAAGTGGTGGGGAAGGGTTGAGGTGAAGGTTCCAACTGATTATTTTCCATGGATGTGATTGCTTTGGGAATGGGTACTAATTATTGTTGTTGTTCAGTGCTGTCAAGTCGATTCTGACCCATAGCAACACTGTATAGGGTTTCCAAGGAGCAGCTGGTGAGCTTAAACGGCCGACTTTGCAGTTCAAATGGACTTGCAGTCTGGTGCATCAACCCACAGCGCCACACCATAGCCTTACCAATTTATTGACAAAGGGGCACAAAATGAAATAATCTAATAGCTAAAAATATCAAGCTAACCCTATGCTGTTGTTGTTAGGTGCCATTGATACTGACTCATACTAATCCTATGCACAACAGAACGAAACACTGCCCTGTCCTGGCCTAACCTCATAATTGTTGCCACACTTGAGCCCATTAATGCGGCCACTTTACCAATCCATTTCTCTGAGGATCTTCCTCTTTTTCTCTGACCCTCCACCTTACCAAACCATATTCTTCTACAGTGACTGGTCCCTCCTGACAATATGTCCAAAGTCTGAGAGATGAAGTCTGGCTATCCTGGCTTCCAAGGAGCACTCTGGCTGCACTTCTTCCAACACAGATCTTTTTGTTCAATTGGCAGCCCATGGTACTTTCAATAATCTCCTCCAACACCATAACGCAAAAACATCGATTCTTCTATGATCTTCCTTATTCACTGTCCAACTTTTGCATGCATATGAGGCTATTGAAAATACCATGGCTTGGGTCAGGTGC
>NW_006408519.1:37406619-37408441 GCF_000296735.1 Chrysochloris asiatica | reverse complement strand
TTAAGTGTTCTGGAATACTCATACTTCACAATGTTGTCTATAGCTTGTCATGATCCACACAATTAAAGGCCTTTGTATAGTCAATAAAGCACAGGTAAACATCTTTCTGGTATTCTCTGCTTTCAGCCAAGATCCATCTGATGTCAGCAATGAACTCCTTCATTCACATCCTCTTATGAATACTGCTTGAACCTCTGGAAGTTCTCTGTCAATGTATGGTTGCAGCCATTTCTGTATTATTTTTATTAAAAGTCTACTTGCATGGAATATCAGAGATATTGTCCAATGATGTCTGCATTCCATTTGGTCACATCTCTTTGGAATAGGCACATCTTCCAATCAGTTGTCCAGATAGATTTCTTGGCATAGATAACTAAGTGCTTCCAGTGCCTCTTCACTTTATTGAGTGATTTCTATTTGTATTCCATCAATTCCTGGTGCCTTGTTCTTTGCCAAGTCCTTCAATGCACCTTGGACTTCTTCTTTCAGTATCATTGGCTCTTGATCATATGGTACCTCTTGTAATGGTTGAACAGCAACAATTTCCTTTTGGTACAGTGACTCTGTGTAGTCCTTCTTGTCCCGATAGAAGGATACTAATCAAGTTGGAGTGATGAAATGATCCTAGCAGATTACAGTAAATAGACTTTTACACTTCAGTAGTTTGTATGTATCTACCTAACCATGACGTCATCTATCCAGCCTTCCATCCATTAAGCCATTCAGCATTCCAATACTTATTGAGCACTAGCTTTTCATATGGACTCCTGGTGTAGCACTATGGGTTAATGCGTCAGATTGCAAAGTCGGTTTGAACCACAAGGTCAGTGGTTCAAGCTCACCAGCTGCTTTTCAGAAACTCTATACAGATTCACTATGGGTCAGAACTGACTCAATGTCACATAACAACAACAACAAATATTCACATACTCAATAAAAATGTATTGAGGACATAACTACATGCCAGGCACAAATCATGCAAGGTTAAAAAACAAGTTCTAGTATGCATATCCCAGAAGAAAGTATAACCATCAAATATGTTAATGTAAAAAGAAAGCTCTATGTATACTTTGACTTGCTATTAAATTGAAACATGAAGAATTATTATTATTCAATGTTTAGTATCACTGCATTGTAATCCAAAGCTCTTGTGTTTTTCAGCCCATTAACAAACACACATGTTTCTCAGGACTCCATAGATCTTCAGTTAAGAAACTGGAAACATTCATAAATATACAAGTTAACTAATTAATTCATAATTAGTAGACTGGGTAATTACCTTGAGCTATATTGGCTAATTTCATAGAATGGAAAAATTTGGCTATGTTATGTCAAAATTTACATAAAGATTTCATTAAAACATTTGATGAGATCTGCTAGTTCTGAGCCATAGCCCATTAGAATCAATGGCATTTATGAGATCTTGCTCATCTTATGACTGTCTGGGCATCAAATTAACAGGCAGTCTTATAATTCAGTCAAAGAAGAATGTTTTAAGAATGTCTGATATTTCAAGGCCTTCATTGACTGCTTCCTAAATATCTACAACATAAATTTTATCAGCTTATTTTACATTTGAAGAGACTGTAGCCTAGTGAAGGGAATTCTGATGGCACAGTGGTTAATCTGCTAGCCTAAATAAAGGTCAGCGGTTTGAACCCACCTCCATAGAAGAAAGATGTGGCAGATTGTTCTTGTTGTTATTGTTAAATGTCGTTGAGCTGGTTCTGACTCATAGCCACCCTATACAGGGTTTCCAAAGAGCAGGTGGTTAATTTTAACCTCTGACCTTGCAGTTCAAACACCGACTTTGCAGTCCAGC
>NW_006408519.1:37403192-37405369 GCF_000296735.1 Chrysochloris asiatica | reverse complement strand
CAACAGTATATCAGTTGAAAACCACCAGAGTTTCAAGCCAGATTCAGACAAGGATGTGGAATATCTTTGCGGACATCAGATGGATTGGGGCTGAAAGTAGAGAAATATAAGAAATATGTTTACTTGTGTTTTGTCAATTAATCAAAGACATTTGGTTAACATTGTGAAGAATGGGTATTGCAGAATAATTCCTTGTGTTCATAAGGAACTAAGAAGGGTGTGCATGAGGTTTTATCCTTTTAGCATATTCATTCAATCTGTATCCTGAGAAAATACTTTGAGAAGCTAGATTATATGAAGAGGAATGTGGCATCTGGATTAGAGGAAGACTCATTAAGATCCTGCAACATGAGGATTGGCAGGAGATGGGGTAGAAGGAGAAACCGGAGGCAGAAAAGATTAGTATAAGTGGGCCATGGCAGTGACATGGCCTCTGGCACCGACCTCCCCTCTCACACCCTTTGTTCCTATCCATTTGAGTTCCCACCATGCCTGATAGGTTCTTTTTCTCTCTTTCCACTTTACTTATTTAGCTCCCTCTGACTGAAATGCCCTCCCTTTCTATCCACTTCTATCAACATGATTAGCATCCTACTTCTCGCTAATGACTCAGCACAAATCTTTTGTAAGAATTCTATTAATTGCTGCCATTCTCCTGCTGGAAATGAAGATTTCCTTGTGCCCTTATGGTATTTAGTGCAGATTTCTGCCCTTGATCAACTTAAAACTACCATTCATGTTTCTGGTATTTTCTTTTTATAACAAGCCTTTGAAGTTAGGAGATATGTTATACCCAATTTTGTAACCAACTTCACTATACAGCGCTTATATGGCCATGGTGGTGGTGGTTATGTGCCATGGAGTCGGAACCGACTCATAGCAACCCTGTACAGGGTTTCCGAGGCTGTAAATCTTTACGGGAGCAGAAAGCCTCATATTTCTCCTGTGGAGCAGCTGGTAGTTTTGAACTGCTGACCTTAAGGTTCACAGCCCAATTTGTAACCAGCACACTACCAGAGCTCCTTACAGGGCCATAGCAAGTGCTTTTAAACACCTGCTGAATGAGTTTTTAAAGATAGTTGGATTATAAGGAAAGAATTAATAAGTTAATAATTGGACCATTTTCACAGAAACTTTCTCAAGAAAGGACTCTTCAGGTGTTACTGATTGGGTTAGAAGACAGGGGATGTCTACCAAACTTTATGGAAAACTATGAAAGGACACATCTTTATTGCACCCAAATCTAAATCCCTTGTGCCCAAATCTAAATTAATCTTATTTTTTTCCCAGTTACAGTGCTGTATCTGGTAGCTGCATTCATTGTAAAACTATCAATTACTGTTAACATTGAAACAAAGAGGGAAAGCTTCAAAATGTTACCTTATCCACAGAGGGCTAGAGCTAAGAGTGAAGCATCTAGCTGATATGAAGTGAGGGGAGACACACAAGAACACCCAAACTTGCAGATAGTACCCATTTGACCTAGCCTCAATGGCTTGATAAGCAGAACTTGACTAGAGGAAGATTAAAAAACAAAAACAAAACAAAACAAAAAAAACACTTTGATAAAAGAAATGGGTGTAAATTACTACACTTTGATGAACTTGACCTATACTTATGGATGTAGTAGCTCAAAACACCACCAGACAGGGAAGGAGTCTTCACATCAAGTATCAATACGATTCCCTCTGCATACAGGGTAGATAGGGATGGGCGTCTTAGATACTGGCTACCTAAAATGAGGGAGTGATAAAGGCACAAAGTGACTGGCTTACAAATTTTCAAGAGGGAGTTTAGTTTAAGAGTGTGCAGGGGAAGATAGAGTCCCCACTGAATAATCTTCATCTTTTCTAGAAGGGTGTGGTGAAAAGAGATGGGGATAAGATTCTTATGATTCAATAGTGAGTAATTATTATCATTACTAATTGTGACTCTCACAACTGTAAAGGTAGAAGTTTTGTAGCAAAAACAGGAGAGTGGTTGATCTTGTTGTCTGGTCGCATAGGACCCTGGAACCATTGGGGGTGGGAGAGGGCATGGGTGGAGTGTGGGACCCTGTCTGGAGAGGCAGCAATACTAGAAATTGAGGCAGAGATGAGGACATGGAGAGAGGAAGCAGCTGAGGACTCTAGACTCATGGAAAGAGAGGGACTAGTGGCCAGGAGGCAGGCTTGCAG
>NW_006408519.1:37387379-37403092 GCF_000296735.1 Chrysochloris asiatica | reverse complement strand
AAATCTTTACGGGAGTAGAAAGCCTCATCTTTCTCCCGCGGAGTGACTGGTAGTTTCGAACCGCTGACCTTAAGGTTCGCAGCCCGATTCGTAACCACTATAGTGAGTAATTATTATCCTTACTAATTGTGACTCTCACAACTGTAAAGGTAGAAGTTTTGTAACAAAAACAGGTGAGTGGTTGATCTTGTTGTCTGGTTGCATAGGACCCTGAAACCATTGGGGGTGGGAGAGGGCATGGGTGGAGTGTGGGACCATGTCTGGAGAGGCAGCGATACTAGAAATTGAGGCAGAGATGAGGACATGGAGAGAAGGAGCAGCTGAGGACTCTAGACTCATGGAAAGAGAGGGACTAGTGGCCAGGAGGCAGGCTTGCAGAATGTGCCCTTTGGTTATTCAAATTAATGTATATTTCTGAGTGTTTTTGTGTATATCTCCCCCCCCCTCCAAAACAAAACAAAACAAAACAAAAAACAGAGGGAATGGATCAAATACTGTTGAATGGTGATACATGGAGAAGATTGTAATCATTGCAATGAAACGATGATGTAAGGCAGATGTTCTCCCATGGAAACTATCACTTGGTTCACAATAATACTAAAAAAAAAAAAAATGTTAGCTTAAGTTATTAATTTGATTGTTGTTGTTGTTAGATGCTGTTGAATTGATTTTGACTCATAACAACCCTATGTACAACAGAGTGAAACACTGCCCAGTCCAGCACCATCTGGACAATTGCTGTTTTACTTGAGCCCATTGCTGCTGTCACCGTGCCAATTCATCTAATTGAAAGTCGTCCTCTTTCTCGCTGACCCTCCACTTTAGCAAGCATGCTGTCCTTTTCCAGGGACTTGTCCCTCCTGATAACGTATCCAGAGTATGAGAGATGTAGTCTTATCATCCTGGCTTCAAAGGAGCATCATGTTTTACCTCTTCCAATACAGATTGTTCTTCTGGCAGTCCGTGGTACTTTCATTATTCTTCTCCAACACCTTAACTCAAATGCAGTGATACATTCAGAGTCTCCTTATTGATTGTCCAACTTTCACATGCATATGAGGTGATTGAAAATACCAAGCTTGAATCAGATGCACCTTAGTCCTGAAACGGATATCTTTGCTCTTGAACACTTTAAAGAGGTATTGTGTGGCAGATTTGCATAATGCAATACATCATTTGATTTCTTGGCTGCTGCTTCCATGAGCATTGATTGCAGATCCAAGTAAAACGAAGTCTTTGACAACTTCAGTCTTTGCTCCATTTATCATGATGTTGTTTATTTATTCAATGGTGAGGGGTTTTATTTTCTTTATGTTGTCTTATCTTTAGGTTGTATCCTCTGAATATTGTAGGTTTTTAATGAGTCTTCCTCCAATCCTGATGCCATGTTATTCTTCATATAATCCAGCTTTTCAGATTATTTGCTCAACATACAGACTGAATAAGTATAGTGAAAGAATACAGTACTGGCACACACCTTGCCTGATTTTAAACCATTCAGTATCTCCTGGTCTGAATGACTGCCTCTTGGTCTCTCTACAGGTTCCTCATAAGTACTATGAAATGTTCTGGAACATCCATTCTTCACAATATTATTCTTATGATTCACACAGTGGAAGCCTTTGCATAGCCAGTACAGCACAAGTAAACATCTTTCTGGTAGTCTCTGCTTTCAGTCAAGCTCAATCTGACATCAGCAATGATATTCCTCATCCCACATTCTCTTCTCAATCTATCTGGAATTTTTGGCAATTCTCTGTTGATGTACTGTTGGCAGCCATTTTTAAATAATCTTCAACAAAATTTTATTTGCACATGATATTAATGATATTGTTTGATGTTCAAAACATGTTGATTGCATGTTTGATCAATTTCAGACTGAAGAAATTGATAGAATTCTTCAATCTCTGACTTTAGTGGTTGTAATGTAAATTTGAATAATAATGGTGTTAACTGGGTGTCCTTACCTTATGAATATTATCCTATCACAAAGAGCATTGTACTTCATATTCCTTTTGATGAGAAATGCGATACAATTCCTCTTCAATTTGTCATTCCTAGCATAGTAAAGCATGTGATTATCAGCTTCAAAATTGTCAATACCAGTCTATTTAGCACTCACTAATGCCTAGGATAAGGAGCTCTGGTAGCGTAGTAGTTACGAATTGGGCCGCGAACTACAGGGTCAGCAGTTCGAAACTACCAGCTGTTTCGTGGGAGAAAGATGAGGGTTTCTGCTCCCGTAAAGATTTACAGCCTCAGAAACCCTGTACAGGGTTGCTATGAATCGGAACCGACTCCATGGCACAGAAAAACAATAACAATGCCTAGGATACCGATGTTTATGTGTTCCATTTTATTTATGACAACTTCCAAGTTTTCTAAATTCATACTTTATATGTTCCATGTTCTGATATTAATGGATGTTTGCAGCAGTTTCTTTTTGAGTTCTTGAAGTCATTTTGAGTTGTTTCCCATCAGCAAACAAAGGTTCTGAAAGCTTTACTCCATTCTCACGTTCATGGTCAAATCTACTGTGTGGAGGCAGCTTTCCCCCAGTCGTATTTTGAGTACCCTTCAATCTGAGGAGCTCACTTTCTAGGACTATGTTTGACAATATTCTGGTGCTATTTGTAACGTTTTCATCCTCCAGCACTATATCTGATGATACTATGCTGCTATTCATGAGGTTGCCAGCGGCTAAACGTACAAAAGTATTGTCTTGCCTTTCTAATCTGTCTTATTATGAAAGTTCTTCTGATTCCTATCCCCCATGGGTGGCCCTTTTAGTAATTAAAATATAGGTGGCTTAGCTTTTAGCATCACAGCAGAAGGGAAGCCACCACAATACCACAACCTGACAGACACATGTTGGTGATTAAGGGTAATTTAAACAACCACACACTATTTAGGAAGAATATATCCAACAGTAAACCAAATAGGAAACAGAGAACCAATCTGATGAAAGCTGGGAGTTGCAAAAGCATAGTATAGGTGTCATGTGAAATCACACACTCTCATCCTAAAATGCCATTGGAGTAGAACTAGATCTGTTGATGCAACAAGCAGACCCACAATCCCAGACTCTCTCATATTTTATGGTAGATACTTTCATCTATTTCATTCACAGTAACCTTATGGGATAGGCATTGGTATCTCAATTTTAGCCAGGCTTCTTTTTGTTGTTAGGTGCTTTTGAATCGATTCTAGCTAATAGTGACCATGTACACAAAGAATAAAACACTGCCAGGTCTTACGCCATCATCACAATTTTGGTTATATTTGAGCCCATTCTTGCTGCCACTGTAACAATTCATCTCAGTGGAGGTCTTTCTCTTTTGCTGGCTCCCCATTTTGTTAAGCATGATGTCCTCCAAAGACTGGTCCCATCTAATTATATGTTTCAAGTATAAGAGATGAAGTCTCGGCATGCTCACTTCTAAGGAGCATTCTGACTGCATTTTTTCCAAGACAGATTTGCTTGTTCTTTTAGCAGTCCATGGTACATTCAATATTCTTTACCAACATCATAGTTCAAATGTATTGATTCTTATATGATCTTCTTTATTCGTTGTCCAACTACAGCGTGCATATGAGGCAATTGAAAATACCATGTGTGGGTCAGATGCACCTTAGTCCTCAAACTGACATCTTTGCTGTTGAACAATTTAAAGAGGTCTTTTGAGGAAGATTTTCCTAGTGCAATGCATTGTTTTATTTCTTGACTGCTGCTTCTATGAGCATTGCTTGTGGATCTAAACAAAACGATGTTTTTGACAACGTCAGTGTTTTCTTTAATTGTTGTTGTTTGTCATTAGTAAGTTCTGTTGAGTCAGTTCTGACTCATAGCAACCATGTATAAGGTTTCTGAGGAGCAGATGGTGGGTTTGAACTGCCAGCCTTGTGGGTTGAAGTCCAGTGCTTGTCCTGCAGTGCTTTAATTCATATGGTTAGTTAGAAATAAACTGAAATGAAACCACAGGTCATCTGAACTTTTTGGAGATTTGAATTGTGATTTTTGCCCATGGATGCTCTTTTTCTGTGACCAGGTAGACTCCAGCAGATGTCCCCATCTCATGCTGCCCTGGTAAATGTTCAGAGCACACAGCACCCCATAGTCAAACATTTCCTGCTTGTTTCCTCTATTACCATACTCAAATTTCTCCTGCAATGTGAAGCCCAGTTTAAGTCAAGTGAGTTTTCCTCACTTGATTATCACCTGACACCAGGGAGACAACAGAGTTTATGTTTGGGGGAAGAAAAAAAGGAACGAGGGGTATATGTGTTTCTTTGTGTGTGAATGGACTTGTGTGTTTAAGAGTGTAGCATGTCAGGATTGGGAGCTAGGGAGTGAGGGGAGCGGTTTGCATTCCTGTGAATTCCAAGCTTTGCCTGTGCCTCTCTCATCCCACCCCACCACCTGTTCGTAAAATCTTAATGACACCTCCTCTCAGGACTGTAACTGAGAACCTTTAAGTCTGAGGAACTTCAGTGAATTTATAGGACTTCTGAGAGGTAAAATGAATAAATATGATGTCACTTCTTGATCCCTGCGGCTAAGATGTAAGACCCTGGAAATCTAGCCATAGAAAATCTGAAAGGAGGGGAGACATTCCACAGGCTGGTTCCCATTTGATATGCACCCAACAGGAAGCAATGCGAGTATCTCCCAGCCCTAGAGGCCTTTCTTCACTGTTCAATTAAAATGGTCAGCACTGGAGTTAACTGATTTACTGACTGGTTATATTCGTTTTCTAAGCTATCTAACATATTATCACACATTTACATCAACACCCACCCATTATCCATAATTTCTGAAATTTAGGGGTCCAGGCATGGTTTAGCTGGGTCCATTGCACAAACGTTCACAAGATTCAATTCAAGGTGTTGGACTATGTTCTCATTGGAGTGTGTACTAGCAAGCTCATCTCAGTTTTTGAAAGAATGCTGGTTGCTTACCATTGGAAGAGTGACAACCTCAGGTGCTAGACACCACCCCTCTCACAACATGACTGTTTGTTTCTCCAAGGCCAACAAGAGAGCATTTCTCCTGTTTGGAGAAATCTCTTCTTTCAGCAAAGGAGAGTGTACCTTTTCAAAAAGAGCCCACCTGATCAAAGCAGGCTCACAAAGGGTAATTTCCTTTTCTGGTTAATGTAAAGTCAACTGATTAGGTACCTTAATCACACCTGAAATTGCTATTAGCTTTGCTGTATTCAATTGGAAGCACTCCAAGGGAGGGAAATACACAAAAATATTAATTCTCTGATGTAGGAATCCCAGGGACCATCTACGTAGCACACCGATTGTTTCCAAAACAAGGTGTATACATTCAGGTTGCAACCATCAGTGGTAAGGGAAAGATGGTAGAACTTCAATTTGTGATGACTTCATATTTCATCCATTTTCATTCTTTTGTGATTTATAATAAATATACCAAGTAGAAAAGTGCTAGATGCATATGATCATAGGAATTACATTTTTGAAAGTTTTGCTATTTTTTATTTTCCTTTCTGTTGGGAAGGACAGTTAAAAAACAAAACAAAAATCAGGCTTCTGACTAGAACACATATCTAAGAAGCCCAGTGTGACATTATTTTTGAGTTGGAAAATAAAGACCTTAAACCAGATATGAACATCTATGTTAAAGGCAGTGCAGGTCATTAGTTGTCTTTTCCTCTTGCCTTTTAGTATGCCCTGTAACTTTTTGTTGAAAACTGAACATGTGTTGGGCAAAAGATATTTAGTATGAGGCTGTGTAGTAATATGGCTGGGCATTGTCTTCTGTTTAATGTTTGATGTAGCTGTAGGTGTCAGAGGCTTCGCATTTCTCTGTTGTTGTTGTTAAGTGCCGTCGAGGTCGAGTCGTTTATGACCCATAGCAACCCTGTAAGGTGTTTCCAAGAAGCAGCTGGTGGGTTTGAACTTCTGACTTTGTGGTTCACCACCCAGTGCTGATCCTACAGTGCCACATGAGGAGTCACATTTCTCTAGGATCCTTATTTTTGTCTCTCCTATTGACTTTGGACTTCTTCCAGTCTGTCTTCCAGTTCTTTTACCTATGCCCCATTGTTATACAACTGTCCTATTGATATGCTGGTAAGCTGTAGAGAAAAGGGATAATTCTATACTCTTATAATGAAATCTGCATCTGTTAGTGGACCTGTATCTATGGGTTTTTGACCTTCACAAATGTTTCTTAGCTTTTAATTCTCCCCTTTAGTGATACAGGAAGGGTAGAGTGGTTGGAGTCAGAGAAATGCGTTTCCTTGATATGGGTTAAGGCTCTGGCAGTCTTGAAGCATGCCCTACCATGCTTACTCTTCCTCTTACCCTGCCAGAGTCAGGAGGGGATCTTTCTTGGCTCTTCACCGTGAGAACCATGTAAGACACCTAGAGGTAAAACCCATGAGAGGAGTTTCTCACTCTTAACAAAGTCCACACTCACCTCCAACAATTTCTCACAATTACCAGAATTGGAGATGACATTCTGTCTCATGACCTCAATTCTGTGATGAACTCCAGGAAAGATGTTGATTGTTAGTTTGTTCAACTTTTTTATTATAAAGACTGAAACATGGGAGCAGAGACCATTGTTATTTCTTTTCTTTTATATTTTTCTTATTTAGTATGTAACACAAATCTGGACTCAGAGAGACCTGGACTTGACTTCCATCTCCACCATTTACATACTCTGGGCAATAATGTCACTCCTACGACTGCATGAGGATTAAATGTGGATAAACAGGTAAGCATGTGACCTAGGACCTGGCATACAGGATTTTCTCAAACACTGCAAGAAGTAACTTCAAGTCTTATGTGGCCCAAGTCTCCAGCTAATACTTGAGTTTCCTCTTTATTATCTCTACTGAACGCTCTTTTAATCCTTCAGTGACAACTCACTAGCTTCTTCAGATGTCCATATCCGCTCTGGATAACTTCCTTACGTTGAACTAGAACCAATACTCCTGTGATATTTCCTTAGTAGCAACTTTTTAGGACACATGATGTTTATCACTTTGTCTTTATAGGATGGTCTTTAGTATAATTTGATGACATTTGTAATTTACTGTTGTAGTTAAATGTTGTCAAGTCAGTAGTCCAAGGAGTGAGTGGTGGATTTGAACCGCTGACCTTGTGGTTAGCAGTCCAGTGCTTATCCTGTAGCACCACACTAGGGCTCTGTCCATATTACCTTTCTCTCTCTTTTAGCTAAATCCATAGTTTATCACCTCCTATGGCAGACTTTTACATCTTCTCATTCTCCACCAAACACATTTATTGCATATCTAATTCTCGTTGGCTTATGGAATCCTACCAAGTCACTATGAGGGAACTTCTTTTCTAATACCATGTATCCATGTTGACCACAGCAACTGTGAAACCACATTGATCTTAGTACCAGCCTCAAATCTCTTGAGAATGCTTTGTTTGGCCTTTTCTGCACCTGGGATGACAGGGTGTTGTAGAGTTCCAAAGGGTAGTTTCTGGGGTCTGAAAGTTCGAGGTTAAACTCTGCCTTTACTCAGTTCCAGATGTATGACTTTAGAGAAGGTATTGAATATTCCTAAGCTCTAGTCCCCTTACATACAAAAAGACTTCCAAAGTTTAGACAAAAAATTGAATTTTTCCATGAAAAATTTGAAACTCCATTTATATACTCTGAAATTAGTAGCTCATGAGAATATTATTAGGATTAAATTAAATGGTGTAAGTAAAACATTTAATGAATCATCGCTTAATAGAGTATTTGACATTTGACTTAACAGTGTAAGCATTCTATTATTATTAGTTTTGTAATTGTTCTTCTTTTGGTAATTATGTAATGGGGGCAGTGGTGATTCCGTGATAGAATGCTACAGTCCATGTGGTGGAGGGCATGACAGTTCAATTCCTGCCCAATGCATCTTATGCACAATCATCACTTATCTGCTAGTGGAGAGGTTCATGTGTTGCTATGAAACTGAACAGCTTTTAGCGCAGTTTTCAGCCTAAGATGGACCAAGAAAAAAGGTCTGGACATCTAGTTCCAAAAATCAGCCAGTGAAAACCCTTTGGATGACAATGGTCCAATTTGCAACCCATAATGGGGTTGGCACAGGACCAGGCAGCATTTTGCTTCATTGTGCGTTGGGCTCATCATGAGTCAGGCCAACATGAATGCAACTAACAAAACAACACAAGGATTTATGGACAAGTAACATTATAGTACCTCTATTTCTTTTGGAAATCATAGTTCAAAACTTGTTTTGTTTTGTTTTTTTAATCTCTTAGGGTAATGAATATAGTCAATTTTGTGCTGGCTTAAAGTATCATCTACTTATATTATTTTTGAGGACACAGATTAACTTTGGGTATCTGAGTTTCTGAAGGTAAAGGTACAGGCATTTACTGGTTTCTATATAAACATATTAGTTGAAATCATGGTGTGGCACTGGAAGGCAAGCACTGGAATGCTAACCTCAAGGTCAGTGGTTCAAACCCACCAGCTGCTTTTCAGAAACCCTATATAGTTGGAACCAACTCAATGGCAACTTAACAACAACAACATCCTATAAATTGGATTTGACTTGTGGTTAGCTGGATGCTTCACTCTCAGCTCTAGCCCTCTGTAGCTATGTTCTTGTTCATGGGCTCAGATGTCCCTGCTTCTCACCACACTTTGGATCTACCAGCCCTTCATCTTCTCTCTCGTATCTCGAGATCAATGGGAGTCAATGGACCATGGTTGAAATCAGCCCATTTCTTCATTGCTGCCTTTCCCCCTCTTCTACTCCCCAGTAGACCAATGTGGTTGCCAGTAAGCTTACATGCTTAGAGGGGGTTGCCAGCAAGCTTTCAGTCTTAGAGGGGGTTTGTCCTAAAGGAACTTGATTGCTTGCCTTGATGGCTTGCTTATTCTTGTAGAAGCCAGTCATACTGCCATTTTTGTTTTGGGTTTTTCCTGATGATCTTTCTTTGAAGATGTATCTTCTGTCACTCTAGCTGTTCCAGGCTGGTCTGCTTGTCCTTTGTAGTGGTGATGTCCCACCTCAAAAGGTTCTGGATGGGACACACCTGAGGTCCTATACTCTGCAAATGTTCTGCAAGAGGCCTATTTCACTGGGTAAGTTCTAGAACCCCTTTTAGGTATTCCAATAAGTTATAGGCTGGAGACGGGCTTATAAACTTTCTGTAATCATGTTTCCCGACATACCTTTCTATCTCACTCAAGTGTCTATTTTACAATAGTAGGCAAGGGATACCAGTATTCATAAGACAGTCAAACATCTTAGTATCATTTCCCCTCTTCAAACTATACCTAGATCCCTGTATCAGAACAACAGAACCCTGTTCCAAGTTTGAGCATGCATCACTATTTACCTTGGTCCCACTTAGACCATACAAACCTGTCTTAGTGTTCGCTTATTTACCTTGTTCTTCTACCTCCTTCCTTTCTTGTATTGCACTCCCCAACACCCGAACTATGATGTGTCTGCCCTTACCCAGTGGTCTACTGTTACCTCCCTCCACCTTCCCCTAAACCTGCCACCCCAACTCCACCATTGTGTTTACCTTATAGTCTATTAACTCTTTCTTCTATTTTATCCTGTAATCTACCTGACCTTCTCACCACCTAGATCTCTGTTCCTATGTGTTTACCTTCTTTCACATTGTTATTATTTTGATCATAGACTGACCTCCCAGATCCTCTGAATGTGTTCTTATAGTTTTATTCTGGGTCATGCTGCCATGTACATCAGTCTTTTATTGTTGTCTGTTCTTGTTGTTTTGCATTCCAGGCTTGTTGTTTCATTCCAGGCTTGGTTTTGGCAAAATCCCTGAGCTTCCGTTTACCCTGGAATGTTTTGATTACACCATCATATTTGATTGACAGCTTTGCTCGATATGGATTCTTGGTTGATTTTTTCAATCCTTTTTTCTGCTTGTTTGTCTATCTTAGTAGTATTGAGAAATTTGTCTTCCAGGTCACTAGTTCTGGCTTCCATCTCTTCCATTCTACTCTTTTGCCCTTTCAGTATCTTGTGCATTGTTTTTTCTTTCAGGGTTTTATATATATCTCCCCATTGCCTTCTTGCCTGCATGGTTTCTGCTGAGAGATCCGAGCTTAATCTGATTTATTTGTCTTTGTATGTTACACTTCTCTTTTTCCTAGCCGCTTTCAGAATTCTGTTCTTATCTTTGATTTTAGAGAGCTTGATTATGATATGTCTTGGTGATTTTCTTTTAGGGTCTATGCTTCCTGTGGTTTGTTGAGTTTCTCGAATGCTTATCCTTTCACTTTTCAGGATATTAGGGAAATTTTCTTCTAGAAGCTCTTCAATTATCTGCTCTGGCGACTTGTGTGATTCTTCCTGTTCCAGAATGTTGATAACTCTTAGGTTGTTCCTTTTCATGTTGTCCAACATGAATCTTAGACCTTCTTCAGATTTTTTAATCCTTTTTTCTGCTTGTTCGTGTATCTTAGTAATATTGAGAAATTTGTCTTCCAGCTCACTAGTTCTGGCTTCCATCTCTTCCATTCTACTCCTTTGCCCTTTCAGTGTATTGTCCATTTATGATATTCTATTATTTATCATTTGGATCTCTTTCTGTAGATTTTGAATTGTTTCCAATGCTGTATCTATCTTATTTGATTGTTCCTGTAGTGCTCTCCTGACTTCTTCCTTATTTTTCTCAACTCCATTATAAAGTGTTTTGATACATTTTATAATCATTTTTCTGAAATCTTTCTCAGGCATTTCCAAAGCCTGCCCTCCTTACAGTATGGAGTGTAGGTCTACCTCCAGCTCATTTGTCTCAGTCAGTTTATCTTGTTTCTGGACATGTGCTGATATGGTCATCTGTTTCTAACAGTAGTTAGTTGTGTCTTTAATACTTAGATGGGTGTGTGTTTTGGTGTTTTGTATGCTCCTGATTGCTTTCAGGTAGCTATGATAAGGAGGTGGGCTTCCTTTTTCACTCTTCTTCCTGATAAATTTCAAGATGCCACTATTGGTTGTTATGATGTAACTCAGAATTTAATTTATGGCCTGTTTCCTTTTAAATCTGCCTGTCCTGCTCTACAACCCCTTTTGTGGGTTCACACTGCTAGAGATCTGGAGTGCCTCCTGATTCCTTTGTATACAGCTTGATTTTGGAGATGTGGACCCATGCTTTAATGTCCTTAAGCTTGATTCCTCTATGTATCAATTGTGGTACACTGTAGGTGGTGTTTTTTGAGAGATAGGATAGTTCCGTGTTAGGTCCAATTCATAAGTCCTGTAATTTCCTGCGAATATTAGGGGCAGATTGGTTTAGAAAATGGATATTTAGAATTACTCATGCCTCATCTGGAATGGAAGACTTGTTCCTATATTTCCTAATGGCCTCTTCTCTGGTTTTGAAAGCTACTGGGTTATCTCCTTTGTGCTGCTCAATTTCAACGAATTTAGATAAATATACTAGTTTCATTTGGATGGCCTTCTTTCCCCCAATTAACTGTGGCTATACCAATGTGTAGGTCTGCTTGGTGCATATGGAGCTTGTCCCCATAGGTGTGAGTCACTGCCTGGATATGGATCTTTTCATCTGGGGTGTAGCAATGGGAAAATATTACAGAAACGTCTCTCCAATTGAGTTCCAATAATTCAGTAAGGTTATCAAACTGCTCAATAAACTTTTCTGGATCCTGAGCAAAGCTACCCAGTTCTTCTTTAATGAATTCTGATAGAGCAGACAGGACTGGTACTTTTGCAAATCCCCCCACATTGCTGCTGGATGAGGTACTTCCTGAAAAGGTAGTATATTTAGGAGGGTGGGCGCTAGAGGTGAGGCACAGGCTGGAGGGAGAAGTGGCACATGTCCCAAAGGGGCAGTAGGCATCCTACTAAGCTCTGTTTCATACTCAAAACTTTTCTCTTCATTGTTTTTGATGGTAAATCCTGAGATTCTCTTAGGGGTCCCCTTTTTTCTATGGGGGAGACTTCAAAGCATCATTGTATTAATTATGTACTAATAATCAATTATATACTTAATTAATTTATGTAGTTAGTTAAATACATAAACACCTGTATATATGGTATTTCTGACCCTTTACCCTCTTTTCTACAATGCAGGTCTAGTTGCAGAATGGTGTTATTATCTAAGTTTCCATTGAGGGGCCATATTTCCTGATCACTCAAAATATACTCAGATAACACGGTGTTACAAAAGAAGACCAACTTCTTTTTCCATCAACTGTTGAAGCCTAGAATTTCCCATTCTCAAAGTGGGCACCTAAGGGATCCCAAGCTGGGATGGATCTACTTTGTCCCATTTTTCTAAAGGAAGAAGAGAAAAAGTGTGTGCCCCATGTCTAGCGTCCTGGAGTTAGGCAGTGACCCATACGAGCAGTGATTTGGGTGTCCCCTCAGTCACCTCCGAATTCCCATGGAGGATTCATACCCTGATCCCATGGCAAGAGACCATGGATGACTAGGGTTTGGTTGTTGCCATAAGGTGCCACCTCCCTTGTGGTGAAGGTACACTGTCACCACCAGTTCTGCCTAATCTGTACTTAATGTCCTGTGTATCTGGGATGACTACTTTCTAATTTTGCCTGTACTTTTGTTTTTCCCTTTTCTACAACGTAGGGTCGACCATCATATTCTTGGATGCAGATAGGTGAAGTCCCCCCCAAAGCTAGCATCAAACAAAAGTGTGCCCCTTCTATTCGTGTCATTTACTTTTTCTTAGAGGGTCAGGAGAATTAACCTGGCATGAGCACTTGAAAATATTAAACAATTACTCACTCATAAACCAGAGGCTAAAGTGGCTACCTGAAAGCAGGTGAAGAGATGGTGGCAGAACTCAGCAAGGCCCTTTGGAGAGATTATTCAGGTGGAGGCCACGAGTGCCTTTTGGTTAGAGATTAAGAGTCTATAAAAAGGCAAATTTACTGTTTTCCGGGGGCCTTCAAGGCAGCACTTTGTTCCACCAGAAGCTTTGAGGTTAGATGTTTAAAGGGACAGTGTTTTAAAGTAGTGGTAGCTAGGCAGACAGGAATAATAGGGCTAGGATGGGACTTCTAGGTGGAGTGGAAGCACTGTCTCATTTCATTCTTAAGCCTTGGACCAGCCTCCACCTTCTACTGAGTTTTCTAACTGCAAAAATAGGAGTGTTGCACGAGGAAGCGTCTTCTATTAGCATATCCAGGTCTTTTAGCTGTTGGACAATGGGACAAGGCCCTGTAACCCTTCAGGGGATATTCGGCATTGTTTTTTTTTTTATGGGCCGCCCTTCTGGACTTTAAAGATATTTGTATTGGGGAAATGCCTTTGGTTATGGCAGGCTTCCCATCAGTCCCTACTGTTGTTGTTGTTAAGTTCTGCTGAGTCAGTTCCCAATCTTAGTAACCCCGTATAAGGGTTTTGAGGAGCAGCTGGTGAGCTTGAACTGCCAACCTTGGGGATCAAATGACTTTGCAGTCCAGCACATTAATCTGCGGTGCCACATACTAGGGGGTCAGTATTTATTACTTCTGGCCACGTCTATGAAGTATCACTTTTCATCAGGGGAACAGTGGTATATGGGGAGTGTCGTATCTTTTTCCTTTGCTTTTATGCTGATTCAGGGTCTCAAAGGAGTTATATAGGTTTTCTGTATCTCCCTTCCAGGCATTTCAGTACCTTCAGACTTGACAATATTTCTTTTAGTACAAGGCTTTAAAGAAGGGGTGGAGGCTTCTAGAGTCCCTTTGACCAGTCAGGGCCTCAGTTTAATGCCCCCAAATACCCACTTGCCAGTCTACAGAATGGGCAAGCAGGCTTCTCCTTCTCTGCAAAAGGTTTCCAACCATGAGTAGAGGGAATCATTTCTACAAAGCAAATGAAATAAGGAAGCTCTGAAAGAGACTATGTCCTTCTCGATTCTCCTGACAGGTAGAGAGAGGACAAGATGTGGTGATTGGGCTTCTCTATTGCCAAGCCAGTGTGGGCCAATGAGGGTCACCATCTTATGTGTCTCAGTTTTTGATCATAGACGATCAGGCAGGGACAGTCTGGGGCTTGACTTGTCCCTGGATGTGCCTGTCTGTCTATCTTCAGCCTCCTAAGAGGAGTTTCATGATTGTCTATTTTCTTCAGACCCAAGGGGGCTTGTTGCATATCTTCCTTGTCTACCTATGTTTTGAGGGTTGAACCTGGCTATATGGCAGGGTTCTGGACGATCAACAGCCACCAAGAGAACATGGAAAATCTGGAGACTTCACTTAAAACTCCTGTCTTCCATCTGCTACTGAACTCATACTTCTGTTCCTAATCTGGGACTGGCCAAGAATGACAGACACATTTTGTAAGACAAAGAGGAACAGACACATGAGAGAGAGAGAGAGAGTATATTCAATACTCACCCAAATGGAGAGGATCCTGGATGAGCCCTCCCACATATTACCAATTGACCCCCAGGAACTTGGAAAGGAGTCACAGATTTGGGTGAGGTGTTGGGGATATGAGACACAAGCAAGACAACAGGGATGCAAAGAAGTGAGTTTAATAGAAAGTGAAAGTACACTCGATAGGTCAGTGGGTCTATCTCAGAAAGCCAGTGAGATGGACGTCGAACATGGCTCTATCTAGGGGTATTTACACTTTAGAATGTTTGCCTCTGACATTCTCATTGCTCATAGGTTCTCCTTATATTTCCTTGTTTGGTTATCTTGTTGCTTCACCTGTGATCGCTGGTGTGTTACCTTGGGTGTCTGGGGTGAGGGGAGTGTAGGGTCTGTTCCTCCTTCCTTACATCCCTGTTCTATCAGTAGTCCCGTGCTTATCCTACTTATATAGGATAATATTTATTCCAAAATGTATTTTGTTTGATGACAATTTAAACTAACATTGCATAAACATTTTGAACATGCATTCTATTTGTGATGGTATTGCATAGATCATAAAAAATTATGTAATTTGTCAAATATACCTTTCCCACTGCACCACGGTAAAATATTTTTAGATAGTGGATGTTCTCATCCTTTACCTTACAGGAGCAAGCTGCACAAGTTAAGTGAAGAGGGCGGAAGGTAACGAATGATAGTCAGCTGCTTGAGGCCCATTGTGTTAGAGAGCGAAGTTAAGGTTGAGGTTTGGCATACAGCAGACATGGGGAAAGAGGTTGTATCTAACTATATTTTAAGTAAAAGTACAAGTACCTAGGATCCAGGAAGTCGGTCAGGCTTTCTGTTGCCTTTCAGAGAAAGAAGAGGATGAAAGAAAAACAAAAATCATATTGGGTGTCCTTGTGAGAGCAAGCGTTTCAGTGTCATTTCCATGTTCAGCGGCAGGCCCGGCTTCAAGTTAAGCACTTGAGCCAAGCAGTTAAGCATGAGTAGCCAAAATGTTGGCTGTTTGAACCCATCCACAGAAGCTGTAATGGACATGCTTGACTCTCTCGTAAAGTATCACGAAACTCTATGGAGCAGTTCTACTCTATACACTTGGGATCACCAGGGATTGGTATCAACTTGATGACAACGAACAGTAACAACATATATTTGAGTTACGGTGTTGGAGGAGAATATTGAAAGTACCATGGGCTGCCAAAAGAGCAAACAGATCTGTGCTGGAAGAATCACAGCCAGAATGTTCCTTGGAAGTCATGATGCTAAAATTTCATCTCTCATACTTTGGACATCCTGTCAGGAGGGACCAGTCACTGGAGAAGGATATCATGTTTGGAAGGGTGGAGGGTCAGAGAAA
>NW_006408519.1:37369935-37387204 GCF_000296735.1 Chrysochloris asiatica | reverse complement strand
ATGTTTGCATCCTCAATGAATGCAAGACCTAGGTGTCATCATCCTGCAACCCGGAGCTATGGATGTTGTTTCCTCTATTTATGAATGTTATAATGGAAAGATCAAATCTTGGTAACCAGATACTGGCTACATCATCAGTAAGCTTTAATACCTTGTACAACGAATCTCTTCGGGCCTGTTTATTCAAAAAAAATATGGGAATAATAATTAGATATCTAAGATGTTTAGTGTGAAAATAAAGATAGTGTACCTTGAGCAGTTAGTTACATATCAGACACAATAAACCTTAAGTTTTCCATCATTCCAGCAGTAAATCAATATTAATAACTAGTTAATATATAACCAAGACTGGTTGATTGTGCTCAGACACCCTAAATTGTGATTCCTAGAGAAGCAGGCAGGGGAATGCTCTGTGCATTTTGGAACTAAGTCTGTTCAGGTTAAAACAGGGTTTGGAACTGATAACTGAAAATTCTTGGAGGAAATATAAAATGTTCTGGCTAGGTTTATTTTCCCAAGAGTCATTTTTGGGGGGGTTGCGAGGGGAGGGTGGGAATGCGACGTTGTGGTTGAGTTGAGATCATAGATTTAAAAATACTGAAAAGAAACAGCATCACAAACAACATAACGAATAGCAATTTTCAGTTCAATTTAAGTACCATTTAAGTAAGTACTTTACTTATGTTGAAAATATATTTTGTCACTTGGTTTGAGGTTTCAAATGTATTTCTTTGTAATTTTTCTCAAATTTCTACTTTATTCCCTCCCCCCACACACATATACACCTCAATTATCTATGCATCTCTTTCATGAGTTAGTTCTAGAATCTATGATTTTCTGAAAAATAAAACTCTACTGAAGAACGATTTAAGTAAAACAAAGAGACACTCACCAAAAAGTTGACTTGATATTATCTAATTCAATAATCCCAGCCTTAGTGCACCTTCTTCTGGAAACAAGATCATTCTTTTAGCAAATTTCTTGCCCATGTCCTTTGATGATAAGTTCAATGAAAACTTCAGTGTGTGAGGAATGAAAGGCACTTGAAACCAAAGAGGTAAGTCTAATGGGTTTGTTGGCACCTCACATAACTTCTCAGAGTATAGTTGAAGTGGGCATCTGATCAGTAACGGAGACAACAAGGGTGGGAAGAACTCAAGCCAGATGAAATACGCAAGTCTGTGTATATGTGTACACCTGTTAGGTAAAAGCCATCAACCACAGCCACATGGAGACCCTTGTCAGCAGGCTTCTTCAGTTACAGAGATGTCTCAAGGGTCTCCCGACAGTTTACTCCAAAGTCATTGAACAACTTTGAAATATTAGAGTATGTTTGCCTCTAGGCTATCTGTTACAATTGCATAAATGTGCAGCCTTGGAATCTGTAATGGAAGTTGGATGTTGAAAGTAAGTTTTCTTAATTGTGTGGCACAGAATCCAATGTGATTTTTGTTGTCTTTGGTTTTATCAAGGCCTGGGGAGACCAAAAGAGCCCAGGTGGTAGGACAATCTGTTAATGGAAAGATTAGCAGTTGGAACACACCTAGTGGCTCTTCGGTGAAGAGGCCCCGTGATCTGCTCCCATAAAGATTACAGCCTAGAAAATCCCATCGTGCACTTTTACTCTGTCACATGGAGTTGCTAGGAGTTAGAATTGACATGATGGCACCCAACTGTAATGAGAGGAAAACTGTGGTCATGAAGTCTGACTTAGATAATTCAGAAATGCCATAGGGGAAGATGAAACTAATCACCCACGGTGCTAACAACATTTGTGATGCTATCACCACTTTTAGTTTCTCCAGTTTTCTGAAATCAAAACCAACCATGTCTTAGCTCAGTGCTTAGATATAACAAGCACTCTTCTGACTTCTTCCCTGTGTTCCCCAGCTCCATTTGTTTTTCTTTCCTGTCCCTTCCTACCTTCTGAAGTTTGTTTTTGAGCAAACGCTGCCCTTTTGGTCTTGTGTGATTATTTTTACTGAGGAGTACAACCTTCCTTGCTGTTATTAGTCACTTTATAAGACTGTCTATAATTTGGCTGAAAGTTGATCCCTGCGGGTGGGTTCAGTTCCATATTTGAACAGTGTCTAAAGGCCATAATCTCAGAGGTGCCACCAGTCTCTCTCAGACCACTAAGTCTGGTCTTTTTATATGATTTTAATTTTGTTCCACAAATTTCCCCTACCTTGCCCAGGCTCTTCGATTGTAAACCCTATCAGAGCAGTCAAGGGATAGCTGGATTTCCTAAAGAAAAAAAAAAAGAAAGACAAGAACAAGGAGAAGGAAGAAGACTCTAGTTTCTTATGTGAGGATGTCAGTCATTGTTGCCTGTTGGCATGGTAAGTTTTCTAGGCCCCCACCCCACCTCCCCCCGCACCAGCCAGTCTATCAGGATCACTTCCACATTTATTCCAAAAGATAATCAGGTCTTTCTCAGTCAAGCTCACCAAATAAGTGAATTTTCACAGTTCAAATGGATGGATGGCCAATTAGTTCCATCATTCAGAGACCTCTTATTTACACACTCTTCCAGGAACGTGTTTATTCTATAATAAGATTCATGGCAACCACATTTAGAATTTATTTCCCTATTTTTATTACAGTGCTGTTAGATTGTGAAAACACCAAGAATCACTAGAAATAAAGGACCCAATTTAAAGTCTTGCATCAAGAGCAAGTATGACTAAGAATCTTGTGGCATGTTCCTGATACCAGCTGGGGCCATATAATCTTGGGTCTCGTACCAGCTCTATTCCTGGTTTGTATTATTGGGTCAGTCTCTTCCCCTTTCTCGGACCCATTTTTGCTACTCAGTAAAATAAAGAGGTGGGACTACGTGAATTCTAAGCACTTTAGGGGGAGTTTCTAAAGAAGGTAGCTGTCATGAAGGCAGTGGGAAAAGGAGGCAATGGGAGTCTCAGCTCTTATAAAATCAGCCAATTGCTATGGGACTGAATATAACTCCTGGCAACCCCACCTCTCTCAGGGTAGGATACTACTCCACAGGGTGTTTAGAAGTTGGTGACCAGGCCTTTCTTCTGATCCCCATCAGAGGAGACTTGATCCTCTATCTTTTTGGTCAACAACCAAGCCCATGAACTACCCAGGGACTCCCTCTCCACTCACAGACTTGGCATTGGACTCACCTGAGCTTGAATGCATGTTCCACCATTTGATAATTTGGTAACACAGCACAATGATTTCTTTGTAGTATTTTTATTGTTTTACCGCCCAAGATCTAATTTTCCACATATGTAATCTTAGGAAAATTACAGGATTCTTGAGAGAGTTAAATAAATCATGTTTATAAACAGCTTAGTTAAGTAATTAGCATATCTTAAATTCTCAATACTTGATAGCTACTTTTATCATTATTCTTAGAAGATCTCTGCCTAGGATCTAAAGAATTTCATCTCAAAATGAGGACAGTTGATTCAATATTCACTTGGGAACTTTTCACATTAAAAAAAAAAAAAAAGCTATGATAGAATTTCACAAAGAGATTTATTTGGCCACAGAAAATTTAAAACAATTAAGAAGCACTAATTGAGCAATTATTCTCCAGGATAGAGATTTTTAATGGACAATGTTATAGGTTGATTTGTATCCTCCAAAAGGTTATGTTGAAGACCTAACCCTTTGTACTATGAATGTGACTTTATTTGGAAAAAAAACTCTTTACAAATATCATTACTTAATATGAGGTCAAACTGGAGTAGAGAGTTCCCTAGCCCAGTAGGACTGGTGTCTTTATAAAAAGAGATATAGACAGACATACAGATAGGTACAGAGGGAAGACAGTCAGATGACGAAGGAGGCAGAGATATGGAATTATGTTGCCACAGACCAAAGAATACTTGAGGCCACCATAGGCTGGAGGAGACCAAGAAGCATCTTCCCCTAGAATCTTCCATAGAAAATAGTCTCACTGACACTTTGAATTCAGACTTCTAGCTCCAGGACTGTGAGCAAATACGTTTATATTGTTTTAAACCACGCAGTTCATGACAATTTGTTACAGTAGCCCTGGGAAACGAATACAAGCAATAAGAACTGTGTCTTGTTGAAAGGAGCTGGGAAGATTTATCCTATGACCCTGCCTCTTCATCTACTTGGTGCCCATCAATGCTGTGGTCAGTGCTTCCAGAAAAGTGCTGTCAGACTGCAGGGGTGATTCTTTTCTTATACAACTTCTCACGTCATTTCTTTTTCATCTTAAGGAAAGTGCACTCATTCTTATTGTATCATGTGAACTTTAATTATACACATGCATTTGGGTTTTTGCATTCTTAAAAAAATGTAATTATATTTAGAAGGAAAAATTTCTGGCATCAATTTTGTTTTGTGAACCATCTCAGAGCCTAGTATTCTGCTTGGTCAAACCTCATCTGATTCAATTAAAGCAGTTTTTTAAACTTGGTTTTGACAGAGACCTAAAGTAAGACGTGACCTTTACATTGCAACCTAGTGCACACACACATACAGAGGTACATAATTGAATGGGGTAGTTTATCATATGACACTTTTCTATGGCCAAATAGTCTATTTTTCTTCCTATCCTAACTTTTCCTTTCTTCTCCTCTCCTTTCCTCTCCATCTTATTTAAAGTAATGGTGATCAAAGTCTATTACATTGATTTCCAGATCCACTAATGTGCAATGCTCTCAGTTTGAGAAAATACTTAGGGATTAAGCTGGGAAATGCATATTTCTTGTGGTTCTCCTTTTTCTAGGTGGGGCTACTTCTTATATTACACTTCAAGTGTACTTGAAATGGGGCCTTCTCTAACCTCTAATGATCCAGTGAGGGACATTACCTAGGGAAGGTCATTGTGCCTGGCTAGAGAAGAGCCAGCTGTTGCCATTCTGGCTGAGGAGAGGGAGGGGTATAAGGAATCCTCATAGACCCCTTAGAGAAAACCCCGAAGTCTATAGGCAGAGGGTTTGGCGCCTGTGCCCACACTCCCTAGGTTCAGAAGAACTACTGGGACAGCCCCTTCCACAGAGCTCCAACAACTTGGTGCAGTCTGGCCACTCTACCTTGTCAACCCCATCCTACTGACTATGGCTCTGTCATTCTCCCTTGCCCAAGCCCTTCCACATACTCATTGCCAAGCCCAGAAGCTCTCCTCTCTTGGTTCCTTCTTCCTTTTAGGCCAAAAGCCTGATTTCTACTGTTCTGTCATGCCTTCTCTTGAAACTTCCCTTTGCAGACTTCATTTACCAACTTTAATCTGTATTCCCAAGACTGAGCTAGATGGTTCATTTCTATCCATGGCATCCTTTCTTATTATTATGAGCTGAATTGTGCCCCTTTCCTTCACACTCCTAAATATGTGTTGGAATCCTAACATCTATACCATTAGGATCCTGGTATGGTGCTGTAGGATAAGCATTGGACTGCTAACTACAAAGTCATTAGTTCAAGCCCACCTGCTGCTCCTTGGAAACATAATACAGGGTCACTATGAGTCAGAACTGCACAGGCAATACTTAACAACAACAACAACAACATACCTGTGGATGTAGTCCTGTTTGGGAATAAGGTTTTCTTTTTTACATTAATCAGACCGTGCCCAAACAGTGTGGGTTCTAAATCCAACTAGAGGCACACACAGAAGCCATGTCAGAATTGTCTACAAGTCAAGGAACCAAGGGCACCTAGAACTACCTACAAGGAAGTAATTGTCACGCTTGAAACCCTGAGCTGGACTTTCAGACTCCAGACTGTAAGAAAACGAAGAAAAGAAATTTCTGTCATAACAGCGTTAAGTATCTAGGGCACATACTTTTCTATCATAGTGCATGCTGCATTGTGTATGCATCCTCTGGGTACTTATTTTTATTTTCCACTAAACTGTAAACTCCCAGAGAGTAGGGACCTGCCTCTTTGCTATTGTTTTATCCTCACTTCCTAGAATATTCCTAGATTGACTATCTGTGTTCAAAATACTTGGTGAACACAGACATGAAGTTATGAATGAAACCTAGTCTATGGAAATTGATCTACTATTATAAATTTCTTTATGACAATTGGTTTACTGTTATAAATTGCCTCCTGTATGCTGATATCAGACCATTTACTCTTTATGTCAAAACTGTAAGGAGGGAAGTGAAGAAATCATTGTTTGCTTACAAGTTAAGAAACAGGTTCAGAGAGGTGAGACAGCTTCTCTGAGGTCACACAGCTGGCAGGAAATGGAGACACTGGATTCTCAGTACCAGCGATCAAACACATGGGAGCCTCACAACCTACCTAATTTTCCCTGCTGTCTCACCAGTTCTTCTTCACTGTCACAGGCGCTGGTAAAATGTGTGGGAAATGCAAACAGGATTCAAAACCAGGGCCATTTTATTGAGAATGGAAATTGAGGATTCTAGATGACATTGAACATAGCAGAGATGTTTTAGTAATAGAATTTCTCCTTCAAATTTCGTTAACCCTGACAGCTGAATGAGTAGACTTTGGTGCAAGGGTTACCTGCCAACAGTAAGGAGATGAAGTGTATTTGTGTTCACACGCATCCTGCATCAGAGGTGTTTAGATACATAAAGAGATGCTTTTGTATAATTCATGCTATTTACTAGAAAGATTTTACTGGTCCTCTGAACATCATTGTGCCCGACACTATAAATATGCATTCAACCCTTTTCCAAACCACTAGTCATTTGCCCAGTGGGCCATAAAAGCAATGTATCATATAACCATGTATTGGTATGAAATTTCAAAAGCTCTCCATTTAGGCAGCAGGCTTTCGTGGATTTGGGGAGCTGTAACATTATCCATTTAATTATATATTTGGACACACTGAAAAAGAAAACACACACACAAACACACACACACAACCTGTATTATTTACACAGTTGCCTGTAATATTCTCTCCAAGCTGTTAGACCTGAGTCAGAAACCATTAGAATGCTAATCTAGAGAAGAATATGAAATCTATTTCCTTGGTGCAACTGCAGCAAGTTTTGTAGACACTGTATTTCGGGCACATGCTCCCCAGCCCCCAACTCTTTTGTATGTAGTGGGCACTACACTGCTTATTTGGGAGCAAAGTACAATTTGCCATATTGGCTTTATTGCTCAAACATGGTGCCTGGCACTATGCACAATATGTTATCTTTGAGGAGAACCAAACTGTTGTAGTGGGAGAGCTATTGGATTCACCGGAGAGGGTTGCTCTAGGAGATGCTCTTACCAGGAATGCTGTTAGCTGCCATTGAGTTGGCCCCAGAGGAATACTGACCCCGCACACAATGGGATGAAATGCTGCCTGATCCTGCAACATTTCCATAATTGGTTATGAATCTGACCATTGTGATCCATAGGGTTTTCAGACATGATATTAAATGTCATCACTTAGATTGGTGACCTGAGCATCAACAGAGAATACCTCTTTCGGAATCCCTAGTACTCCTGACGATGGTTGAGAAGAAGCAAGTATGTGGACAAAAACCCCTGTGGTTATATCTCTTTATCATTGATTTTAAGCATCTCTTTGCCGGGTGTCAGCTACACAGAGTTGAATAAGACATGGTTTCTGCTTTATAAGGATGCCCTTTTTAGCAGGGAAAGCAGATAACAAAGTAGAAGATAAGGCAGAGTGATAAGTGCTCCTACAAAAGAACCGGAACATTGGTGGCATTGTCCAAGCCTAGAGATCTGTCAGAATCTCAAAGGTTAGCTTCTTCTCTCCCTTACCTGCATCTCTACTTTGTTTCTCTCTTGGAATTATACTTCCAACTCTGGGAACAGTTCTCATCTTTGCTCACTCTTCAATGTGTTTGTTCACTTTACTCTGCATCTGACTTCAGTCTTTCTTCACTCCAAGTATTCACCGCTGTCCTTTCTACACTTTCCCTGATGAGTTAACATTGAGTTAAGCTTGTCGGGCTTGGTGCAACCCCAACTCAATATAATTCACTATCTGTTCAACTAGGAGGGCAAAGGAGGCACTCACTCATCTATGCCAAGAAATTTGGAAGACAACTATCTGGCCATCTGATTGGAAGACATCTGTATTTGTGCCCATTTTAAAGAGAGGTGACGCAATGGAATGCAGAAATCATTGAACTATCTCTTTGATATCCCATGAGAGTAAAGTTTTACTAAAGGTAATAAAGAAATGGCTGCAAGCATACATTGACAGAGAACTTTCAGAGGTTCAAACGGGATTCAGAAGAAGCCATGGAGCGAGGGATATCATTGCTGATATCCGATGGATCTTGGGAAAGCAGAGAATACCAGAAAGATGTTTACCTGTGCTTTATTGACTACACAAAGGATTTTAATTGTATGGATCATGACAGGTTATGGACAACATTGTGAAGTATGAGTATTCCAGAACACATAATTGTGCTCATGAGGAATCTGTACATGGATCAAGAGGCAGTTGTTTGAACAGAACATGGGAACACTGAGTGGTTTAAAATTAAGAAAGGTGTGTGACAGGGTTGTATTCTTTCACCATACTGTTCAAACTGTATGCTGAGCAAATAATCTGAGAAGCTAGATTCTATGAAGAAAAATGTGGCATTAGGATTGGAGGAAGACTCATTAACAACTTGCAATATGCAGGTGATACAATCTTGCTTGTTGAAAGTGAAGAGGACTTAAAGTATTTACTGATGGAGATCAAAGAGCACAGCCTTCGGTATGGATTACATCTCAATGTAAAGAAAACAAAAATCCTCACCACTGGACCAATAAACGATATTTTTATCAACGGAGAAAAGATTGAAGTTGTGAAGGACTTCATTCTTCTCGGATCAACTATCAACACTCGCGGAAGCAGCAGTCAAGAGATCAGACGATGTCTTGCATTAGGCAAATCTACTGCCCAAGATCAAGATCTTTTTAAAGTGTTGAAGAACAAAGATGTCAGCTTGAGGACTAAGGTGTGCCTGACCCAAGCCATAGTATTTTTAATAAACTCATATGCATGCAAAAGTTGCACAGTGAATAAGGAAGCCCATAGAAAAATTGATGCTTTTGAGTTATGGTGTTGGAGGAGAATATTAAAAGTGCAATGCGTTGCCAAAAGAACCAATGGATCTGTGTTGGCAGAAGTGCACCCAGAGTGCTCCTTGGAGGCCAGGATGGCCAAACTTAACTCTCATACTTCAGACATATTGTCAGGAGGGACCAGTCACTGGAGAAGGATATCATGTTTGGAAAGGTGGAGGGTCAGAGAAAAAGAGGAAGACCCCTAGAGAGATGGATTGCAAAGTGGCAGCATCAATGGGCTCAAGCATGGCAACAATTGTGAGGTTGGCCCAGGATCAGGCAGTGTTTTGTTCTGTTGTGCATAGGATCACTATGAGTTGCTACTGACTCGATGGCACCTAACAACAACGTTTAACTAAGGAATTCAGACCACCTTCCCTTGGAGCATATGATTGGTCTCCTGCAAGCAATAATAGTTTTGAATGACTAAATTGCCATGCATTTGCAAAATAGATCTGTTCCTGTGCTTTTTTGCTTTTTGCTGCTACTTCTTACTGCTTTATTTTGCTGGATAATGTGATCAGTGTTTCCTCTTTTGATGGGAAATAGCTCCACTGAAATATAGGTAGGTAGATTGTTTCATTAAAACACAATGTCCTTGTATGGAAACCCTTGAAATATAAAAGGATATTTAGACCATGGGCAGAAACTCTGGTGGTAGAAGTTAAATGAAAGGTTGGCAATTCAAACCCAGCAGCTGCTCTGTAGGAGAAAGATGTGGCCTTGAACTTCCATAAAGATATACACCCTTAGGAAGATTATGAGGCGGATCTACTCTGGCCTGTTGGATTGCTGCGAGTCAGAATCAACAGCAAAGGCTTTGGTTTGATTTGGTTTAAGTTAGACCATGGACATGATATCAGAAACCCTTCTTGTGACCTCTACAATTACTTGGATCGTCATGGTGCTGAGAGACACAACAGGAAGTGCTTATAGTAAAATGCATTGATTTAGAAGAATGGAAAATGTTGAATAATTATGTTCTACAAGAAATACTAAGATTTTGGAGGAACATATAATCCCTTTTTATTGTTGTTGTTGTTCAACACTAATGAAGTGAGCTTTGCTTTTTCACATTAAACATTACCCTTGAGGGAATCTAAGCCAATTGTAAATCTGCCCTTCGTGGGATACTTTTTAGAATTTAAGTGACTTTTAGCTAACATTGAACTTTACTTTAATAGAGAGATTTGGATCTTCATAATAAGTATGGAGGAGATCCATATCTGTGCCCATTCCAATGAGAAGTACCCAGCGGAATGCGGATACCATTGAGCAGTGTTATTAATATCACTTAAAAGAAAAATTTTGCTAAAGAGAATTCAATATGACTGCAACAGTACATTGACAGGGACCTGCCAGAGGTTCAAGCTGAATTCATATGAGGACATGGAATGAGGGGTATCACTGCTGATGTCCAATGGATCTTGGCTGAAGGCAGAGAATACCAGAAAGACGTTTACTTGTACTTTATTAACTATGCAAAGGCTATTGATTGTATGGATCATATCAAGCTATGGACAACATTGAGGAGCATGAGTATTCTGGAACACTTAATTATGCTCATGAGGAACCTGTACCTGAACCAACAGGCAGTCATTCAAACTGAACAAGGGGACACTGAACGGCTTAAACTCAGGAAAGGTGTTCGCCAGGGTTGTATTTTTTTCACCATACTTATTCAATCTGTATGCTGAGCAAATAATGTGAGGAACTGGATTAGATGAAGAAGAATGTGGCATCTGGATTGGAGGAAGACTCATTAGTAACCTGTGATATGTAGATGATAAAAACCGTGCTTGCTGAAAGTGAAGCTACTTACTGATGAAGATATGGGTTGCACCTCATTGTAACGGAAACAAAAATCCTCACTGCTGGAACAATAAATAGCCTCATGATAAATGGAGACGAGGTTGAAGTTGTCACAAACCTCATTTTGTTTGGCTCCACCATCAACATTCTGGAGGCAGCTGTTGAGAAATCAAATGGTGTATTGCATTGTGGGAGTCTGCTGCACAAGACATCTTTAAAGTGTTCAAGTGCAAAGAAATTCGTTTGAGGGCTAAGGTGTGCCTGAGCAAAGCCACAGTATTTTCAATAGCCTCACATGCTTGTGAAAGTTGGGCAATGAATAAGGAAGACCATAGAAGAATATTAAAGGTACCATGGACTGTCAGGAAAACAAACAAAACTGTTAGAGGAAGTACAGCCAGAATGCTCCTTAGAAGCTAAGATGTCCAGACTTTGTTTCTCATACTTCAAACATATTAGTAGGAGGGACCAGTCCCTAGAGAACGTCATCATGCTTGGTCATGGAGAAGGATGGCAAAAAAAGGGGAGATCCCAATGAGCTGGACTGACACAGTAACAGCAACAGTGGGCTCCAGTAGAGCAGCAATTGGGAGTATGGTGCAGGACTGGGTGGTGTTTTGTCCTATCGTACACAGCGTTACTATGGCACAGAACCGGTTCAGTGGCACCTAACTACAGCAAGAGAGACTTGAGGCATTTGAAATCAATCACTGGGCTATTAAATAAATCCTCTTTTACCATACTATTCTAATGGAAATAATTGAAAAACTTCTCTAAGATTTCATTTTCTCTTCCACATCCTAGGAATAGTAATAAGCACCATGCAAGGTAGAATTAAAAACTTTGGAAACCCTATACAGGGTGACTACAAGCTGTAACCGACTTGACTGCACTTAAGAACAACAGCCAGAAGAAGGAATTAAATGAGATAGTTTCAGTGTAGTATCAACTCTAGTTCTTGAAAATACTAGGTACCTAGTATATGAAGCTGTTATAATTATGCTTTACTCATCAAATAAAGAGTCCTGACCAAAAAAACAAACCAAAACCAAACCCACTGCCATCTCGTTGATTCCAACTGTAGAGAGTTTCCAAGACTGTAAATCTTACAGTAGCAGAAAGCCTCATCTTTCTCCTGTGGAATAGCTGGTGGGTTTGAACTGCTGATCTTGAGGCTAGCAGTCCAGTGCTTATCCTACAGGGCCACCAGGACTCCTTAGTAAGACTTCTAGGTTCATAAAATCCCACTGCCAAAAAATGGGAGATGATTTTGCTCTCCAACATTTGTCTCTGGTATGAAAAAGAAGGAAGTAAGGAAAAGAAAAAAGGGATTAGAACAGAGGATCTCAGTGTAAGTGAAAGGTCACATATCTTTACACAGAAATCTGTTCTGCCCATCTCTGGGGCCCACAAGCCAGGCTGGTTATACTGTTGAGATCAGGACTCTGATGTTGATTTGTGAAATCCTCACTTCATCTGGCAGCTGCTCCAGTCCAGGAATTTTATGGCAGGAAATAAAAAATGTGGTTGGGTCTGGGTGCCTGAAGAGTCCTAGGTAAAATCATTCTTTCTTTAAAAAAAAAAAAAAAAAAAAAAAAAACAGACAAAGAGAGAAAGAGAGAGTGATGATCAGCTAAGGACTATTAAGCTTCATGGCCTTGATCTTATCATATTGCATCTACTTTTACCAGTTCTTAATCACGACAATGTAATAACATCTTTAAAATTTATTGAGACAATTAGAAGCAAACAGTTCTTTTGACCCCCAGCTCTTTCAAAGGCATATAATGCGATAGGAGAAAGTGGAGCCATGAGACTGAAGTCCTTTCCAAGGTGTACACAGTTTAATGCACATTGTAGATTCCAGTGTGCCTTGAGCACAAGAGAGTCGGGTTGAAGGAAAAAGACTACTTGGATTCTGCTCTCAGCTTTACCTTTTACTTGCAAAGTGACCTTGTAGCTTGGTTTCCCTGAGCCTTAATGATGCTTATATATAAAATGGGAATGGATTCAAGGTCCTGGATTCCATCTTTAAGATCTTTTACTTGGAAAAACAACAATTCTGTTAAGTCATTGGAGACATTTTTTTCTTAACTAGAAGTCATTGCTTGCACTGTTGAGTTTATCCTCTACCGGAAAAAGCTGTGTTCATGGTACCAGCTGAATGGGCAGTGGGACACAGATTTTCTCTCTTAGGCTCCAAGCCACTGCCAACAAGACACCAAAGGCAAGCACCTAATTCAAAATGGTCCAGAGACTAAGAGGCCAGTTACCTAGAGCCTCACAATAGCCACATTCTAATTGATCGACCAAGGCAATGAGTGTCCTCTCTAGGGAGCCCATGATTAGGAAAATGATAGGTAGGACCACTCACTTGGAAGCTGAGCCAAAAGACCATTAATAAGGTCAATTCAGAGTTCAGGGGCATTGTGTGGTGTTCAAATAAGTTAAAGTCATAACACAGCTGGCTGGTCGTGCTAATCTACCAGACAGCAATCAGCAGAGATGCTATGATTGGGTTTTTATAGGAATGTTGAGGACAACACGCAGGCACCTCCTCACACACATGCACATGTGCATATGCACACAGAGAAATTCTCAAGGCCATTTAGTCTATTTAGTGGATAGTTTTTAGGAGTAAAGACTCTGAGTTTTGCTGCCTTGATTCTGATTCTAGCTGTGTGACCTTGGGTAAGTTATTTAACCATGCTAAACCTCTGCTTTCCCTTGAGTAAAATGGAGCTGATCACACCACTTATTCTACGGGATTTTAGATAAAGTTCTTAGCATGAGTCCTGGAATGTATTAAGGACTTGATTATTTGTATCTATTGTTATTTTTTAAATTATATTTATATGTGTGGTGGCTGTGGGCCTTTGATTCGGTTCTGACTTATAGTAATCCTGTATAAGGTTTCCAAGGCTGTAAATCTTTACTGGAGCAGAAATCATCTTTCTCCTGCTCTTCAAATGGTAGATTTGAACTGCTGACCTTGTGGTTAACAGGCCAGATCATAATCTATTATGCTACCAAGGTTCCTTATATTTATGCATAGCCTTGTCATAAAGCCCTCTGCCTTAAGGTAACTTAAAGGAATAGGTCTTTTCTTGCTGTTGTTGTTAATTAATGCCAGAGTGACCCTGCATAGGGTTTCCAAGGAGCAGTTGGTGGGTCTGAACCACTGACCTTATGGTTAGCAGCCCAGTGCTTATCCTATAACACCACACCAGGACTCTTGCCTACAAGCTAACAAAATGTTAACTAAAGCAATCTGCTGTTCTTCCAATGTGCAGTTTCTTTCTCTCTTAGAATAAATACATTTTTCTCTCCAGCCAATGAGATGATCTTTGTACAACAAGTGTGATCTCTATTCTCTCTCTTTCTGGAGAGTGCCATTTGTTGATTACTATTGTTTAGGTCTCTTCACCATTTTGTCTGTGTCCATCTAAGATTCTGTAGAACCATACATGAGACAACCATTCCCTTTATCATATATTGGTATCCTGTTTAGAATTATGTTGTTGATATTTTATATTTCACTAATCTCTGTCTTGTAACAGCATAAGATCTTTGAGGGCAAGGACTACAGCTTTATTTATTTATCTCCCAAAGTATCTGGAACTCTCAAAGAAATTTAAAAATTTACATTATTGTATAAACTTGAAGAAACTATGATATCCTTATCCAAAAAAGTATTTCTATGTCTGTGTCATTGTTGGCTAAGTCTTGTAGAGAGTTCATAATGTTTATGTAATAGTGTGTGCTATCAAAGTAAACAAGCTTAGAGCATTTTAGTGCGTCAGGGTTTTCTTGTTATATCTTCAACTAATAAAGGGCTTCACTTTAGGCAAATCATGTCTACTTTCTAAACCTTCATTTCAATATCTGCTCATTGAAAATGATAAATGCTTTGGCTTGTGATTTTTCTGCCAAATGGGTCTATGATCCTTAAAGATTATGATTGATTTCCTAGAATGTATCCTTTTGAAAAATATCCTACAGTTTATTTGTGCTTGGAGCCTCAGAGTGATCTCAGAGGCCAAAATATCATGATGGTTCATGATTATTTTGGAGTTACGGTCTTGGATTTGAATTCCTGGCTTCTCCTACCAACTAGGTGATCTATGCCAAGTCCCTAAACCTTTCTGATTCTCAGGAATAAATAGTCTCTCAGACCACTGACTAAAGTACTAGGTGTGATGGTTTATGTTACTGTTGTTGTTTGGTGCTGTTGAATCAACTCTGACTCATAGAGAACTCATGTCCAACAGAATGAAACACTGCTCAGTTCTGTGCCATTCTCCGGCTGGTTGTGTTTGTCCAATGTTGCAGCTGCTGTGTCAGTACATCTTGTCGAGAATCTTCTTCTTTTTCACTGACCTTCTATTTTACTTAGTATGATGCCCTCATTCAGGGACTGCTCTTGCCTGGTAACCTGCTCAAAGTACATAAGATTAAGTCTCACCATCCTCTCTTATAAGGAATAATCTGGCTGTACTTCCTAAAGAAAAGCAGTCCATAGTACTTCTGGCAGACCATGGTGGTGGTGGTTATGTGCTATGGAGTCAGTTCCGACTCATAGTGACCCTGTATAGGGTTTCTGAGGCTGTAAATCTCTACAGGATCAGAAAGCATCACCTTTCTCCCATGGAACCTCTGGTAGTTTCAGACTGCTGACGTTGAGGTTTGCAGCCTGACTCGTAACCACTACGTTAGCAGAGCTCCTTCTGGCAGTCCATGGTACTTCCAGTGTCTTTTGCAGCACCATAATTTAAAAGCATCAATTCTTGTCTCATCTTCCTTATTTAATGGTCACATGCATATCAGATGATTGAAAATACCATGGCTTGGATCAGGCACACCTTAGTCCTCAAAGTACCATCTTGTCTCTTTAACACTTTAAAGAGATCTGCTAGTATATGTTAAACGTAAACATTTAGTCTATGATAGTCAAGTCAGGGCTCTGAGTTTAAATAACCCAGGTTTAGCTCTCAAACTCACATGACTATGAGCATCAGCTCGCCCTTACTCAGAGTTGTGCAAACCAAGTGTTGGTGGAGACTTCTCTTTTTAGCTGGTTACCTTGGTTAGGGGTAGCTGACCGTTAGAAAAATTTATCTTGTTGTATGAAGGGGAAGAGAGAATGCTGAACGCATATCAGTTTGGGGTGAGGGAGGTCTAGCTGAGCTTACAAACAGGCAACAGTAGTGAACGTGATGGAATCCAATCTCCAACAACCTGAGCTGTTGTATTCATTAGTTACCAGTGAGTGTAATTAATGCCTGCACTGTGCTCACCCTAAAAGCCTTCTCAAATGACTCTCATAGGATACGCTCTATTTTGGAGGACAGTTTATGCAATCAAATGGACTATGGAATGACTCTGTGTCCTGGGGTAGATAGATACTCTGACTACTAAAATCCTCCATTCCTGCCTTATAGGAGCTAAGTAACACAATGCACAGAGCTCATTGCAAGAACTCAAGAAATATCACATTTTATTATTGTTATTTGTGGATATGATACCTATGGAGTTACAGGGTGCTACAAAAACTTCTTGGGTGCTAACTGAAATGTCAGAGGTTTGAGTCTACCTAGAGGTGTCTTCTAAGAAAGGTCTGGAGATCTGCTCCCCCCAAAAAATCAGCCATTGAAATTCTAGGGGGGCATGGCTCTACTCTGGCACACATTGGGTCACCATGACTTAAAATCTAACTGATGACAGCTGTTTTATTTTTGTAAGTGATAGCTATATACAAAAAGGAGCAATTACCCACAAGTGACATCACAGGTAGGAGCTGGCTCACTTAACTAAGCATGGCATCTTTCTCCGGGCACTGGTCCATCCTGCCATGTTCAAAGAACAAAAGACAAAGTCTTGCCATGCTGGCTTCTAAGGGGCATTCTGGCTGTACTTCTTCCAACACTGCTTGTCTTGCAGTCCATGGTATTTTCAATACTCTTCTTCAATGCCATAATTCAAATGCATCGATTCTTCTGTGGTCTTCCTTATTCACTGTCCAACATTCATGTACATATGAAGCAATTGAAAAATCCATTGGCTTTGGTAAGGACACTATAGTCCTCAAATTGACAGCATTGCTTTTTAACACTTCAAAGAGGACTTTTAAAGTTGTTGTTGTTAGGTGCCATCGAGTTGGCACCAACCCATGGTGACCTTATGCACAGCAGAATGAAACACTACCCGATCCTAGGCTAACCTCACAACTGTTGCCACGCTTGAGACCATCGATGCTGCCACTTGGCCGTTCCATTTTGTTGGCGGCCTTCCTCTTTTCCTCTGACCCTCCACCTTACCAAACATGATATCCTTCTCCAGTGACTGATCCCTCCTGGCAATATGTCCAAAGTATGAGAGACAAAGTTTGGCCATCTTGGCTTCCAGGGAGCACTCTGGCTGCACTTCTTTCAAAACAGATCTATTG
>NW_006408519.1:37366574-37368455 GCF_000296735.1 Chrysochloris asiatica | reverse complement strand
TCTGTTCCACAGTCTGCCCCTGGCCTTGTTTTGACTGATGGTATGGAGCTTTTCCATTGTCTCTTTCCACAGATGTAGTCAATTTGATTTCTATGTATTCCAGTGGTGAGGTCCATGTGTATAATTGTCTCGTATGCTGCCTAATGCAGTATGTTGTTTGATTTCTTGACTGTTGCTTCCATGAGTGTTGATTGTGCATCTAAGCAAAATTAAGTCTTTGATAAATTTAATCTTCTCTCCATTTATCATTATGTAGTTTATTGGTCCAGTGGTGAGGATTTTGTTTTATTTACAATGAGATGCAATCCATACTGAAGACTATGGTCTTTGGTCTTCATCAATAAGCTTCTAGAAAGTGGGGTTGCATCATCTACATTTTGCAGTTTGTTAATGAGTCTTCCTCCAAATCTGATGTCACGTTCTTCTTCATATAATCCAAGTTCTTACATTATTTGCTCAGCATACAGATTGAATAAATATGGTGAAAGGATACAACCCTGGTGCACACCTTCCTGATTTTAAGCCATTTATTATCCTCTTGTTATTCTGCCTCTTGGTCTATGTACAGGTTTCTCATGAGCAAAATTAAAAATGGGAGTACCATTCTTCTAAATATTATCCATATTTTGTTATGATCCACATATTCATATGCCTTTGCATAGTCAAAAAAACTACAAGTCATTAAAGTACATCTCCATGGTATGCTCTACTTTAAGTCTTGAAGATATGACTTCAGAAATGATATCCCTAGTTTCATGTTCTCTTCTTGATTTTTTGGTAGCTCCTTCTTGAGTGCAACCGTTTTTGAATTGTCATCAGTAAATTTTTGCTTGCATGTAATATTAATTATATTGTTAGATGATTTTCTCATTCTGGTGATTCACCTCTCTTTGGAATGGCACAAATATGGATCTCTTCCAGTTAGTTGGCAGGTAGTTGTTTTTGAAATTCCTTGCCATGAGCAACTCCAGTGCTGCATCAGTTTGTTGAAACATTTCAGTTTGTATTCTGCCGAATTTCTGGAGCCTTGTTTTTCACCGATGCCTTCAATGTAGCCTGGACTTCTAGATTATATGCTGTCTCCTGAAATGGTTGAATATACATCAATTATTTTCGATGCAGTGACTGAGTATTCCTTCCATCTTCTTTTGATGCTTTCTGTATCATTCAGTATCTTTCCCATTGTCGTCAGGTGCCTTTGAGTTAGTTCTGACTCGTAGTTATCATATGCACAACAGAACATTGCCTGGATCTGTGCCATCCTCACAATTTTTGCCCAGAGAATCCTTTGCCCTAGAACCCATCAGTATTGCCACCCAAGGCTTCAAGTTTTTCAATTGGGTCCACTTAAAAAATGCTGAGTGTGTTCTTCCCTTTTCGTTGTCTAACTGCAGGCCTTTGCACATTTCCTAATACTACTTTGTCTTCTTAAGCTACCCTTTGAAATTTTCGGCTTAGTTCTTTTACTTCTCATTTCTTCATGTTGCTTTAGCTTCTCTGCTTTCAAAATCAAGTTTCAGAGTCTTGTCTACCATTTAGTTTGCTCTTTCTTTTTTTTTTCCTGTCTTTTAAATGACCTTTACTTTCTTCGTGAATGATGTTCATGGCATCGTCCCACAACACTCTGGTCTTTAATCACTAGTGTCTAGTGCATCAAATCTGTTCTTGAGATGTTCTGTAAATGTAGAAGGGGTCTATCCAAGGTCAGATTTTGTCTCTCATGGACTTGTTTTAATTATCTTCAGGGTTAGCTTGAATTTGCCATTGGTGGTCTGTTCCACAGTTGGCTTCTGGCCTTGTTTTGGCTTATGATATGAAACTTCTCCATCATTTCATCTCATGTTGTTGTTAAGTGTTGTTGAGTCCATATTGACCCATAGC
>NW_006408519.1:37362960-37365199 GCF_000296735.1 Chrysochloris asiatica | reverse complement strand
CCCTGTATAGGGTTTCTGAGGAACAGCTGGTGAGCTTGAACTGCTGACCTTGCAGTTCAAAGGACTTTGCAGTCTGGCGCATTAACCCACAGTGCCACCACTTAATCATCAGAACAATCTTGGGTGGTAAATATTATTATTCCTACTTCACAGATAAACTAATTGAGCCTTAAGATGATTAAGGAACCTTCCTACAAGCCTCAAATTAACAAATTGTAAAGTTGGGATTTGAATCTAACATTTTAAGACAGCAGACAGACTGGGAAGCTAGTTTTTATATATTCTGAAGAAATATGTTTTGAAGAGGCCTAATACCAGAGGGGCGCAGTCACTAAAACAACCAGTTATGTGTCCAATGACTGATTAATAACTGCTGGGGTTTGATCAAATTCCACCGTGTATGTTTTCCTCATCCTTTTCCCCACATGGCTTTAGAATATAACCAACCATGCAAACAAAGAAGGAGAGAGACCTTATTGTACTAGCAACAATCATTGAAGGCAAATGCATAGCTCTACTTTACCAAAGAAGAAATTGAGACTTAAGGAAGTGTAGGGATTTCTCAACTGATTTAGTTGGCCAGTGATTGAACCAGGACTGAATCCTGACTCTAAGATGCTTCCCGCTGCCATGTACTGCTTTCTCTTAAGAAGTCATGAACACAAACAAGCCCATTCTCATAGGCAAGCACCTCTGTTTCTCCAATTCCCACATTTTCATTTGAAAGCAATACCATCTCTGCTCTTCAAAAAGCTGATACCATCATTTCCCAAACATGAGAATTTAATTCATTACTAATGCTTAAAACTCAATTCAGGTATGCTTGGTGGGGCACTGAAGAGAGACTCATAGAATCATCTCTTTATTGTTTGCTCATTTTATGGGGCTCTAGCCTCCCTTGCTGTCTGCCAGTCCCCCACCTCACCCGCCATCAGGAATTCACATCGCGGAAGCTCTTTTGAGGCAGCATGGGCAAGCATCTCAATTTCCAAACATCTGGCTGGTTTCAATCAATGAGCCTCTAAACACACCACTCCTGGGGCTACAGAGGTAGTTGGGGCAGAGCTGAATTCAGGATGCAGATCCAGGAATCAGCAACTAGAGGATCTCTGAATTCTTTTGTTCATGAAATCCTAGATTTATGCAACCAAGGCGGGACTGAATGGAAGGAGACAGGAAAACAAAGTCTTACTCAGCTAACAGGGCAGACTTAAACAAGCACAGTGAAAGGAAAAAGCTGCTACTTTCTTCAAAACCAAAAATCTAGTTAGTAACGGACTGCAGGAGAAGTGACTCCGAACAGATTTGCAGATTAATGAGGTTCAAAGCAGAAGTGATGTCCTGCTCTGAAAGGAAAGGTAATAAATGATAAGTAGTTTTTTTCACGATTTTCTTAATTTTTTAAAATTCTGAATTGAATGACGATTTGCGGAGAAGATCAGTGTTCCATTCCACAATTCATACATATTTTGTTCTTTGTCATTGATTGCAGTCTCCACAATGTAACATCCTTTAACCAATTTCCTCCCTCTGTTTCCTGTTCTGTTCCTTGTTCTTTTTTCTAACCTTCTGAACTTTCTCCTTGGACAAAGGCTGCCCTTTTGACAGGTTGATTACGGAATCATAATGTGTTTTGTTTATTAGACTAATGCTCTGTTTTTAAAAAGTATTTGCTCGCATGTGGAGAGACGGTAAAAAGCAAGAACTCTGTAGCAGAACTACTGAGTTCAAAGACAGCTCTTCCCAATTATAAGCTGAATGAAGTTGGCCAAGACCTTCATCTGTTTTGGGCCTCCTTGTCATGGAGAGAATAAATATTACTACTACCTTCCTGTTAAGGAGCTCTGGTAGCGTAGTGGTTACGAGTCGGGCTGTGAACCTCAATGTCAGCGGTTTGAAACCACCAGCTGTTCCGCAGGAGAACGATGAGGCTCCCGTAAAGATTTACAGCTTCGGAAACCCTGTAAGGGTCATTATGAGTTGGAACCGACTCCACAGCACACGACAACAACAACAACAACCTTCCTATTGGAGTCTTGGGATGGACTCCAATTAATCTGGTATGGTTAATGCACTGGACTGTAATGTCTGAACTGCAGGATTGGCAGTTCAAGCTCACCAACCACTCCTCCAAAACCATATACAACGTGGCTATGAGCAGCAACCTTCCTATTAGGGTACTTGTGATGATCAAATAAGATCATGCTTATACAGTCCTTTGTTGTTGTTGTTGTTGTTA
>NW_006408519.1:37342918-37361423 GCF_000296735.1 Chrysochloris asiatica | reverse complement strand
AAGATATGGCCTTGGGGATAGAAATGATGCTGGAGATCACATGATAGAATTCTGCAAAATCAATGATTTTTTCATTTCAAATACCTTCTTTAGACAGCATAAGAGATAACTATACACATGGACCGCGCCTGATGAAATACATAGAAATCAAATTGACTACATCTGTGGAAAGAGATGATGGAAATGCTCCATATCACCAGTCAAAACAAGGCCAGGAGCAGTTTGTGGAACAGACCATCAATTGCCCATATGCAAATTCAAACTAAAGCTGAAGAAAATGAAAACAAGTCCACGAGAGCCAAAATATGACCTTGAATATATCTCACTGGAATTTAGAGATCATCTAAAGAGCAGGGTTGATACATTAAACACTAAAGATCAAAGACCAGAAGAGTTGTGGGATGACATCAAACTGACAGATGGGTGGTAGTAATGATACTTTAGTGCTTTCTGTTACTACTTCATTTATTGTTCATAAACATCCTGCAAAAAATTAAAAAAAAAAAGGTAGGTTAGAGGTTAGATATTATTTTTGTTGGCAAAATGGAAAAGGGAAGCTCAAAGGTCATATGGCTAATAAGTTATAGAGATCTATTTCAGGCCAGTTTTAGTGATTTTCGTCATTCATTGTTTGTATTTTGTATGCATTATGAAATTATTCTGAATAACTGACAGGCACCATTTTATGGACAAGTGATTACACTTGACATCCAACCAACCACCGTATCACTTGTTGATTCTAACTGTTGGCATCTTAAAAGATGGCAGAGTGTAATGATTGCCCGTCAAACACCTGATAAAGGCCGTGGTTTGGGGAAGTGAATTTGGGGGTGGGGATGGGGTTGGTAGAAACTGTCAATTGCCACCCGTCTTTCCTAGAAGCTATTATAACCACAGTTCTCACATGTATGTAAGTGATGGAAAAATTGACATCATACTGCTTTCTAGGAAACACCATGAATTATACTGTTCAATTATTGAAAGGGACATTGTCAAACTCATATTATTCATGGACTCCTGCTGTGCTGCTGTAGGATAAGCACTTGACTGCTAACCACAAGTTTGGTGGTTCAAACCCACCAGCTACTGCTTGTAAACGCTATACAAGGGTGGCTATGAGTTGGAACCAACTCAACGACACTTAACAGCAAAAACAATATTTAGTGGTTAATATTTCCAGCTTGGGAGTCAGACTCTGAATTTAAACTTCATCTCATCTCTTACTGACTCTGTGTCTTGGAGTAGCTCAATGAACCTCTTTGAGGTACAGCTCTAGAGTTTGCAGTTCTGTTAAATAAGGATAGCAGCAGCAACTCTTACTGAGGGTTCAATAAGATGATGGAGCACTTAGCAAACATACTTAAGCATTGAATCTTTTCTTACCCCTGAGAATGGCTTTTGGCATTTAACGTGGGAAATGATTCTGTTTTGTTTGTTTGTTTTCTGGGGAAGGAGCTATTCATATATATTAAAATTACCTAATATAATTATTTTTTTCTAATAAGCATTTATTTTATGCTTATTGTTAAGGGCTGTTGAGTAAGTTCCATCTCATAGCCACCCTGTATAGGGTTTCCAAGGAGTGTCTGGTGGGTTTGAACCACCAATTTTGTGATTAGCAGCCCAATACTTACCTAACAGGATCACACCAGGACTCCATATTTATGAGATGCTAAATTCTGTTCTAGGTACTGCTTACATCATACTGAAATTAGACAAGATCCACTTTCTTTTAGACCTTGCATCCTACAGAGTGACAACAAATAAGCAAGCAAGATAATTTAAAGCAGTAATGCATGCTATGGAGTGCTGGTGTGGCATTGCAGGGTAATGCACCGGACTACAAAGTTGGTTTGAACTGCAATATCAACAGTTCTAAGCTCACCAGTCACTCCTTGGAAACCCTATACAGGGTCACTATGGGTTGGAACTGACTTGATGGCATTTAACAACAACAATACATGCTATGAAGGATGGTAAGTAATATTGATACTGTTCTACTGTTAGTAATACAGTGAAATAATACTGATTTGTTGTTGCTGTTGTTAAGCGCTGTTGAGTCAATTCCGACTCATAGTGAACCTGTATAGGGTTTCTGAGGAACAGCTGGTAGGTTTGTACTGCCAACCTGAGGTTATATCCTGCAGTGTCCCACCAGGAGTCCAGTAATAGTGGTAAGTATAGCCCATAAGAGAGGGCTGTGTCTATAGCAGGCAGTCCTCATATTCATTCATTCATTTATCTAAAGTCTTACTTAATGGGACACTTATTAACATCTCCTAGACTAGAGAATGTTGAAAGTGCCATGGGCTGCCAAAAGAACCAACAGATCCGTTTTGGAAAAAGTACAGCCAGCGTGCTCCTTGGAGGCCAAGATGGTCAAACTTTGTCTCTCATGCTTCGGACATATTGTCAGGAGGGACCAGTCACTGGAGAAGGATATCATGTTTGGTAAGGTGGAGGGTCAGAGAAAAAGAGGAAGACCCCCAACGAGATGGATTGGCCAAGTGGCAGCATCGATGGACTCAAGCGTGGCAACAGTAGTGAGGCTGGCCCAGGATCGGGCAGTGTTTCGTTCTGCTGTGCATAAGGTTGCTATGAGTGGGTAGCAACTCGATGGCACCTAACAACAACAACAGACTAGAGGTGTGGCACTACATGATAATGCCCTGGACTGCAAGCTTGGTTTGAACCTCAAAGTCGGTGGCTCACTCACCAGCAGCTCCTCAGAAACTCTATACAGAGTCACTATGAGTCATAACCAATTCGACAGTACTTAACAACAACAGACTAGTGTTAAGTGGAAGATAGTTTGAAAACATTTCTACTGACTTCATACAAACAATATTAAAATACAGCTTTCAGCATACTTGCCCCTAACATTTGTAAAGCCTAGGACAAGAGTTCTAATAGGGGACCATACACCATACCAAAGGACTTCAAAAAGTTCATGGTACATTTTCATTATTTTTCAAATATGATTTTCTATGAACTTTTTGAAGCCTCCTCATATGTCCAAACATTTGAATATTAGAAATCAAGCTAATAGATTGTTAAATAAACTATAGTGTGTCCTCTGACCTTGACCAATACGATGTTATAATAATCTGGGAGAGTTGGTTTGAACTTAGACTACTCAGATTTACGGGGTTTTGTGCTGAAATATGGTGCCATGGGGGAGCCAGTTCCTGAGGCCCGTGCTTGTACTCTCCCATCCACAGCTGGGTGCCCAATGAAGGGAGCGATGCAGAAACAGATGGGAACCCTAGTCCATATTCCAAGTGCAGTATTCACCCCACAAATAACCTCTTCTTGGACACTTGCTGGTATCGTTTGGCTGTAGGAGCCAAAAACGTCAAAGATCTGGGTAATCAGCAGACAAAGAAATATTAAGTATAGCTACATTGATCCTTTTATCCTCAAAGTTACTTCCAAGCCGGAAATGGCATGATTCTACCTCCCATGCTAGAATTTGGATGATCTAAAACCCTTAAACTACGGATATTAGTCTCCAAACTTCCAAGATGTTCTGATGAGAAAGAGGTGTGTCCTGTGGGACATTTTAAATAGTGGGGAAATGAAAATATAAAATCAAGACATGTTCTTTTGAGATATTTTGATATTAATATTATTAATTGATCACATAAGTCTCTAGGATTTGAAAAACAAATGTAAAACCTCAGATTTCTTAGGACTAACCAATATACTAACCAGTAGCCTTGGAAGCCTTATGCAGGGTCACTATGGGGAAAATAGTTTTCCTCTTTGGGCTTTAGTTTACTATGTGAAAATGAAAAGTTTCAGAAGCTATGTTCCTTTCTAGCACATTCCTTATTATGATTTTATGATATTATCTTCCCAAGAGTTTCTCTTCAATCAAATAAAATCCCCCAAACCTATTGCTTTTGGGTCAATTCTGACTTATAGCGACCCCACAGGACACAGTAGAACTGTTCCTTACAGTTTCCAAGGCTGGAAATCTTCATGGGAGCAGACAGCCTCATCTTTCTTTTGCAGAGCTGCTGGTGGGTTTGAACTGCTGACCTTGCAGTTAGTAGTCTAGTGCTTAACCCATCATGCCACCGGTTCACCTCTTTTTCAATAGAAGGCCGGGATAGTCATTAAGTGGATGTCGACCAACAATGGAATATCTGCCAAGGACAATAATTACCTCTTAAGTTTCAAATCACTATAGTAGACACAAAAGATTTTCAGATGCATCATCTCATTGGATTTGGATTCTGCCCTCTTCTCCACTTACCAGATGAATACACTGAAGCCAAGAAACAATAAGGGAATAATCAACAATCTTTTACCCTCTGAATGAAAGAGCCAGGTCTCAAATCCACATCACAACCTTTCCTTTTAATGTGTGTGTGTGTGGGTTTTTAAGCCATTGTATTTGGGAAAGATGGTCTTGCAAATGTGAAATCCATTCTTTCAGAGGAAGAGGGGAATAAAACCCAGCAATTGTAAGCACGTCTCTTCTGACTCATTAGTCAATTTAAGGAGGACCTTTATTGCAGACAGGAAAGCATTCGTACAGCTGCTACCAGCTTCCCACACATGCCCTTGCTGTAGTGTAGCATCATCTTGCATTACCCAAGACATTAGGGCTCTGGAATAATGCAGCTAGCGGGGCACTTTTCCCGCACATGTGTTATAAAACGCATAAAAGCTGAGAGTGTGCCTCTGAGCACTACTTCTGTTTCCGTCCCCTGAACAGACTGTGTTTACCGCCTGGCCCGTTGCCACAGCATCCTACCTGCTACACTGGGAGAGCCTGAGCAGAGACAGAGAAGAAAAGAAGGCTCTATTTCTCCAAACTCATGGACACCCTCACTCTGAGAAATTCTTACCAGGCAGAGCAAACAAACTATTCCAATAATTTAGTGTCAGAGATGTAATATGAAAAGTTGGGGAGTTGTTTGAAAGAATTGACACATCACAAGGGAAGCAAAGCCAAATGTATGTTCCCTGGAAATGCAGTAAGCCAGGGGAGAGAAACTAAAGCTAAATTAGTCAAATGGAAATGCTCATTTTAAGGATAACGTGTAGATTGTGTGTGTTCCTCACAAAGGATGGCCAACAATGATGTGTTGTGCCTCAACCCCACTGAAGCCTCCTGGCCACTTGATCCATGAGGACCCAAATGTCAGTCTCTGCTTTTTCCCTTAATGGTTGCATTAATTAAACCTTTCAAGTCTCCGTTTCTTGGTTTCTTGGCAGTAATTATATCTGCCCTAAAGGGGTTTTGTGATGAACATGTTAGACATTATATGTAAACTGACTATTAGGTTATTAGATATTTAAATGGAATATAGTAGCTGTTCTTAACTATATCATCATCATAATTAATTTTATTTGCATCTTCAGTGCTTAACACAGGTCTTTAATAAATGTCTATTGAATGTTCTTATAGAATATTTTTTATTACATTTAATGGAACCTAATTTATATAAAATAAAAACATGGATTTCAAGTGTAAATTATACTCTGTCCATTGTCCTCTGGATCACTGATGTTCATTTTATCCGCCCCCCTCATTTTCTTTTTTTCATTTTGAATCATACTTGTGTCTATAGCTTCAAATTAAATGGTATTTTATTCTTTATTGCCTAATTTTCTACTAATCTTATCCAGTGAAATTTCCATTTCAAATGTATTATTCATTTTTCAAAATTCAACTTGGTTCTTTTTTTTAATGCCTTCATTTATTTTTCCATTTTGCTCATATTTCATTTGAAATCCTTAAGCATATTGAGTGTATTTATAATAGCTACTAAGGTGTTCTGGTAGCGTACTGGTCATGAATCGGACTGCTAACCTCAAGGTCAGCAGTTCGAAACTACCAGCAGAAAGATGAGGCTTCCTGCTCCTGTAAAGTTTTACAGCCTCAGAAACCCTATGCAGGGTCACTATGAGTCAGAACCAACTCCACTGTACTTAACAACAGCAACAACAACAACAATAGCTACTAAAAACCTTGCCATTTGTCTTTTCTGAGTCTGTTTCTTCTGATCAATTTTTATCTTGATTATGGATACTTTTCCCTGTATATCCTCATATCTGGCAGTTAGGCTAATAGCTATTGGCTATTTAGTGCTGTTGAGTACTGAATTTTCTTACCTCTCTTCAAAGAATGTTAGACTTTGTTCTGTTAGGTGCTTAAATTGCTGATAGATCAACTTGATCCCCATGGCTTGTTTTTGAAGTTTGTTATAAAATAGCCTGTATTCTGGTTATTTTAGTGCTACTGCTAAGTCATAATCCTTTTGTGGTCACTTCAAAATGACCCTGATTTTCCATGAGGATTCTCCACTATGGCTTGCTAAAATTTAAACATATTGTAGACCTCTGTGATGTTGTTTACCTTACAGTTTCCGGGTATTTCTTTGCACAGACTTTTGGAATTTCACTGAATACAAGTATGCCTTTATATTCAGCAACAGACTCACGGTAATATTTATGGCCATATCTAGTATTTTTCCTGAATTTCTCCTACCTCCCCAGTTCTCTATTTTATTAATTCCAGCAACCTCAGCCCTTTGAACTTCAGTATGAGTCTTTTCAATTCAGGAAGAATATTTTGTTCTCTTTGAGTACCCTTCTGTATACTGTAGTGTAGAAAATGCAGACAGCAGAAATTTGGGGCAATTGTGGGACTCCTTTCTTTTCCTCTCTACAGGAATCTTAATGCTTCTTACTGTAAAATATTGGAAAATATTTTGTTTCTTATGTTTTGCCTGGTTTTGTAGTTAAATTTAGAATACTAGATCTTGTGTGAGTCACTCTGTCATGATTGACTGAGAAAGTTAATGCACTCCCCTCTCAAAAAGTGGATGGAGTTACCATACTAGAGTGATTTAGTTAGGGGATAAAATGACAGCACAAGCTAGTAGCCAAGGACTTCATCTCTCTGCCTGTATCCCAGGTCAAAGTTTCTCACCTCACAAGGGCTTTGTAATCGCTGTTAAGTGATGTCAGATGGTTGTGCTTCTTAGTGGTCCTGGATTATTGGGATTTTTAAAAGCACCTGGTGGGTTTGAATCACCAACCTTGCAGTTAACTGGAGGTTAACAGTCCAGTGCTTATTCTACAGCTCCATGCTTTCTGTTCAGGTCAAGTCTGGCATTTGTCGCCAATTGAATTTCTATTAGTTCTCTTCCAAAACAACAACAAAATGTTGCTAAAGGGTAGAGTAGGACTATCCAAGGCTGTACTCTTTACTGAGGACTCCTGGTGTGGCTCTGTAGGATCAGCACTGGACTGTGAACCACAAGATTGGCAGTTCAAACCTACCAGCTGCTCCTCAGAAACCCTATACAGAGTCAATATCAGTTCAGACTGACTCAGTCACACTTAACAACAGCAATCTTTACAGACGCCTACTAACTCATCTTTCTCCTGCAGAGTAGTGGGTTTGAACCCCTGAACTTTTGGTTAGCAGACAAGTACTTAAAGCATGGAATCATCAGGATTCTTATTCTCTTCTAAGATTGTTGAAATTCAAGTTCTTTCCCCTTATATTCATGTCTACTCCTCTCATGGAAGTCCTGGTGTGGCTCTGTGGTTTAATGTGCTGGGCTGCAAAGTCAGTTTGAACTGCAAAGTTGGCAGCTCAAGCTCACTGGTTGCTCCTTGGAAATCCTATAGAGAGTCACTTTGAGTGCGAACTGACTAGACAGCACTTAACAACATCAACTCCTGCCATCAGCAGGTAAATTTAAGAAAAGGAATATTCCTATCGCCAAGTATTCTGTTAGCACTAGTTCTGTAGTATAATTTTCTGCCTCTTTGGTTATTTCCTCCACTTAAGTGTGAGCTCCTTTAGAAAAAGGTCCAAATAGAATATTCTTTACACTCATACCATCTAGTATAATACATGACTCATAATATGTCATCTATTTTAATACTTTAATAAATGGAAATATTTTTTAAAAAGCATGTTGGTGTGCTACAGTAGGAAAAGAATGATTTCAAGTCATCTCCCTTCTTCTTAATTGTTTTCCCCCAACTTATGTGAAAGTGGAGTCCTGGTGTGAGCCTGTGGGTTAATGTGCTGAACTGCACGTTTGGTTTGAACCACACGTTTCAAATTCACCAGCCACTCCTCGGAAATCCTATACAGGGCCGCTATGAGTAAGATCCTCCTCGATGGCACTTATGACAAGTATGAAAGTGCAATACTTTATACTTCTTTACATATAAGTCTGCATACCTTCCCAGTGATATTTACTCTAGAATTTCACTATTAGACTTTAAGTTTTAGATATCTGATATGATCAATATTTTTTTAGGAGCTCTGGTAGCGTAGTGTTTACAAATCGGGCTATGAACCTTAAGGTCAGCAGTTCAAAACTACCAGCAGTTCCGCGGGAGAAAGATGAAGCTTTCTGCTCCTGTAAAGATTTACAGCCTTGGAAACCCTGTACAGGGTCACTATGAGTCAGAACCGAGTCCACGGCACATAACAACACCAAACAACAATATATCTTTGGGAAATTTTACCCACGTCCATAGCTTCCAATGATGAATCCTAAGTATCCTACTTTTATATTTGACACGCTCTTGAATTCCAAACTAGACATTTTACCTTGGATATACCATAGATAGGAGTCCTGGTGTGGTGCTGTGGGTTAATGCGCCAGACTGCAAAGCCGTTTGAACTGCAAGGTCGGTGGTTTAAGCTCACCAGTCGCTCCTTGGAAACCTTGTATAAGGTCACTATGGGTCGGATCCAACTCAATGGCACTTCACAACAACAACATACCATAGATAACTCAATCTTAATAAATCCAAAATGGAACGCATCGTCGTCTTTTCAATCATTTTATCTTCTGTTGTTTTCTATCAGGACTTCAGTTTTTTGTGTGCATCCCTAACTATCTGAACTGAAATTCTCTCACATTCTCCCTTAGGAGTTAAGGAGTTTCTAAGCTGCATGGCTAACCCAAAAAATGCCAAGTGTAATGCAGAGAAGAAAGAAGAAGCTGCGTGTCTCTAAATGTTTTAGACTTCCCTTGGAAGGCTTTGGTAGACCAAAGGTGTTTAGGAGTAGACTATGGGTCTTACAGTAAAGCAGCCCTGGATTCAGACCTCAACCAGGGCAAATGACTAATCTGTAAGCATCAGTTGCCTTCTGGATCATCAGGAACATATTCACAGTTTTGTTATGAAGTAAGCATTTAAAAAAAAAAAACACTTTAATAAATGACAATGACATTATTAATCGATCTTCAAAGCAAACACAATTTAGCATAGTAGTTAAAATTTAGGAGTTAGATGTGGGTTTGAATCCCACCTAGTTGTTACTCTGTGACATAGGGAAGTGACTTGACGTCTGTGTATAAGTCAGGATTAACTGTGTTACGCTGCTGCAGTAGACACTATGAGGTGCTGCCCTCAGTCTTTTGCAGGTCTGAAGGGATTACTTCTCCAGCTGTTAGCTGTCAGCCCACACCAGGAACTGTCTTTGGGGAAAAAGAGTTGCTTTACTCAAGGTCGCAACTCCTTTTGGGTGAAATTTTCATCCAATGACTGGTTTGTAGGTATAAAATACTAACCCCAATTTGAAACTTTAAAGAAACTTTGCAATTTCAGGGCTTCCCATGGGGCAGGTCTGCTTCGACCTTTCTGTGACTACATAGCAACCCATCTTCTCAAACTGCCCAGTTCTGGGTCTTTCCTAAGCTCCTCACAGGTGTTTATTATAAGAACATTCCCTAATAAATGCTCTGCATGCCGATCTCAGACTCAGACTCTGCTTCTAAGGAAGCAGAGTTATAAAAACTGAAGTAACTAATAATCCCCAAATCTCAATAGTTTACCAAAGCAAATGTTTATCTACATTTTTCAGCAGAGAGCAGTTCTGCAAATAATCTTTGGTCATTGAGGCCACCATAGGCTCTATATTGCTTCTCTGTTATCTAGACCAAGCTGACTCTTCAGTTCTCAACCCTGACCTGAAAACAACACAAGTCTTCCACCCACAGTCCATTAAGCATCATTGGTTGCAAAGGACTTAGAGATGTGGAGAACAGATTGGGTGTTCAATGTACCATACCATCCAGACCTCAGTTTCCTCTGTGAAATCAGAATAATTTTATGATAAAAGGTTGTTGTGAGGACCATGAAGAATAACACTTAGCCAGTGCCTTGCTGTTGGGTGCCATTGAGTTGGTCCAGACTCATAGTAATCCTGCGTAAAACAACGAAACACTGCCTAGCCCAGCAGAGTCCTCACAATCCTTCCTGGGCTTAAGCAGTCACCGTGTCTGTCTACCTCCTTGAGGGACTTCCTCTTTCTTGCTGACCCTTTAGTTTACCTAGAATGATGTCCTTTTCCAGGGGCTGGTCCCTCTTGATAATATGTCTGAAATGCTTCTAACGAGTATTCTAGCTGTGCTTCTTCCAAGACAGATTTATTCTTCTGGCAAGTTCACCATATATTCAATATCATTCACTAACACCATAGTTCAAGTGCATCACTTCTTTTTTCATTGTCCAGCTCTCCCATGTATATGAGGTGATTGAAAATATCATGGCTTGGATCTAGCTCACCATAATCCTCAAAGGGACTTCTTTTCTCTTTAACACTTTAAAGAGGTGTTTTGCAACAGATTTGCCCAAAGTAATATGTCATTTGATTTCTTGACTTGATTCCATCAGTGTTGATTGTGGATCTAAGTAAAAGGAAATCCTTGACAACGTCAATCATTTATCATGAAGTTGTTTATTGGCGCAGTTGTGAGGTATTTTCTCTTTGTTGAGTTATAACCCATACTGAAGGCTGTATTCTTTGATCTTCATCAGTAAGACTTCAAATCCTCTTTGCACTCAGGAAACAAGGTGTTGTCAGAACTTACTGCATGTTGTTAGCCACCCTTCCTTTAATCTTGACATCACAATCTTCTTCATATAGTCCAGTTTCTCAGTTTATTTGTTCAGCATACAGGTTAAATATGGCAAAAGGATACAACTGTCACATGCTTTTCCTTATTTTAGACCAGGCAGAACCCCCTGGTTCTGTTGTAATGACTGCCTCTTGATCTATGTGCAAGTTTCAGAACAGTACAAAGAACTGTTCTGAAATTCCCATTCCTTGTAATGTTATATATAGTTTTTTGTGATCGTAAAAGGTTTTGCATAGTCAATAAAACACAGGTAAATATCTTTCTTGTATTCTCTGCTTTCAGCAAAGATCCATATGATGTTAGTAACGATATCACTTGTTCTAGGTCATCTACTGAATTTATGATGACAACTTCCTGTCTGTGTACTGCTGGAATTTTTTTTCTTTTTTTAATTATCTTCAGAAAATATTTTACTTGTGTGTGAAATTAATATTGTTCAATAAGTTTTGCATTCTGTTGGATCACCTTTATTTAAAATGACACAAATATGGATCTCTTCCAGTTGGTTGGCCTCGTAGCTGTCTTCCAAGTTTCTTGGAGTAGAGAAGAGTGAGTGCTTCCAATGCTAAATCAGTTTGTTCAAACATTCCAATTGGTATTCCATCAATTTCTGGAACGTTGTTTTTTACAGATGACTTCAGTGCAGCTTGGACTTCTTCAGTACCAGGGATTCTTGATCATATACTATCTCTTGAAATAATTGGACATAGACCAATTATTTTTGGTACAGTGACTGTGTATTCCTTCCATCTTCTTTTGATGCTTTCTGTATCATTCAATATTTTGTTCATAGAACCTTCAATACTGCTGCTTATATCTTGAATTTTTCTTCAGTTCTTTCAACTTGAGAACTTCTGAGTGTGTTCTTCCCTTTTGGTTTTCTAAATCAAGGTCTTTGCACATTTAATTATACTATTTTGTCTTCTCCAGCTGCCATTTGAAATTTTCTGTTCATCTCTTTTACTTCATCTTTTCTTCCACTTGACTTAACTACTCTGTGTTCAGGAGCAAGTTTCAAAGTCTTTTCTAAGATGCACTTTGATATTTTAATACTGCCCAGTAAGTAGTAGTAAGTGATGGCAGACTTCTTACCACTCCTTCTCCCCTGGTGAACTGCCTCCTGACAGTTTCTTTGTATCATTGCTCAGGACTATTTAGGAGATGTTGGCACTGTGCAAAAATGCCAGCTAACAGGAAATAAGCTTAGTAGTTTCTGCCATGATGAAAGGAGAGGGAGACCTTGACTCAGAGCATCCCTAAGAATGATTGAACTTATGAAGAGAAGTTGGAAAAATGAATGAAAAAATTTTAGTTGGGAAGTTAAGAAAAAATGACTAGAACAAGTTTTTACTGAGAAAGACTGTTCCTATGGGAAACATGTGTTACATAGATGGGAGAAAAAGGGTAGGGCAGTGTTTTTCCCATTGTTTGATGATACTTCAGCCATTTTTATAAAACTTTTATGAGTTTTGTCTTATACCATGCCCACCTTAATAATTGCTTTTGGTGTTGTATCATAAGTACTGGACTGCTAACCTAGAGGTCAGCAATTAAACTCACTAGTCACTCTCAGAAACCCTATATGGGTTGCTTTGAGTCAGAACTGAGACGGCAACACACAACAACACTGAAAAAAATCTTTCATATTTATATCAGTGTTGTAAAAGGGAGACTAGAATGATTTTCTCTAAGTATGAAATGAATAAAATAAAAAATATGTATATACTTATGTAATATATAGCAAGGAAAATGTCATTATATTCAAACTAATTAATTATTTCCTCTTGTGAGCTTTGAACATATTCTCTATTAGTTAAGAATTCTGATTAGCAAATAATACAGAGTTAAGAAAAGCCCAGGAACCCTATCTAAGGTTGCTATGAGTCTGAACCAGCTTGACAGCACTTAACAACAACAACAAGGTCTAACTAGTGTCCAGTTGAAACTTTTCTCCTGAGAATCAGGAGAATTAAATGAAGTCAAGTTTTTACTGTGTGCCTCAAGGTGATTCCCAATTTTAATAAGTATTGTGTTTTGAGTGAAGATTTACAGGCAGTTTCTGTTCCCATTTAGCAATTTCTACACAATTATTCAGTGTTACATTCTTCACAATGTGGAAAAATTCTCCTTATTTCCATTCTTTCATTCCTTTAGTAGGCCAAACTTTGAGAAGTTCGAAACCAGGTATCTGAACCAACGTCTACCTACTTCATCTTGAATATCACTAGAAAAACAGTGCCTTATAGGAGTGAGCAAACAGATGCACCGGATTATAGTGACGGTGGTCTGAGGTCTCGGGATGATGCCCTCGTCGTGATCAGCACTTTCTTCACTTGGAGCAGATTTTCGGTGTTTGCATCAAATGGGCTAGGATTTGTCCTGCTCTCTAAAGACAGTGTTTATTGTCTTCTAAGGCATGACTATATATACCTCAATTTCACCCCATCTCTCTATCATTTTCATTCCTCTGCCTTCACTCCAGATTAGTACCTAACTTTGCCCAGCTGTGCTTTGTGTTTGGCATATGAGTCATTCTGACAACCTATTTGAATATGTAGGCAAGAATATGTCATCACTTTCAAGACACAGAGCTTTCTGAAGTCAGTGGACTTGTTCACACCTTTGTATAGTGTTGAGAGTTGACATTAGGATCTCTCTCTCTCTCTCTGTGGTGATATATTGGCATATTATTGGGGACACATTCAAAAAAGTATCTTTAGCTGAAAAATACAATTAAAATTAAATGATTTTACTTCACACTTTTATGTATTTAAGGAGCTTGTCTTTCAGAAAGTTAATGCTTATTGAAGATGAGGTTCAATATACTTTGTTCTCTGGTTAATGCTACCTTAATCTGAACTTTGTTCTCAAAGTTTGGCACCAAGATAGCTACCCAGGTAAATGCAAGATGGGACTAATCACCTCTACTCTGTGATCCTATTATTAACACCATGGGTGTTCTATTCCAGGAGCAAGGTGTCCTATTGAGAAGCACTTCCAAGGCTAGAATTTTCTTAACTAATAATAATAGGATAATGGCCACAGGAAAGGAAGAAAAAGAAAATTAGAGGAAAGGAGGGAGAAAAAAGGTGATAAGGGAGGAGCCAGGGAGAAGGTTGGAGAAGAGAGAAAAAAGGGCAGTGAGACAGAAATTGAATGTGTTAATACTCCAGTCAATTAAGTTTTCTTAGGAAACTTCAAATGAAAACATTAAAACATTGTAGAATGGAATCACTTGATGATGTAGAAAATTATTCGTGCATTCTTTCTTTTGCTAAAGTGTAAATGACTAATTTCTAAAATTCTGACTATGTTGTTGTTGTTGTTAAGTGCTTTTGAGTTGGTTCTGACCCATAGTGACCCTGTATAGGTTTCCGAGGCGTAGCTGATGAGCTTGAACTGCCCACCTTGCAGTTCAAAGTGACTTTGCATTCCAGTGCATTAACCCACTTTAAAAGGAAAGAAAGACAAACAAGTAAAAAAGACAAAAGTATATTTAAAATGCCCCCCCAAAAGAGTAAATCTTTATAGTTCAGCAGATCTAAAATGATGATTAACAAGTCCATCACTCTAGATTATTTGCACCAAGCTGTAGGTACCATGAAGAGCCTAGGTGTTGTGTCCCTATTGGTTAATGACTGTGCTACTAACTCTACCTACCAGCTACTCCATGGGAGAAAGATGAAGCTGTTTACATCTGTCAAGATTTAGAGTCTTGTAAATCATAGGGAGTCCTGGTGTGCTGCTGTGGGTTAATGAGCTAGACTGCAAGGTTGGTTTGAATCGTAAAGTCAGCTGTTCAAGCTCAATGACCACTCCTTGGAAACCCTATACAGGATTGCTATGAGTAAGAACTGACTCAATCGCACTTAACGACACCAACGAACCCTAGGGGAAGGTTTTACTTTGTTTTATAGGATCCTACTGAATCAGAATCAACTTGATGTCAGCGGGTTTGGGTTTAGTGTATAGGTATCAAGTTTTGTTATGTGGGATAGTCTACATTCACCTCCATGAACACACAATACTTTATTAAAATGATTCTTCATTGGAAGCAATGTAGTATATATATAATATTGCTTCCATTTTTCATTTGTGAAAACAGTATTGCAATGAATAATTTTGACATGGCTTTGGCTATAATTCTTTTCTTTTCTTAGGAGCAGACTATCAGGTCAGAGAGTATATATTCTTCCTGATTTTAATGCATAATACTAAATTGTTGTTGTTGTTAAGTTCTGTTGAGTCGGTTCCGACCCATAGCGACCCTGTACAGGGTTTTCAAGGGTGTAAATCTTTACGGGAATAGAAAGCCTTATCTTTCTCCCGCAGAGCGGCTGGTAGTTTCGAACCGCTGACCTTAAGGTTCGCAGCCCGATTCGTAACCACTACACTACCAGAGCTCCTCCATACAACATAATACTAAATAGCCTTCCAAAAATATTGGGCCAATTTACATTTTCTCAACAGCTTGGAAAAAAAGTAGGTGTTGCAAATGTTTTAAAATATGCATTTCTGACTAGGTAAAATAGAACTTTTGTTTTCTCTTTTTAAAAATTTCAGATATTCTTAATTCTTTTCTTTTTTTGGATATTTGCATTTTTTTTGTGTGTGTGATTAATTTTGTATCCTTTGACCTTTTAGATCAGTTTATATATCTTTTCTAAGTGATTTTAAGAGTTCTCTCTATATGTTGACAACATTCAACCTTGTTATTTTATATATTACAAATATTTGTCCTCTTTTTGTCATTAACCTTTTACTTTGTTTCTAAAGAATCCCTGGTGTCACACTGGGTTAAATGTTGGAGTACTTGCTAACCACAAAGTCAGTGGCTCAAGCCTGTCTGCTTCTGTAAAGACTTGCAGTCTTGGAAACCTTAAGGCTCAGGTCTACTCTGTCCTATAGGATAACGATGAGTCAGAATTAATGTGATTGTAGGGAATTTGGTTGGGTTTTCTTCTAGGATGTGATGCTACTACTGCTAATGATAATGGTGGAGTTGGTATTAGTGATGGGTGATTCATTCTACCAGTATTTCCTGTTATAGTTTATCTTTGGTGTCATGTGAAAAAGACCATTGCCATGACAAAACTGTTTGTTTTAAGGTTCGTATGTTTTTCCTAAGGATCCCTGGTTGTACAGTGGGTTAAGCATTTGGTTGCTATCTGAAAGTCTGGTGATTTGAACTCACCAACTACTCCACAGGGTAAAGACAAGGCAGTGCTGCTTCTGTCGAGACTTCCAGTCTCAGAAACACTACGGTGCAGTTCATTCTGCCCTGTAGGGTTGTTATCGGTAGGAATCAATTTGACAGCCTTGAATTTGATTTGGTTGTCTTTTTCCATTGTTGTTATAAGTATATACCCATACGCATATATTTATTCTTCATATCTTTAGAATTATTAGATATAAAATGTAAAGTGGGATCAAAGGAACTTGAGGCTCACACTGGATCTTTGATGAGAAGACCAACATATCGTGCTCTGTCATCAGGGACATATGTATGCTTCTCAGACATAGTGTCCCCAAGCAGAACAGGCAACAGACCTTACATAGCATGTGGGGAAATGTACACTTCTTGGGTGATGGATTTTAGACATGTAAGCAGTCTGGTGTCATGCAGAAGGGAGCTACTTGAGTAAGACTGCTGTTGTTTGACACTTAGAAGGGTATTGTGGGAGGTAATTTTGGTTTAATTTTCCTTCCAAAGCAAGGAACTGCCTGTCACTAACTGGCTGGCTTGTGAAAGAAGATTCACAGAAGGTTGTTGTTGTTTATCAATTTAGTAAGTTTATAGGCAATTCTGTTACCATGGCTACAGACCAATAAGTGTTTTTCTAGTTTATTGCAAACTTTAAAACTTCTCAGAAGGGATCTAAATTTTTTTGAATTCTCAAGTTATGGGAAGGAAAGGAAAGATTTTGATTATGTTTTAATGTGTTTACTTCCTTCCTACAATGTTAACTCCTTGAGGAAGGAGCACTGTTTCCTCTTATCTTTTCTTTCAGTCACCAACTAAGTGCAGGAACATGAAGATGTTTAATATGTTGACTTCTAGGAGCCAGGACTCAAGTATCACTCCAGTCTATGCCCATAGACAACCACATAAGTGAAATACTTGCCTATCATCACAAAATATGGAAACTGAGTTAGGATTCTAAACACTGATGCTGTTGTTTGGTTACAATAACTAGATTATATTTCATACCACTTTTCTTCCTGTGCCTAAAACAAGATGATCTGGGCATTCTCTACTTTATGATGATCTAAAGGAGCTCTGGTAGCGTAGTGGTTACGAATCGGGCTGTGAACCTTAAGGTCAGTGGTTCGAAACTACCAGCTGCTCCGCGGGAGAAAGATCAGGCTTTCTACTCCCGTAAAGATTTACACCCTCGGAAACCCTGTACAGGGTCGCTATGGGTCGAAACCGACTCGACGGCACTTAACAACAACAACAATGTACTTATGACCTATCTTAAGAGAATCGCAGGAATGGATCCTAAAATCTATTCTCTTTCTTTTCAGAAACTTAATCTATAATTAAGAGTTTGGCTTACTCAAGCACGTTTGGGGACTAATCTGAAATTGATTTCTGTGCCACTTGATACCTCATACTGTTGCTTTCATTCTGATGAGAGTAATGGTTTTTCCAAAACAGGGTTATATGTTCTAATTAACTTATGATTTGGCAAGTAATAATTGACTATTAGAAGGCTTTAATATTATATATTTTAACAAATAGAAATTGGATGTATTGAGTCTTCAATAGCAGCCTAAACTAAGGAGGATGGGAGCAATGCCATCAATAGAGGCCTTCCCATGAGCAGAAATAGACAGCTCGGTGGCTCTTCTGGGTTTACCACATTTTCATTTCAGTCTTCGAAGTAATTTCCAATTGATTATCTCTCATAAACCATAGAATTTCTTTCAGTAAATGTAAGACTTTACGAAATGGCATTGCACAATCTACAAAATGACAATAAATGGTAAAATATAAGAATAAATAATAAACAAGGCCAGGGGCAGACTGTGGAAACAGACCACCAATTACTTACATGCAAATTTAAACTGAAGCTGAAGAAAATAAAAACAAGTCCACGAGAGCCAAAATATGACCTTGGATATATCCCACCTGAATTTAGAAATCATCTCTGAAGAACAGATTTGATACATTAAACACTAAAGACCAAATACCAGAAGAGTTGTGGGATGACATCATACATGAAGAAAGCAAAAAGTCACTGAGAAGACAAGAACGAAGGAAAAGGTCAAAGTGGATGTCAGAAGAGACTCTGAAACTTGCTCTCCAGTGTAGAGATGCTAAAGCAAATGGAAGAAATGAGGAGGTCCAAGAGCTGAATAGTAAATTTCAAAGATCAGCTTGAGAAGATAAAGCCAAATAATACAACAATATTTGCAAAGATCTGGAGTCAGAAAACCAAAAAGGAAGAACACACTCAGCATTTCTCAAGCTGGGGAGCTGAAGAAAAAATTCAAGCCTTGACTTTCATTATTGAAAGATTCTCTGGGAAAATTACTGAATGATGCAGAAAGCATCAAGAGAAGATGGAAGGAATACACAGAGT
>NW_006408519.1:37335339-37341548 GCF_000296735.1 Chrysochloris asiatica | reverse complement strand
GGAGATGGATTGGCCAAGTGGCAGCATCACTGGACTCAAGCATGGCAACAATAGTGAGGTTGACCCAGGATCAGGCAGTGTTTTGTTCTGCTGTTCATAAGGTCGCTATGGGTCAGTACCGACTCCATGGAACCCAACAAACAATATAATACTATAACCATTGTTACTGAAATAAGCTAAATGTGGAACATTGATGTTCTCTGGGATCTTTGCTACTCTTGGACAAAATGAAATAAGACTTCTTCCCATGAATTTCTTTTTACAGCAAAAATTTTGATTAAATGAAGGAGAAGAAATGAAAATATTACTGGAGGAAAACACAGGTCTTTTGTTTAAAGTGATTATAGAATGAGTTTTGTTTTTCACTGAAATTCTATAGCTAGAATGAGCAAACAATAAATATCTATTGAACGAATGAATAGATGAGTGAAGGTCATATGCTATAGTACTTTTCCTGTATAAGTAAAGTCAGTTTATCCTCCTATGTACTTGATTTTTTACTCTGGAAATGGAAAGGATTGTATCGGGTGAGTAATATATATATTTGACTCTTATTAAGTGCTACTATCTTTCAGACATTTTCAGGTGATAGGAAACAAAGATGGGAAGAACATATTCCTTACCTCACAGGTATCACAGTCTATTATATTATAGAGATTGTTGTTGTTAAGTGTTGTTGAGATGGTTCTGACTTTGATTGCCACAGTGACCTGTATAAGGTTTCTAAGGAGCAGCTGGTGGGTTTGAACCACCGATGTTTTGGATAGCAGCCCAGTACTTATCCTAGAGCACCACACCATGACTCTAGTTACAGAGATAGACATGCACATAAGTAAATACATTAATATCTTAACTACTATGTTAGGCATACAAGGGAGCTTCAAATCGTTTGTGGAAAAATCCTATTATATTTTCCTTCCCCATTATCTCTTAATTCCACTTTTTTCCATGGACTTTTTAAAGCCTCCTTGTCTAAAAATGAACCCTGGTGTGGTGCTGTAGGATAAGCACTGGACTGGTAACTGCCAAGTCGGCCATTCAAATCAACTAGCCGCTCTTGGAACCCTTGTTATTGTTGTTATGAAGTGCTGTTGAGTTGCTTCAGACACATAGAAACCCTGTATAGTGTTTCTGAGGAGTGACTGGTGAGCTTGAACCTCAGACTTTCCAGTTCAAAGTGACTTTGCAGTCTGGTGCATTAAACCACAGCACCCCACCAGGACTCCTTGGAAACCTTACACAGGGTTAATATAAGTCAGAACCAACTTAATGGTATATCACCATAACAACAATGTATAAACAAATTGCAAGGTGAAGAAATTATCTCACTACCTGAAAACTAGGACAGGGAGTCTTCCAGAAGGAAGTGACGTTTGAATAAACGATTACAATTGTAAGAAAAGTTGAAATACAAGAGTTCTTCAAACAAATGATTGGCACTGGACATGAAATGAATTACAAGAATTGGCAAAGAAGCTACAAAGAAAGAGGTTAGGTTTTGGGGTGAAGGAAAATGAGCTTTTTGAAATGGCAAAATAATAATAAAAATAATAATAATGACACTTTCTGTATTTAGTGTGTAAGGAGCTCTGGTAGCATAGTGCTTATGAATCGGGCTGCTAATCTCACAGTCAGCAATTCAAAACTACCAGCTGTTCCACAGGAGAAAGATGAGGTTTTCTGCTCCCATAAAGATTTACAGCCTTGGAAACCCTGTACAGGGTCATTGAGTCGGAACCGACTGCATCACACATAACCACAACAACAACATCTTTAGTGTGTAACTCACTCATATTTATTGAGTGCTAATGTTAGTGAGTCAATCTGCTAAACACCAAATATAGGGTAGACTGTAAACTCTCCCCTGTCTAAGATTTTTACAATATAAGACGAAGAACAGCAAATTAAACAAGGAATCCTAATAGGATGTGGTGAAGGCCAAAATGGTGATGTGCAGGGGCTTTGAGAATATATAACCTAGAGAACTTACCTAATTGAGGTGAGGGACAGAAAAGGTCAATCTGAGGCTTGAAGAATGACTACGAATTAACCAGGCAGAAGGAACAGCATAAAGCGATAGAAAATGTAAATGCTCAGGGAGCTGGAAGAATATCATCAACTGACTAGATATTAAGTTTAAAGCTGATTGTGGAAGAGATGAGCAAGGAGATAAGATGGTCATATCATAAAATATATTAGTAGCCATCCCTTGGTGGTGACAGTAAACATTACCACAGAGATTGATGCCAAAGAAGTATCACTTCCAAGATGTCTTCATATTCATGATCTCCTGCAGTTCTGGGAGGAGGGTAGGGAGAGTATGACTATTCCATTGGATTGATGTAGAGACTGTGTCTCTGTCTGGTCCAGGCATATGGGCAAGATTAATTAAGTGGTGTGTTGGTTTTGTAACCGAGGCAGCCCCAGACCTCTGGCCTTCTGCCATGGTGCATTGCCTTTTCCGCTACGTTTACTGTGTGGGTTTTCAAATGCCCATGCAAAGCCAAGTATTTCCATAAAAAATTGATTCCCGTCTCTATTTCAGCCCTCAAAATGATACAGCTCTTCATCCCTGACTTCCCAGGCTGTTCTTAATCATATCTCCACCATGTTACCAATTACAACAGCATGTGCTCCATATGTAGCATGATGTAAGAGGCTCTGGAAAGGTGCTGTCATCTTCAGATGTCTTCCCAAACCTGCTTCCAAGAAGTATGAAACATCTTTATTTATTTATTTAGCATTTAATTCATTTGGGTAAGAAAAGCAGTATTTGCAAGAGGATTCATATCATCAGCTTTCATCATTTAACCATCCAAACTGACTGTATTTCCTGGGTGGTACAGACATTTAAATACTAAGCAACAGAGTGTTAGATTGGCAGTTAAAACCTACCAAAGACACCTCAGAAGAAATGTGGAATGATTTGTTTCTGAAAGATCACAGCCTTGAAGTCCTATAGAGCAGTTCTACTATGAAAGACATGGCGTCAGAACTGACTCAGTTGCAAGTGGTTTGGTTGGTTAGTCACATTGGAAATGTTTGTCCAATCATGGCAAGAGCCAAGTGATCAGAGACTTAAAGATTGTCATCATTTGAAAATATGAGAACTGGACAGGACCTTAATCATTTCATTGTTTTATGTCCTCATTTTATACAGAAAACAAAGGTCTAAAAGAGGGTTTGACAAATCTAAGGTAACAGAGAATTGGAGTCTGAGTAAAGACTACACTTTCGATATCCTGAACCCCAGGTTTAATCATCCCGAATACCTCGCTGGAGTTAAAATAGCCATCATTCTTTGTGTTCTGATCACTTTGGGTTTGTCCTAAATGCCTTTGTTGTTGTTGTTGTTGTTAGGTGCCATCGAGTCAGTATCGACTCATAGCGACCTTATGCACAGCAGAACAAAACACTGCCCGATCCTGGGCCAACCTCACTACTGTTGCCACGCTTTAGTCCATCCATTCTGTCACTTGGCCAATCCATCTTGTTGGGGGTCGTCCTCTTTTTCTCCAACCCTCCACCTTACCTGATATCCTTCTCCAGAGACTAGTCCCTTCTGACAATATGTCCGAAGTATGGGAGATGAAGTTTGGCCATCTTGACCTCTAAGGAGCACTCTGGCTGCATGTCTTCCAAAACGGATCTATTGGTTCTTTTGGCAGTTCAATATTCTCCTCCAACACTATAACTCAAAAGCATCAATACTTCTAAGTGCCTTAGATAGATCAAATCTTTAAATCGTCATAACAACACAAACAAGATAATATTATTTTACACATGAGGCAAAAAGACACTGAGTTTATGAAACGCAAAGAGCTGATGAATATGGAAACTGAAATATAACCCTGGGCAGTCTGGCTCCAGAGCATAGGCTTCCAACCATTACACTTCACTCCCTTTAAGTGGAAGTCTGGCAGATATTTTTGGATGGAGACTTCAGAAGCTGAAGAGCAGTAGAAAGGAAAGAAATGTATTGAATACAATTTGGGTTGACTTTATTAAAAAAAAAAAAAAGGGATCTTGTCTTCCAACAAACTCAAATGACCATGAATGCTTTGATTCTAAATGTAAACCTGCTTGTATCTTGGGATGCAATTAAAGCTCATGAATTGACCATGGAATACTGTAAGCAAACTGTGCATAGTTAAATTTGCTCAAGCAAAATTACTAGAGATGAAATATTCGTATTAAGAGAAGTGATCATTCTAATCTTGTTATCTGAGTCAGTGCACATTGGAGATGCTGATTAAAGTGTTGTTGTTGTTGTTGTTAAGTGCCGTCGAGTCGGGTCCTACCCATAGCGACCCTGTACAGGGTTTCCGAGGGTGTAAATCCTTACGGGAGTAGAAAGCCTCATATTTCTCCCGCGGAGCGGCTGGTAGTTTAGAACCGCTGACCTTAAGGTTCGCAGCCCGATTCGTAAGTGTAGTGTGTCATATTTCAAAAATCCCTTGAAAAAAATAACCACAAGGGTATAGGTTCTGAAAATTATGTCCTAGAAGGAATTGTAAAAGATCTGTGCATTATATGTGAGGCACATTGTATGTCCTTAAAGATTAGCAGGCTAACTTATTCAAGCACAAGTTGGGGTGGGGGTGGGGGGGAAGCACCAGAATCATTCAGGAGTTGGAATTATTATGACATCAGACAAGGAATTAGGGTAACTTATGTGATAGCCATTGTTCTTTGCAACTTTCCAAGTCTAAGAAATATTTTGAAAATCTGACTTATTCAAAATTGCTTTCCAGCTGAATGTGTATTATTACTAAGTCAAAATCAAAAATGCCTTGTAAAGAGTTTTGCTGTCTAGAGTGTAACACACGATGGCTCGCTTTGTATGATACAATTAATTAACCACCACTTACTCCCAAACACAAGGCAGATGCGGCAGAACTGACTTTTGTGAGTGGCCAAAAACGAATAAGACTAGCATGAAGTGAAATATATGTGGTGCCAACTAATGGAATTATTTCTTTTTCTGCTGCTCTGGTGTCTTGGGAATGGAAGCGTGTCTTGTCAATAGTGAATAGAAGCAGACATGAGTTATTATTATGGTCTCTGCCTCATAATTTCTGTGTCACCAAGATGTGCTCTGTTTATTACTGCACTTAGAAATCCTTGGAATATTAGCCACATAAAATCTCTCTCCATGGATTCGATTACTACACTCTTCCGCTGTTCCAGGAAACCGAGCCTGCAGAATCACATTTTGGGGGAGAAACAGCTCTCAGCTTTGTCCTTTCCTGGCTGTGCAGTCCGTTGGAAAACTTATGTTATAGATTATTAGAGCTGGAGGGATCCCCAGAGATTGTCTGGTTTATCACCCCCTCCCCTATTGCACATTTGAGGATGTCAGACCTGGGTGGGGCATGGCTAGTTCAAAATCATAGAATGCCTTATAGATTTGGGTTTCTAATTTGGATAGAATGTTTACACTTCAGTAGTCTTACTACTTTGGAATCCATCTTTCTTTGGCGATCACTTGTTTACTCAATGGAAATTCTATCAAACTCCCGAAGGATGTTCTGTTTCAACCATCTCTCCCTTAGTAAAGAAGTCAAAGGTGAGGTCTCCTCAAAGTGAGCACATCGAACCTCACTTTCCTCATCTGTTAGAGCAACTTATATAGTTCCTAGTATAGGGTGCTCCATTGTGTCCCCCGACCTTCTTCCTTTCTTTCTGAGACATGGACAGCAGTATCCTTATGTACTGGTCATGGGACTCTTGACTGCACAATGGTGGGCACAGGATAAAGAAGAATAAGCCTTAACTCTAATCTATTTATTAGGATTTTAAAAAAGTTCCCGAAGCATAAGGGTCAAATAAAATCATGTATTTCCCTTACAATGGTTCTCCACAGCACTTAGAATTAAAGCCAAAATCCTAACCAGAGCCCAGAATCCCCAAATACACCCTCCTCCGGTGCTTCTCATATCCAGGCTCATTTCCCTCCTGGTTGAGCGCCCCTCCTAGAAATATACGCAGTGTAATTCTTCTTTGCCTCAGGCCTCGGTGCATCGTGTTCTTGCTGCAAGGAGTGAGAACAAAGACAGGGCTCAGTCAGTATTCATTCAATGAGCTATGTCCACAATCCCTATGAGGGCTCCATAATAGTAGAGGAATCATTTACTCAAGTTCAAGTTCTCCAAACTATTTATTTACTGTGAAATTATTCAATTATTAGTCCTGGGGTGATGCTGCCC
>NW_006408519.1:37321710-37327674 GCF_000296735.1 Chrysochloris asiatica | reverse complement strand
TGCTGATATGGTTATCTGCTTTTGCTTCTTGGCTATGTTTAGTGTTTATCTGTGGCCTTAATACTTAATTGAGTATGTCTTTTGGTGTTTTTTATACTTTCTGATTGATTCCAGGAAGATGTGATCAGTGTGTGGGCTTCCCTTTTCACTCTTTTTATTGCTTAACTCAGAGTAACTTTCACAGGTATTGTCTGTTTCCCTGGTATATGGCAGTTGGTATTGGTTCTTGCCTGGGTTTTGATGTTTTATAGAGTGTGATTGTAGCTTGGATATATATCAGCAGTTGCTGGCTTCTTGTATACTATATGGAGAGAAAGAGCCCTCTAAAGGTAGAATGCAGAGCATATAACAGCAAAACAGCACCAGCTTGGGGGGGCGGGGAACAAGAGAAAAAAAAAGAAAGAAAAAAAGCAACAACAAAAACTACACTGAATACTGCAGTCTATAATCACAGAAAAGGGAAAGGAGGGAGAGAAGAAAAAAAAAATCTGTAGCCTACTATGAGTATGACTTTTATGTCCTCTCTTCAGCTTCTTGCTTTCAAAGATGCTTGAGAGATTTCAGGATGCCAGTGTTGGTTGTTATGCTATACCTCAGGCTCTAATTTAATTTTTGGCCTGTTTTGTTTTTAAATTCTCTCCTTTTCTATAATCCTGTCCTGCCCTTTCCCATATTAAAAAAAACAAACAAACAAAAAACCATTCAGGGCCTGCTCTTGGGCTGAGTATCTGTGCACATGCGTGGCAGAAGAACCCACCAGTGGTGAGGGTAGAGTGTGTCCACTTGCTCAGGCTCCCCCTCTAGTCACCAGAATGGAAGTGCACAAACAGTGGGTGCACCAATGACCAGATACTAAAAAAGAGAAAATCAGAACAAAGCAAAACTGTCAAAGTGGATTGTTCACCTGTGCTCTAAGTTTCCCGTGGCTTTTTTCCGTGATGTTTCTGCTCCCCCATTTGTTCTTCCCATTTGGTCTCACCCAACATGTCGGCTCCGGGCCTCCAAGCCCAGCCCAGCAGATTCAAAAGTATGTGATTTCTTACTTCAGCTTCAAGTTCCACAATCTATAAGTCTTCAAACCTTTAAAATATTCCTATCTCTGTGGTTCCGAGTTTTGGAGCTCTGCCCAGTTTTGGAGGATCTGCTTTGCCTGGTATTCTGTGCTATTGCTGATGTCGAACTTCACTGCACTTCCGCCCTAGCTGCCATCAAGCCCTGCCTCTATGGTTAATTTTTAAATCACGTATATATACTCATTTTTTTAATCCCACTTTAATTTATCTTTTAAAAATCAGCTATGAATTAATAATAAAATGTTATTTGTCAGAACAAATTTTAAGAACTTTTTTTTCTTTATTTCTCTGATTTCCAGTTACAATGCAATGTTTTCCATCCTATTGATGAGTCTTGGTGTGGTGCTAGCACTGAACTTCTAACTGCAAAGTCATCAGTTCAAACCACCAGCTGTTCCTCAGAAACCCTACACAGGATCACTATAATTCTCAACCACCTTAATGGCACTTAACAGCAACAACTGATATCTGAATGTGAAGAGACAGTTATTTCTCCTTACATGGGAAATGAAATTGTGCATTTCCTTTACATATCTTTGTGCCTTTTAATAAAAAAATGTCCTCTCCCACAACTTCATCTGTTATTCCTCAGCCTCATTGTGCTTTCTAAATGAACATCATCCAAGAAGACTTCTGAAGTGTTCTTTGCTACCATTCCATTGATTAAGGAGCTCTGGGAGCATAGTGGTGATGAGTCAGCTGCTAACTTCAAGGTCAGCTGTTTGAGACTACCAGCCGGTCGGTGGGAGAAAGATGAGGCATTCTGTTCCCCTAAAGATTTGCAGCCTCAGAAACCTTATACAGGGTCTCAATGAGTCAGAACTGATTCCATGGCAAAAACCACCACCACCATTCCATTCATTGTAATCTGTATTGGAGATTAAAAAAAAAAAAAAAAAGACAGAAAGTGACTACTCATTTGTCCATCTACCCATCCACCTATCCATCCATTCATCAATTCATCCACCCACCTATCCATCCATCTAACAAGGAGACTAGACCTCTTCCCTCATCTCTAAAAGATTATTTGGAGTTTAAAGTATACAGCTCAGATTTTAAGTTTGTTTTCCAAAGACATTGGCAGGAAGGAAAATGGCACAAACATTTCTTTTTTATTTTTAATAATACTTTGTTTTGATAACAATTTCTGCTGTAGCATTTGTCTGTTGTTGTTGTTAAGTTCCGTTGAGTCAGTTCCAACTCATAGTGACAATGTATAGGATTTTTAAGGAGCAACTGGTGAGTTTCAGCAACTGACCTTGTGGTTAGAAGTCCAATGCTGATCCTACAGCACCACATCAGTAGCATCTGTCTAATTCATCTATACTTCTCAGAATACTATGAGTCAATGGATAAATTAATTGCCTTTATTACACTTGAGTCCAGCATCAGCATTTTTCTAATAACTGGTGACAATATCCTTTCACATACAGAGAACTCCAGAATAGCTAGCTACATGTGGAAGTTCTGAGGTAATGTCTCCTTTCTCAAAACAGCTTCCAATTTTGAATTTTACAGAATAACCCATGAAGCAGTTGGTCAAATGTCTGAGCTTCTCCATTCCCATTGGTTCATATGAACCTGTTGAGAACAGACAGGAGAGATGTTGAATAGTTGCCATATTCCAATTAGTGCTGCAAGATTGCCAGTCTCTGCCACACAAAAGGATTCCTAATCACAGATGGAAAGGAAAATAATAGCTGTACCTTAGGGTGCATAACAACCTGTGATATGCAGATGATGCAACCTTGTTTGCTGAAAGTGAAGAGAACTTAAAATATTTGTTGATGAAAATCAAAGATCACAGTCATCAGTCTGTATTGCATCGCAATGTAAAGAAAGCAAAAGTCACACCACTGGACCAACAAACAACTTCCATATAAATGGAGAAAAGATTGAAGTTGTCAAAGACTTCATTTTGCTTGGATCAACCATCAAAACTCGTGGAAGCAGCAGCCAATATACCAAATGGTGTATTGCATTAGACAAATCTACTGCACAAGATTTCTTGAAAGTATTGAAGAGCAAAGGTGTCAGTTTGAGGACTAAGGTGAACCTGACCCAAGCCATGGTATTTTCAATAACCTCATATGCATATGAAAGTTGGACAGTAAATAATGAAGACCATAGAATAATTGTTGCTTTTGAATTATGGTGTTGGAGGCAATATTAAAAGTACCTTGAACTGCCAAAAGAACAAACCAATCTGTGTTGGAGGAAGTACAGCCAGAATGCTCTTTGGAAGCCAGGATGGCCAGACATCGTCTCTCATATTTCAGACATATTGTCAGGAGGGACCAGTCCCTGGAGAAGGACATCATCATATTTGATAAGTGGAGGGTCAGAGAGAAACAAGAAGACCTCCAATGAGATGGATTGTCACAGTGACAGCATCAGTGGGCTCAAACATAGCAACGATTGTGAGACTGACAAAAGACGGGGCAGTGTTTTGTTCTGTTGTGCATAGTCCGTTTGCACATGAGTCAGTAGCAACTCGATGGTGTCCAACAACAACAACAACAACAACAAGGGCACATGGTGGGGAAGGACAAGAGAGAATAGTATTTCTTGAGTATGTATATGTGCCAGGTCTATCCACATGATTTTCAATATCACATTTCATTCTCAAAAAAATCTTGTGGTTTCTCCACTGGTTATTAACCCATTTTATAGAGGAGGAGAAGGCAAGCTGGGAAAATAAAATGAAACTGCTTTGGAGAAAAACAAACTTTACAAGATCACCCAGCAAATAAATAACAATCAAGAGGTCTGGGTTAGGGTTTGAGTTGTTAACTGCAAGGTTAGGGCTGCAGTTCAAATCCATCAGTCGGTTCTACAGGAGAAAGAGGAGGCTTCTGTAAAAAACCATAGTCTCTGAAACCCTATAGAGGGTTACTATGAGTTGGAATTGCCTTGATGGCAGTGGGTTTTTGTATTTGTTTTGATCATCTTGTTTAGAAGGCTAAAACATCATAACACTTGATGTTTTCTACACAGCCCAGGACAGTGCTCTTCAACATCAAGGTCAAATGCAGGAAAGCATAGCGTAGTGTAAACAGGGAGAAAATGAAAAGATATTTTATTGAGTAACTGGATAGTTCACTTAAATAATTTCATTATTTCCTCTTTTTCTGTCACTTCTAGGTTGCTGAACCTCCTGGTGCTTGAATACCTCCATTTCCAATTGTCTGGTGGATTTTTGGCAGCAGAAGCCTGTTTTACTTACTCATACTTCAGGTAGGCTGGGAGTGTTAGAGAAACATGATTTTGGGAATAGCTTCAATCCCTGACTGGTGGGATTTGGTGAATGAATACGTCACCTCTTTCACCCAGAATGAATAACTCTGAGGTGCTAGCTGTAGACTCATTCCCAGATCTCCCAGTGGGATTATGGTGTGGGCCTTCAGTGCCTTCATCATATCCCCTTTAAGATTACCTTCTTTCTTTCCTCACTTCCCCACTTTCCTACAAGTGTCTCCTGGTATCATGTCTCAAATAAACTGCTTGCCTGCAAATCCTTGTTTTAGGATCAACTTCTTAGTAAACCCAATCAAAAGCAATTCCATTTTACTGAAGGTGAACCTCAAGTAGGGAAGCTTAGTGTGGTGTTGGTAATGAAGATCAATAAAACTACCTATAACTTCTATAATGATTGCTCCCAATTTGTTTTGAGAACCACATTATATGTTTTCTAGTACCACACTTTAAGTTAGACCTGTTGTAGTTGTTCAGTGCCATTGAGTTGGTTCCAACTCATAGTGACTCTATGTAGGTTTTCTGTGGAGTGGTTGGTGGGCTTGAACCACTGACCTTGCAGTTAGCAGTTCAGAGCTTATCTTACAGTGCCACACCAGGACTAAAGGCTAAACCTAGGGATTGGCAAATGATGGCTCACACACCAAATCTGGCTTGCAATCTATGAGCTAAGAGTATTTTTCATATTATAAAATGGTTATTCAAACAGTTACATGATATCTCCAATGTTGCCTCTGGGCCCACAAAGCCTAAAATATTTACCATCTGGCCCTTTATAGAAAGTGTGCCAACCTCTGAGCTCGACAATATTAAGACTACTTGGATTTCTTACCAGTTCTTTTTTAGCTTGCTCATTTATTTTTCTTTCTGTCTGTCTTTATATTTCTTTTTTATTATAGTATGAGTGAAAGTTACAGTACACATTAGTTCCCTACTAAACAATTAAAGAAATTATGCACATTTTGTTTCATGACATTGCTTGCCAACCCCTCAATGTAATAGCGCTCTTTTCGTTTTAGCCTTGGGTTCACTGGTTCCATTCATCCTTCTTTCCTGTCTTTTCCTGCTTTCTAATCTTTGTTTTTAGGCAAATGCTGCCTTTTTGGTCTCAGATGGTTGATTGCAATGAGAAATACATTCTTACCTGGTACTAGTATTCACTTATTGGGCTTTCTATTGCTTGGCTGGAAGTTGATCTTCGGGTTCACATCCAGGCTTGAAGGATGCCTAAGGGTAACCAGTTCTTTCAACTCCACATTTGTATTAAGCATGGCAATCAGAGTGACTGAGCAACTGAGAGCCCCATGATCCGAGAAAGCACATTTCCAGGGTTTGTAAACCTACAGACTTTAACACATGTCCTGTTCTGAAAATGTAGCCTGGATTCATCAGGCTTGTTTGATTGTTCTCTCTTTGGAATTTGAAATAGGCAATATGGAGAGGATAAGATAATTAGCAGGAGAAACTAAAGTTTTAAAAATTACATATAAAAGAAAGCCCTGAAGTTAAGTCTATGATGTGATGGGGTAGGAGGTAAGCTATGGGGGCAGAGTCAGAAGTATGAGCGGAAAGACAGTTAAAGTTATAAGGAATATGAAACCTTAAAACCATCATTGTTGTTGTTGTCAGGTGCCAT
>NW_006408519.1:37319104-37320313 GCF_000296735.1 Chrysochloris asiatica | reverse complement strand
GACCTTGAATATATCCCACCTGAATTTAGATATCATCTGAAGAATAGATTTGATACATTGAACACTAAAGACCAAAGACCAGAAGAATTGTGGGATGACATCAAGAACATCATACAGGTAGAAAGCAAAAAGTCATTAAGAAGACAAGAAAGAAGGAAAAGGTCAAAATGGATGTCAGAAGAGAAACTGAAATTTGCTTTCCAGTGTAGAGATGCTAAAGCAAATGGAAGAAACGAGGAGGCCCAAGAGCTGAACAGAAAAATTGCAAAGATCAGCTCGAGAAGATAAAGCCAAATATTACAATAAAATGTGCAAAGATCTAGAGTCAGAAATCCAAAAAGGAAGAACACGCTCAACATTTTTCAAGCTAGGGGAACTGTAGAGAAAATTTAAGCCTCAACTTTCGTTATTGAGGAATTTCTGGGCAAATTATTGAATAATGCAGAACGCATCAAAAGAAGATAGAAGGAATACACAGTCACTGTACCAAAAGGAATGGTTGATGTTCAACCATTTCAAGAGGTAGCATATGATCAAGAGCCAATGATACTGAAGGAGGAAGTCCTAGGTTCATTGAAGGAATAGGCAAAGAACAAGGCACCAGGAATTGATGGTATAAAAATTGAAATATTTCAAGAAAGTGAGGCGGCACAGGAGGCACTGACTCATCTCTGCCAAGAAATTTGGAAGACAATTATCTGGCCGACTGATTGGAAGAGATCCATAGTTGTGCCCATTCCAAAGAGAGGTGACCCAATGGAATGTAAAAATCATTGGACAACCTCTTTGATATCCCATGCAAGTAAACTTTTGCTAAAGGTGATACAGAAATGGCTATAATCATACATTTACAGAGAACTTCCAGAGGTTCAAGTCGGATTTAGAAGAGGCCATGGAATGAGGGATATCATTGCTGATGTCTGATGGATCTTGGCTGAAAGCAGAGAATATCAGAAAGATGTTTACCTGTGTTTTATTGTCTACACAAAGGCTTTCGATTGTGTGGATCATGACAAGCTATGGACAACATTGTGAAGTATGACTATTCCGGAATACTTAATTTTGCACGTGAGGAATCTATATATGGACCAAGAGTCAGTTGTTCAAACAGAACATGGGAACACTGAATTGTTTAAAATTAAGAAAGGTGTGCAACAAGGTTGTATTCTTTCACCATACTTATTCAACCTGTATGCTGAGCAAATAATC
>NW_006408519.1:37309102-37319004 GCF_000296735.1 Chrysochloris asiatica | reverse complement strand
ATCCCTCTCCAGCAACTGTTCCCTCCTGACAATATGTCCAAAGTATGAGAGACGAAGCTTAGCCATCTTAGCCTCCAAGGAGCACTCTGGCTGCACTTCTTCCAAAACAGATCTATTGGTTCTTTTGGCAACCCATGGCACTTTCAGTATTCTCCTCCAACACTATCATTAAGTAACTCTAATCAGAGACTCGACACGGAAAGATTACAACCTGAAGACCCTGACTACAACAGTATGGCTGTCCCCATTGCGTACTTTGAATGGAGTTATGTTTTTTTCTTCAGTGTAACCTCAGAACTATGTTCTAAAATTTATCAAACAAAGCCTGATTAGCATGCATTAATTATTATTGTTAAGTGTTGTTGAGTTGGTTCTGACTCGTAGCAACACTGAGGAGTAGTCGTTGAGTTTGAACTGCCACCTTTATAGTTCAAAGTGACCTTGCAGTCCAGTGCATTATCGTACAGCACCACACTAGGACTCCATGTATTCATTTCACCAATACAATCTCTTCTTTCATTCCACACTCCAGTAGAGCATCTTTTAATTGATTTCTGTTACTGTTTAATTCTTATATTACTACTTAAGGAACCGGGGTGGTGTAGTGGGTTACACATTGGATTACTACAAGGTCAGCAGTTCAAATCATATTGCTCTCTGGGAGAAATATGAGACTTTCTGCTCCATAAAGATTTACAGCCTCAGAAATGCTAGATAGGGTCACTATGATTCAGAACAAACTAAACATTTCATAACAACGTTGTTACTTAACTCCTCATGTCTTTGTTCCCTGACTCCCTAATCAAATTAGAACATCTACACACCAGAAACGGATGGAGGCAACTTTATATCCCTCCTTTCCCAACCACAAATTCTAATGTTGTAGATCTGAGTCTATGCTGAACAAATATTTGCTAATTGACTCATCAGTATATTTGAAAGTATATTTATTGTGCTTTTCAAGAGACCATAAAGCATATTTATATCAGAATAGTATCTTTAGATCTTCAGTAGAGTATGGATGCTTCACTCATACTTACTACATAACTCTTTACCTCCCTTTTCTCTTCTCTCAGATGTTATCCATGTAGAATGTTGGGTGACTCTGTTCCTCCTTTTCTACCTCCCTAGTGAATTATTTTCATCTTTTAAGATACATGAATAGTCTTCTGGCACAGATACTTAGACAGTCCAATTTTCTTTGATTCCTGGCACTAGTATTACAAAAGAATATCTAAAAATAGTCTATCATTCCATAAAATGAATAAGTAATTTATCAGGGAAAAATAAACTATGTGTTCTTGGAAATCAATGCATGCAACAGAATTACTTAATATGACAAGTATTTTTATCATTCCATATGTACCTTCTGAACGTGGTTTAACTTTAGCTAATATGCCATCATCACACTTTTTAGTATCACTGCTCAAAGTATCCCTGGAGCAAAATGGGGTAATTCATTCAATGTCTAAGAAATGCTCTCAGGAAGCAGTCAATCCAATGGGAAACTTACACTTGTGGTATTTTTGCCATAGCTGGTAACTTCTTCTATGACTTCCTGAAGGATCTGGTTTTGCATGTGCCAGGCAATGCCACTGCTGCCCTGTGCTCAATTTCGTTGTCACCAATTTATTTAGTCGATGGCTCTCAGGCACATTCAGTAACAAGCCAACCACAAAAAGAACAGTTGCTGTTTATAAAATCCACACAATGTTATATAATCCAGATGACAGCACAAGTGTGAAATGCTGCTAATATTCAACTTTAACCACAGCTTTAACACTTGCAGACAGCAAATGTTTTGTTGTGGTGTCCAGTTTTACATTAGGCAATGTCCTGGCAAGAGTGGAAACTTTATGAGCTAGGTCTATTGCACTGAAATTTTATTTTGCCAGTTGCATGCTGATGTGTCAAGGCACCAGGCATTGGACCCATGTGAAGAGTTAGAGTCGATTTTACACAAAGCCAAGTTGGCTCCTGTATAGTGCTCTGAGGTATTTAGCAGAGTACTTATTAAGGCATAGTTTCCATAGTTTTTTCTTCTTGATATAATGCTGAATATATCTGCTTTGGGTCATTTATAGAAGTAGCATTCATCTTTTAAGGAGCGTATCACCAGATCTAGAAAAGTCAACTAAATATGGCAGGAAACACAAACAAAATAAAACACACCAAAGATTTAAAATAGCTATAAAGCTTGTGCTTTTGTTTATTCATGAATACCTCTGGCTCTGTCTTTATTCTTGGTTTATATAATTTTATCAGATAAATGCTTTTGGATCCAAGTAACAAGAAATGAGACTGAGAGTGGGGTTTTCTCACTCTCATAAGAAAGCCTGAAAGTAGAATGAGTTCAGTGGTTCAATTATGTCAAGACTCAATTGTGATTTGTTTGACTTTTTGTCTAATGGGCTCAAGGTGGTTACTACAGCTCCCAGCATCATTTCCATATTCAAGTGAGGATGGTTTAAAGGGACAGTCATGACTTTCTTTTTCAAAATGTTTTTAGAAATGTTTGAAGATTTCCTGGATGGTTCACAGGCTGATATTAGAACCTTGGCTTTTATCCACAAAAATCCCAAACCGAATGCCATGAAGTTGATTCTGACTAATAGCAACCCTGTATGTCAAGGGATATCAAGGCTGTAAATCTTTATGGGAGCAGAATGCCTCATCTGTCTCCTGCAGAGTGGCAACTTAGTATGCACTGCCAATCTTGCACTCAGCAGTCTACGACGTGTCTTCAGCACCACTATAACTCCTTGCAATTTCCATAGTGGCAAGGAAAGTAGCAAATAAAATTATTATTGACTTAGGCAAATAATGGACTGCCACCCAGAAGTGAGTACACTGTGATTCTGAACAGATTGGCAAGGAAGAAAATTCTAGGCACCGGTAGGCAACTGATGCTGTCTGTCCAAATCCATGTTTACTTCTTGCTCTTGTTTTTATGACCTGCCTAATGAATCTCTCAGTCAATGTGAACATTCTATCAAAGCCAGAAAATGAATATAACAAAAATCCCTTCATAGATGTATTTGTATTATTCTTTATTGTTAAGTGACATCAAGTTGGTTGATAGTGATTTTGTATAACATTTTAAAGAAGGAACCTGTGGGTTAGAACTGTGGTTAGGAGTCCAGTACTTATTCAACAGTAGGACTAACTGGGAGAATATTTGTGTACATCAGGGGCTAGGAACTTTGGGAAGGTTCATCTCAAAATATGCCTACAATACCATCTAATTCAATAGCACATGAAAACCTATTAGAATAGCAACAACACAATTTGGTGATGAAAATTGTTTAAGTGGAGGGAGGTTTTTTTTTTATTTTGTTTTGTTTTTAAGGTAAATCTAGTTGAAAATACCACATTTGATATTATACATGGTCAAAATTGTCTAACACACAAACACACTGATAGATATAGATTGCTTTTTAGTTTCAACTTCAGGTTTTTGACTTCTTTGCACACTTCTTCTGATTGACTCTAGACAAATGTTTCACCAAATTCTTGATCTTTCTCCATTTTCATCACCGTTATCAGATCATCATCATTTTCATCACTACCGTTTATTGAGAACTCTGTACCAATGGATCTTGATCACTTGAAATACTTACTGATGAATATGTCAGTCTGAGGACTAAGGTGTGCTTAACCCAAGCCATGGTATTTTCAATAGCCTCATATACTGTGAAACTTGAAAAATGAATAAAGAAGACTGTAGAAGAATTGATGCATTTGAACTGTGGTGTTGGAGGAGGATACTGAAAGTACTGTGGGCTTCAAGAACAACAAATAAATCTGTGTTGGAAGTACAACCATAATGCTCCTTAGAAGCCAGTAGGGTGAGACTTTATTTCTTATACTTCAGACATATCATCAGGAGAAGCCATTCCCTGGAGAAGGGCATTATGTTTGGTAAAGTGTGGAGGGTCAGTGAAAACTAGGAAGACTTCCAATGAGGTGGATTAACACAGTTGCAGCAGCAATGGGATTAAGTGTAGCAACAATTGTGAGGATGGAGTAGGACCCAGCAGTGTTATGTTCTGTTGTGTACAGGGTTACTATGAGTTGGAACCGACTTTACAACACATAACAACAACAACTCAGTGTGCTAGGGATCTTATATCTTTTAATTCCTTCAGCAGCCTCTTATTATCTATGTATTATTACTGTTATTTGCTGGCACGCTGATTCTGACTCATGGTAATTCATAAATGCCCACTTCATAAATGCTCTCAAGATAATGCAATATTTAAGAAGCGGAGGCACTGATTGTCTCCATTTGCTTCATCTCAATGTTGTACTGTGCTTTTTGAGAAGACCAATGTAATAAACCAGATCCATTCAGGAACTTGTGTTGGAAAGACATTGCCTTGGACTTCTGAGCTCATCTTTCAAACCCTTCATCTGTAATCCCAGTAACTGAAGAGATATCTCGCCTTCTGAGAAAGTAACTCTTGTGGGCAAAGAACACATTCTGCATTTATTTCCTCTGACATTATGAGTTAATTGTGAACTAAGTGACCAAATCATCTTAATAAAATTGGCTTCTAAATGGCAAATTGTAAACTTGCATGAATCAGGATCATGTGTCCCGTAGAGTTATTTCTTTCTTTTTTAAGTTGAGTTTCAATTCAACATTCTCAGTAAAACATAACAATGGGATGCTCTGTTTCAAGACTTAGTCAGCCCCAGCTGCTATGAAAATAATATGTTTGAGAAAATTAACTTGACATTTGATGGCCTTACGATTCTTCTGACAGGATATAATCAACTCATTAGGGAGAAACAGAAGCCTTCCTTGTATAGCCATGTTATTTCTGGGCATGACCGAATTCCCTCAAAGTGGGGTGGGTGAGTTTTTAGGGCAAATTGGGGCTTCGTTGCCTCAAGGATAATAGTCAAAGTGACTGAATTTACTTTCTCTTCCTCTGTCCACTGCACTTGATCTGATGAATGGGAAACATTACTTTCTTAAGCCAACAATTTCTTTTTTTCTTCTTCTTTCCCTCCCCTGAAGTCTAAATTTATAACAAGGGCTTGGCTTTGAAAAGATTCTCTCATCCTCTCTTCCACCAGGAACAGCTGGGGCAGCTCTCTTGGGAAAGTGATTAGAAGCAGGAAGTGGAAATTGGGATTCCTGATTTCAGTTCCCAGGCCTATCCCTGAGTTCTCCATGGGACTCTGAAGGGTTCATTTCAACCTCTTTGCTTAGGTCTATGGTATAAATTTTACCCTCTTTCTTCCTGATGTTTTGTGCATGTTATGTACATACATTTAATATGGAGTAAGGGGAAGACCATCTTTAGAGTCTAAATCCCTAGGACCTAGAAAGTGATCAAACTCCTTTGGGCCACATTTTCGTATCATTATGACCATTTTGAAAAGTAATTGAAAGTATCAGATAAGATCATATATAGGAAGTGCCTAACACAGTTCTTGTAATATTTCTTAACTTGTACTCCAGATTCATTTGCTGGGATGTTCTGTAACTTAAGTCTTTCTATTCAGTCAATTCCTGGTGTGGTTAATGTGCCAGATGCAAAGCCATTTGAACTGCAAGGTCGGCAGTTCAAGCTCACTAGCTGTTCCTTGGAAACATATGGGTTGCTATGGGTAGGAACTGACTCGATGGCACGTAATAACAACAACATTCAGTTAATTGATGCATTTGAGCTACGGTGTTGGAGGAGAATATTAAAAATACCATAGACTGCCCAAAGAACAAACCAAACTGTGTTGGAAGTAGTAAATCCAGAATGCTTCCTGGAAGCCAGGATAGCCAGACTCCATCTCATAGGACATATTGTCAGGAGGGACCAGTCCTTAGAGAAGGACATCATGTTTGGTAAAATTGAGGGTTGGAGAAAAAGAGGAATAGGAATGAGATAGATTGGCACAGTGCCAGCAGCAATGGGCTTCAATGTTGCCATGATTGTGAGGTTGGCACAGAACAGGGCAGTGTTTCTTTCTGTTGTGCATAAGGGCACTACGAGTCGGTACAGATTCAATGACACCAAACAACAACAACAGTGTTCAGTCAATACATATGGGCTTGATGTTTTCTTTTCATAAGTGTCCCACAATTTAAAAATATTATTTACATATATTTCATGATTATCAGAGTTCAATTCTCTATCAAGCGTATTTAGAAGAATTTTTAGCACATGGAAGGCATTCTCTAGATAGTTGTTGAATGAGTGAATTAAGTCATCTACTAAAACTCCTTATGAATATATTTCCACCTCTAAGCTTGCCTTCTTCGTGTACTTCATACCAAATAAACAGACTCTAAACCCACTTCAGTTCATTAATTCCAACTCATAGTGATCCTATGCACAACAGAACAAAACACTGCCCAGTCCTGTAACATCCTCACAATTGTTATGTTTGAGTCCATTGTCGCTACCACCTTGTCAAGTCATCTACTTGGTGGCCTTTCTCTTTTTTTGTTGACTCTCACTTTACCAAACAGGATGGTCTTCTCTAGGGACTGGTCTCTCTTGATAACATGTCCAAAGAACAAGAGACAAAGTCTCACCATCCTCAATTCTAAGGAACATTCTGGCTGTTCTTCTTCCAAGACAGATTTATTTGTTCTAGTAAATTCATGGTAATGGTATAGCAGTCCATGGTAATTTCAATATTCTTATCTAACACCATAATTCAAATGCGGAGATTCTTCTACAGTCTTCCTTATTCACTGTCCAGCTTTCATGTGCATATGTTGTTGTTGTTAATGCTGTTGAGTTGGTTTCCAAGAAGTGGCTGGTGAACTCAAATCACCGACCTCATGGTTCATTCCAACTTCGCAGTCCAGTCCGTTAACCCACTGAGCCACATGCATATGAGGTGATTGAAAATATCATGGCTTGGGTAAGGCACACCTTAGTCTTCAAATTTATGTTTTTTTTCTCTTGAGCCCTATAAAGAGGTGTTTGCAGCAGATTTGCTTAATACAATATGCCATCTGATTGCTGCTTCCATAAATATTGGTTGGGGATACAAGCAAAATGAAGTCTTTGGCAGCTTTAAACTTTTCTTCATTTATTATGGTGTTGTTTTTTGGTCCATTTGGGAAGATCTGTTTTTTTTGAACATTGAGATGTAATCTATATTAAAGATTATAGATGTAAAGATCATATGATATATAGATACTAAAGATCTGTACATCAGTAAGTATTTCAAATCCTCTTCACTTCCAACAAGTAAAACTGTATCATCTGCATATAACAGGTTGTTAATGAATCATCCTACATTCTTCTTCTTAAAATAAAAGCTTATTGGATTATTTGCTCAGAATACATATTCAATAAGTATGGTGAAAAGATACAGCCGTGGTACTCACCTTTGCTGATTGTAAACCATTCAGTATCCCCTTCTTATGTTTTAATGACTGCCTCTTTTTCTGTGTTTTCTCTTCATAAGCACAATGAAATGTTCTGGAATACCCATTCTTTGCAATGCTACTCATAGTTGCTATGAGCCACATGGTTGAAAGCCTCTGCATAGTCAATAAAGCACAAGTAAACACGTGTTTGGTGTTCTCTGCTTTCAGCCAAGATACATCTGACATCAGCAATAATATCCCTGGTTCCATGTCCTCTTCTGAATCAGCTTAAATTCCTGGCAGTTTCCTGTTGGTGTAGTGTGGCAACTGTTTGTAAATGATCATCATCTAAATTTTGCTTGCATATGATATTATTGATATTGTTCAATGCATTCCATTGGGACACCTTTCTTTGGAATGGGCACAAATACGGATCTCTTCTCACGGGTTGGCCAGGTAGCTGTCTTCCAAATTTCTTAAGTGAGCGCCTCCAGAGCTGCATCAGTTTGTTCAAACATTTTAATTTGTATTCCACCAATTTCTGGAGCCCAAAATTTCACCAATGACTTCAGTACAGCTTGGACCTCTTCCTGAGTACTGTTGATTCTTGATCATATTATTCCCTTGAAATGGTTGGACATTGGCTAATTCTTTTGATGCAGCAATTCTGTGTGTTCTTTCTTTCTTTTGCTCCTTCCTGCATCATTCAATATTTTACCCATGCTGTTGTTGTTAAGTGCCATTGAGACAGTTCCAACTCATAGCTACCCTATATAGGGTTTCCAAGGAACAGCTTGTGATTTTGAACCACCGACGTTGAGGTTAGCAGATGAGTGCTTATCCTACAGTGCCACACCACAGTACTCCATTTCAGTATTTTAAGTCAAGGCTTGAATGTTTTCTTCAGTTCTTTCAGTTAGAAATGCTGAGGATGTTTTTCCTTTTGGGTTTTCTAATTTCATGTCTTTACATATTTCATTATAATACTTTGTCTTCTCCAGCTCCCCTTTGATTTTTTCTGGTCATCTCTTCATATTTTCTTCCAGTTGCTTTCCCTTCCCTAATCTCAAGTGCAAGTTTCATATTCTCTATGACATTCATTTTGATCTTTTCTGTCATTTTAATGACTTTTTGTATTATTCATGTATGATATTTTTTATATCATCCCATGAATCCTTTAGTCTTTCATCATTAATGTCTAATGCATGAACTCTATTCTTGAGATGGTCTCTAAATTTAGGTGGGATATACTCAAGGACCACCACACATCTGTCAGTTTCTCATACTGTTGTGGCTTGTGAGTTGCTGAGATTCTGGAAGCTATACCACCGGTATTTTAAATACCAGCAGGGTCACCAATGTGGACAGGTTTCAGATGAGCTTCCAGACAAAGACAGACTAGGAAGAAGGAGTGATGAACTACTTCCAAATATTTAGTCACTGAAAATCTTATGAATAACAGAGAAACACTGTCAGATATAGTGCCAGAAAATGAGCCCCTCAGGTTGGCAGGCATTCAAAATGCAACTGGGGAAGAACTGCATCCTCAAAGTAGAATTGACCATGATAACACAAATGGAGTAAAGCCTGTGGGAGTAAAGCCATGTGATCCTCATTTGCTGATGGAGCACAACTCAAAATTAAGAGAAACAGTTGTAAACATTCATTAATAATCAGAACATGGAATGCACTAAGTATGATTCCAGGAAAATTTAGAAATTGTCAAAAATGAAATGGAACACTGAGGACTTTAACCCAGAGAGGGAGAGGAGCAGTGTGCTGATGATCGGGGGGCAGACCCTTTGGTTGGTTGACGATGCATGGAGGGGATTGTAACCATGGCAATGAAATGATATACGATAGGATGAATGTAAAGCTCATGTTCTCCCATGTAAACTATCACATAATTCAAAATAAATCATTAAAAAATGAAATGGAACACATAAACGTCGATATCTTAGGCATTAGTGAGCTGAAATGGACTGGTATTGGCCATTTTGAATCTGACAATGACATGGTTTACTATTCCAGGAATGACAAATTGAAGAAGAATGATGTTGTATTCATCGTCAAAAAGGACATATCCAGATTAGTCATAAAGTACAACGCTGTTTGTGATAGGATAATATCCATGTGCCTACAGGGAAGTCCAGTTAAAACCATTATTATTCAAATTTACACACCAACCTCTAAAGCTAGTGAGGATGAAATAGAAGAATTCAACCAACTTCTTCAATCTGAAATTGATCAAACATGCAATCAAGATGTATTGATCATTACCAGTGATTGGAATGAAAATGTTGGGAACAAAGAGGAAGGATCAGTAGTTGGAAAATATGGCCTTGGTGACAGAAATAATGCTGGAGATTGCATGATAGAATTCTGCAAAATCAATGATTTGTCCATTTCAAATACCTTCTTTAGCTAGCATAAGAGACGACTAAACACATGGACCTCACCAGATGGAATACATAGAAATCAATTTGATAACATCTGCGGAAACAGACATTGTAAAAGTTCCATATCATCAGTCAAAACAAGGCTAGGGACAGATTGTGGAACAGAC
>NW_006408519.1:37300132-37307373 GCF_000296735.1 Chrysochloris asiatica | reverse complement strand
TGCCATGGGCTGCCAAAAGAACCAACAGGTCTGTTTTGGAAGAAATGCAACCAGAGTGCTCCTTGGAGGCCAGGATGGCCAAACTTCATCTCTCATAATTCAGGCATATTGTCAGGAGGTACCAGTCACTTTAGAAGGATATTATGTTTGGTAAGGTGGAGGGTCAGAGAAAAAGAGGAAGACCCCCAGAGATATGGATTGGCAAAGTGGCAGCATCAATTGGCTCAAGTGTGGCAACAATAGTGAGATTGGCCTAGGATCAGGCAGTGTTTCGTTCTGCTGTGCATAATGTCGCTATGAGTCGGTATTGAATGATGGCACCTAACAACACTGAACTGCAGTTAGCTTGAACTGAAAGGTTGGCAGGTCAAACTTACCAGCCACTCCTCAGAAGCCCTATGCAGGGCCATTATGAGTCAGAAAAGACTCAAAGGCACTTAACAATAATGGCAATACTCAAGGTCACATTTTGGCTCTCGTGGACTTGTCTTAATTGTCTTTAGCTTCAAACTTAACTTGCGTATGAGCAATTGATGATCTGTTTCACAGTCAGCTCATGGTCTTGTTTTTGCTGATGATATTAAGCTTCTCTATGATCTCTTCCCACAGATGTACTTAATTTGATTCCTGTGTATTCCATCTGATGCAACTCCTGATATAATAGCTGGAAACTTGGAGAAATTAATGCATTTGCTAGTGTTTAAAATTTAGCAAGTGATTGTCCATTGTGTATAAAAGACTATATATTTTCCCCCTTTTATCCTTGCAATAAGTGGTGTGAAAAAACAATCCCTTATTAACACAAGACACACTCAAGTTTTTAACTGCGCCTGTTCCGTCAGTGTCCAACTACATATACAGTTGCTGTTCCATAAAGTTACAACAGAGTTCAGAAATCTGACCAGAGAATGGATGTAGCAGATATAACTGTATGTAATGAATGCACTTGTTTCCCACATGCAAGATGTGTATCTTATGTAATCTTGTACACAAAGTGATTGTGTTGCCAGTCTAATGATAAAGTACATATAGACTTTATAATACACATGTCTTGATAGTCGTAATAAATGCCTATGTTACTGGCTTCTGTATCTACTATAACTTTCCATCATTATTTTATTGTAGACCTTCTTTATTTACAAATAAAAAGCTTACCAAATAGCACTGTTTGCTTCAGTTCATAGTCAGCAACACCCAATGTCATGTTGTGTGTGTCTCCTGAGTGCTGTGGTATTAAGCCTGTGTGTTTAATTTTCTTTAGAAAATATTACCATGAAATGTATAATGGCCTCTGAATGCAGCAAAATTAGGTATAGTGATAGCAGCAGAAATAGGCAAAAGGAGAAGTATTGATTTGGAGGTAAAATAAAAAGTTATTAAACAACACAAAAGAGGAAAATCAGGTGAATACTATCGCTAAGATTTAGGCATATCTGTCTACTAAGTATATAATAGGCTGTTTGTGCCATATCCAAGTCACATAGTGTCCTATTTCACAGAGTGCATCATGGACATTAAGCAGTATGTGGCTGTATTAATTGGGGAAACACACACACACAACACAGCTGTTAGCCCTTTCTCATAAACTAGATGGGTACATGGAATAAGTCACAATACAATACAAGTGTTATTTCTATTGCTAGATGGTCAATGTTTAAATGATGCAAGTGGCCATCTAAATATGCACATAGGTTTAAACTACTGTGAGGAGAGTAAATATACCTGGAACTTACCATGACCCATTCATAAGAAACCTTCCTTATGGACAGTCTTCATTGTTCTGTATTTCTAATCATGTGTTGTTACAAATAGATAAACATTAAGTCTGTAAGGACTCACTGATCAAAAATTAAGATCTTGGTTGTTCTTGTCACATATTGTTCTGGTGAGATACACTAAGAGAACGGAGTGTTCCAGGCAGGCTGGCCAGTTTACCTTCTAGCAGGTTGATTGGCCCTAGTACAGGATATGTGATAAAGAGATTGGTGTCAGGAGCCTGCAGGCTGGATTTATCATTGCAGAGGCATCACTGTGTGAGCTAAAGCTCTCAGAAGAGGAGCCAGTACTTAGAGTATTTCCACTTACCATGTCTCATTTGAAACTGGCAAATTTGGAGATGGATATTATTATACTTATTTAAAGATGAGGAAACAAAGGGTTAATGAGGTTGAATGAGTACTTGGTCACAGAGATCTAAGTGGCAGAACTGGCATTTGAAACCACGACTATCTGAAGCTGAAGACAGTGACCTTAATGACTCCAACACGTTGACTCCTGAATACTGTGACCTCAGCAGAACCTTGGCTACCAGTTTCAAATTAACAGCATGATCAGTATGAGATGGAAAAGCCTGGATCAGCACCCAGGTTGTAAGATCTTTCCAGGTGATCCTACATGGTTAGACCTACTTTTTGTTCTTAAAGAAAATAGTCTTGACAAGAGAAGAAACTGACATGGATCTATCTCCATCATTAATTGTATCTAACTTTGCAAAAGTCATTCCTTCTCTCTAAATTTTGATCACTTCATCTACAAAATGGATCTACTAGTGTCCCCTGCTAATGCTGTCAGATTATTGGGAGTGTTTAATGGACTATTTAATGGGAGGATGACAAAAACGCGAGTTAGGTTAGATTTGTTCAGGACCATAACCTTACACTGACCCAGAAAAAATCATGGGGGTGTGATTGCTGTATCTCTCACACCCTCTCTAGATTTAACTTGTACTCTATGACACCTCCCTTCCCTGACCAGCATGTGGCAAATGTTTTCAGCTTTATCCTCAGATGCTGCATTGGAGTACTTTTGTTGTTATTACTGTGTGCCTTTGAGTTGATTCAAGTATAGGCATATAAATGTTAATATCAGAAAATGACAGAGTCATTCTGAAATTAGTAAATGACAAAACAAGCATCGCAAGTGATTTTGCATCTAAATTTAACCTATAAAACAAGTGTTTATAGTCTAGAGTGCCATTAATCTATGGACTTCATAGAGCTCATAAATTCTCTGCAATTACCTGAAAAATTCTCTGTGCATGTGCATCTGTGCCTTTTTCATGGTAGAGACTTGAGAGAGCTTCTGCCATATTCTTTGTTTAAAAAGTTTTTATTGTGAACTGAGTGATAGTTTACATGGGAGAACATCAGCTTTATACCATCCTTTCATGGCAATGATTACAATTTCCTCCGAGCATCATCATTCAACAGTATTTGCTTACATTCCCTGTTTTTTTTTTTTTTTTTTTGTTATTTGTTTTCGGGGGATGTACACAGAAATACTCAGGAATATATACTAACTTAAACAACCAAAGGGCACATTCTGCAAGCCTGCCTCATGGCCACCAGCACCCAGGGACTCCCTCTTTTTCCATGAGTCCAGAGTCCTCAGCTGCTCCTCTCTCCATATCCTCATCTCTGCCTCCATCTCTGGTGTCACTGTTTCTCTGGATAGGGTCTCACACTCTGTTTATGCTCTTCTCCCTTGGTGTCCTAGGGTCCTCTGTTTCTGTACTGTAAGGTTAACTACTCCCCCATTTTTGTTACAAAACTTCTATCTTTACAGTGTGACAGTCAGTTAGTCATGATAACAATTTCTCACTATTGATTCACAAGAATCTTATCCCCATCTCTTTTCACCAGACCCATTTAGACAAGATGAATACTATTCAGTGGGGACTCTACCTAACCCCACACACTTAAACAAAACTCCATCTTGAAAACTTGTAAGCCAACCACTTCGTGCCTTTATTGTCCCCTCATTTTAGGTAGCCAATGCCTAAGTTGCCTGTCCCTATCTACCCTGTATACAGAGGGGATAGGATTGATACTTGATGTGAAAACTCCTTCCCTCTCAGTTGGCATTTTGAGCTACTACATCCATAAGTACAGGTCAAGTTCATCAAATTGTATCAATTGACCCTCATTTCTTTTATCAAAAATTGTTTTTATTTATTTTCCTCTCGTCGAGTTCTGATTATCAAGCCATCGAGGCTAGGTCAAATGGGTACTATCTGGAACTTTGGACATTCTTGTGTATCTCTCCTCACTTCAGATCAGCTGGATACTTCCCTCTCAGCTCTAGCCCTCTGTGGCTATGTCCTTGTCCATGGGCTCAGGAGTCCCCAGGTCTCACCACACTTCAGACCAACCAGCCCTTCCTCTTCTCTCTCTCCTCTCTAGGTCAATGGGAGTCTATAGAGCATGGTTGAAATCAGCCCATTACTTCATTACTGCCTTTCCCTCTCTACCATTCACCAATAGACCAACATGGTTGCCAGCAAGCTTACATGCCTGCTCATGTGTTCCCTTTGAGTTTCAGTCTTGGAGGGGGGTTTGTCCTGAAGGGACTTGATTGCTTACCTTGACGGCTCCCCAGTTTGCCATATTCTTAGAAGAACCAATGATTGTTAGTAGTGGAAACCTTGTTTAGACAGAGTCCAGTGTCATGATGTTGTTGCTGTCACCTAAATCAGAATCTCCAGTCACCTTCAGCTTTTCTCATTCCTTCATCACCAATGTCTACCGTCTCGATATATCCAGTCTTCTGACAATTCTTAAACTCAATATTTCTTCCATGCCTAGACCATTTTCCTGGGTTAGACCTTCATCACCTATTGCCAGGCATATTGAATGTGTTGTTGTAGTCCTCATGCCTTCACTCTTGCTAACTCTGCATCGCCTGCTTCAGTGTTCTTTTTAAAACGTACACCTAACTTTGTCAGTACTATGCTTTATCATTGCTTCTGAGGACCCTGATGACTTGGTTTTATCCTAGTTCTTAAACTTATTTCCTCCTTATCTGGAGCCTATGAACTCAATTCCAGGTGATCCCACATGGTTAGACTTTGCTCTTGTTTCCTCTGTCAAAATGACTTTTTCATTCTCTATATAGCAGATTTTTCTCAATCCCATGCCAAACTCCATTGTTATCCCTGTAACTTACCCTCTAGACCAGTGACCAAGGTACTCTTTCCTCTGTGCTCCAAATCTCATTTCTGGAATAACTGTTTATATTAAATGATCTTTCCTTAATTCTGTAGATATCTCCTTCCCCTGATGTACTCTAGTCTTCACATTGCCAGAGGCGATCAGGATGAGTGAGATTCTGTCATTGGCAGGAAGAATATCAAAGTACTACTGTTTAAAAATGGATATTTGTTGATTAAAGAAACCATTAATTTAGTCATTAATGTTGAAGAAGTAGGCAACACCCCAGAGAGAGGGGCTTGGTGTTAGTGCCAAATCTTTACTGTGTTTTACATCTTAGATTGATTTCTACTCGCAGACATGAAGTGGAAGGTCAAGGTTTATGTTTTGGAAAGTTTGAAACAATGGATACAACACAATATATTGGGAAGGAAATTAGGAACCTAGATTTTAATACCAATTCTGGTATCAGCCCCATGTGTGGCATCACCCAAATCATTTCTCCTCAGCAGGTCTCAGTTTTCTTAGGGAGAAAATGTTGAGTCAGGAAATCTCTCAGATCACATCCAGCATGAGCAGGTATGAGTCTGTGAAAATAAACCAATTCCTACATTCTGGGCTGGTTTCCTGACTGTGTTTGGCAAATGCAAGTGGAGATATGAAAACCAACACACCTCTACAAGAAATGCATCTTTTTTATACTAGGGTCTTTAGGAGGCTGTGGTAAATAACATTTTGGTGGTATTGATCATTGTGTGAAACCCAGTGAGTTGTGTTCAGCTTCCCAGAAAAATTTTCATGGACCTCTCCTGAGTCAAAGATTCCAATCCTTACCCAGGCAAAATCTTTCAGAGGTATGATTCAAGTTAATAGAATGGTTGAGAAACCAAAAGGCTATAGTGAGATTCATGGTCTTAAGACTGGGCCAAAACGCCAAAGCTGGCTGTCATCCTTCAAGTATATAAGAGTGAATCAAAAGTCTTTTTCTTAAAGAGAATGGGCAAAGTGAAACTTTTATCTATGTGTGTCAAATACTTCTCTCATGATAGAAAAGCATTATGGTATGTTGTTGTTGTTGGTTGTTGCTTTTGAGTTTGTTCTGACCCATAGTGACTCTATGTAAACAGAATGAAACATGTTCTGCATCATCCTCACGGTTATTGTTGTGTTTGAGCCCGTCATTGCACCACAGTGTCGATTCATCTCATTTAGGATCATCTTTACTTTGATGACTTTCTGCTTTACCAAACTTGATGTCCATCTCCAGGGACTAGTTTCTCCTGATAAAAGGTCCAAAGTACATGGGAGAAAGTCTCAACTATCCTTGCTTCTAAGAAGCATTCTAGGTGTACTTCTTCCAACATAGATTTGTTTGTTCTTCTGGCAGTCCATGGTATCCGTATTAGAATATCAGTTCTGTTTGAACTAGCTCTACCAGTATTCTTGATAGAGTCATCTGCTGTTTTGGGGCATCAGTTTCCCCATCTGTACAACGGGAGCACCCTCCCTTTTGTCTTCTCTGTGCTTTGCAGAAATAGATGAGACTTTGCATGTGAAAACATTATTTTGTATGTTGTGTGATGAGAATACCTTTTGAGGAATTGATGATAATGGGGAAAACCCAAACTTTTCTCCTAACTTTTGGTTTATAACATTCCTAAGTTTTACTGGGTTTTCTCCTATGCATAACTAATTTGGAACATAAAACTTAGTTCTTTGATCTCTAATGAAGGAGTCACAGAATGTCAGAAACTCAGAATGGTCAGACCTGGTGTTGTATTCCTGAAGTTATAGTGACTATTAGAAATCAACAATGATAGATACATTGTTGTTGTTGTTAAGTGCCATTGAGTTAGTTCCAACTCAGCAACCTTGTGCACAGCAGAATGAAACATTACTCGGTCCTGCTTCATCCTAACAATTGTTACATTTGAGCCCACTGTTAATGCCACTGTGTCAATCCATCTCTTTGGGAACCTTCCCCTTTTTTGATGACCCTCCACTTTACCAAGCATGATGTCCTTCTCTAGGGACTGGTCCCTCCTGATAATATGTCCAAATTATGAGACATGAAGTTTCACCATCTTGGCTTCTGAGGAGCATTCTGGCTATACTTGTTTCAACACAGATTTTTTGTTCTTTTGACAGTCAATGGTACTTTTAATGTTCTTCTCCAATAACTCAAATGCATCATTTTTAAAATTTTCATGTTTTATTGTGAATTATATGATATTTTACATGGGAGAATTTTAGTTTTACATTCATTCAATCGTATATCGTCTCATTGCCATTGTTCCAATCCCCTCTATGCAT
>NW_006408519.1:37267818-37287661 GCF_000296735.1 Chrysochloris asiatica | reverse complement strand
GGTCAGCAGCTCAAATCCTCCAGGCCCTCTACGTGAGAGAGATGAGGCTTTCCGCAACTTGCAGTTAAACAGCCTTGTGGCCCAATATTCCGTGTTGTTGTTGGAGCTCCACACTACACGTCTCGCTGCGGCTCGATAAAATCCATTTAACAAATACATGTTATTCTCCAGCAGACACTGATTCCAAAAATGCGCAAAAATAAACATTTATTTACTTTAGGTTTTAGTACTATATTTCAACCCATATCAAATCATAGGGCAATGAGGACCTGGCAGTGATCCCTCTACTCAATCAGTTCCTCCCTCCTCCACATCCTTACCTAGAATGACTTCTTCGAATCTTGACCATCTTTCTATCTCAAAAGAGAACTCTCTTCCACTTGAACTCATCCTTTCATCTCTACTCCCATAAGTATCATTGTGGACTTTATTTAACTAGTTTGATCTCTTCCCTGGTTCCATTTTTTTCTCTCTAACCTTAAGTTTAGAGTGTCAGTTCATTGGCATTTATACTAGATAGGATAGGTAATGGAGGATGGACCCCATATATGGAGAAAGAAAGAGAATAAAAAGACATTAGCGGTAAACCGGCATCATGATAGAGATATCTCAGTGTCACTAATGACTTCCTAATAGGAAATTTCCAATTAGTCAATATAATTAAAGTGTGTCCAATCTTTGCCTATCTTGATTTACATAGCTCCATTATATAATTCCATTTTGTACGTGAGGAACGTTTAGACAAGCATTTCTTCTTTCTTTCTTCTTTTTTTTTTAAACTTTTACTATGACTTTGGTGAAAGTTTATAGAATAGATCAGTTTTCCATTTAACAATTCACACACATGTCATTGATTACAATCCACACTATGCATTATTACTTATTTCATTTTTCATTTCATCTCTTTATTTCTTATTTTCATTCCTCCTTCTTTTGTAACCATGCTGAACTTTGTCCTTAGGTAAATACTTCCCTTTTAATCTCAAGTAGTTAATTGCTCTAATGTGTCTGTATCTTCCAAGTGTTATTTTCCTCTTATATACCTGGCTGTTTTTTGACAATTGAGTCATGTGTTCATTCCAGACATGAATTGTGAGTAAGGCCCATAGTTTTAGGAGTTCTACCAAATCCCTGTCTGACCAGTAATCCCAGTCCTTTTTATGATTTGGGGTTTTGTTTTACATTTTCTCCCACTCCATTCAGCACTGTCTGATGTGATCTTTTTCAGAGAAGCTCGTAGTGGTAACCACCATCTAGTTCTTCTGGTTTAAGGGTCATAGAGATTGATGTTCTCATGGTCTGTTAGTCCATTGGACTGATTCCATTTGTATTCATTTTATTTTTTACTTTTCTCTATTCCCAATAAAAAGAGATTAATAGTTGTACATTAGATGGCTATTCTGAGCTTTTAAGACCCCAGTCACTACTCAGCAAAATAAGATGTAGAACATTGTCTTATTGGACTACGTTATGCCAGTTTACCTTGGTGGCCCCTAAGTCCTGTGATCCTTGACACCTGACTCATTCCTTCAAGGTGTTTGGTTATGTCTAAAAAGTTTTCATAATGTTGCCCCTGTATGCTCCACCACATTCATGGATATATTTGCAGGGAAAGTAAATACACAGGTACGAATCTATTAGTGGTTTTAGTCTCACTCTCCACCTATCCCTGTTCAGCCTGCATGTCTATCTATGTATCTCCTCACAGATCACCATTTTGCAGGATTGTGTAGACAAATGTTTCCTGTAGCATTCCCTGTCCTTTCTATAGTTTGCTTATATAGGGGAAGTGAGGAAGGGCTCACCATGGTATACCATTTCTGTCTAGGCCAGTGGTTTTTCAACCATGGGCAGTATTGCCACCTAAGGGACATCTGACTATTTCTGAAGTAATTTTGACTGTCACAACTGAGAACTGTGTCCCTGTAGTGTATAGAAACCAAGAATGCTGGTCAACTTTCTATAATGCACATGAATTCCTCCACAATGAAGAATTATCTAGCTCAAAACATGAAAAACGCCATGATTGAAAAGCCATGCCTAGGTATACAATTTTGCCTTTTAGAATGACTGAGAAACAATTTCAAATTAGTATTTTCTGGCTAATGAATCCTTTTAGTGTTAGATCTTCATGTTCTTTGTAGAGATGCCTGAAAAACAATCCTCTCCAGGACTAAGACCCACTGGGTATCCACTAGCATGGATATGTGGATTATAAAGACTAGATGCATAATCTTGTAGGTTTTTGGTTTTCTTGCTTCCATCTATAAAAAATGGGCACAGAACTAGCAAATCTCTAGATTTCTTTCAGTGAATCTCTAGTTTAAATAAATAAAGCCTCTGTCATTCATTATATTAAAAAATCCAATAGTCTCCAATTATCTCACTACACATGGGTACCTGATATTTTAAAAGGCAGATGATGTTTAGGGAGTGACATCATCAATGTCTTTGACTTTGCAAGCATGCTACTTTGTAAGCCACCTATTATTTATTGACATGAGAATCAGTTGTTATGCATAGGGTCACTATGAGTCAAATCAATGACATCTAACAATAAATAATGACAACAATAGGTCTATGTGGAACAACTAGTTACTATACACAAGAAATGGAGAGTCAAAGAAAGTAAACAGCTTGCTCATAGTTCTACAACTGGTACTTTAACTCAGCCTTGTTAAACTTTACAGTCTTAAATTCTGGGTAAGAATTCAGTTAATGGACTCAATGTTTATTCAGAATGGTTAAAAAGTGAGAAATTTAGGAAGTGATGAAAAAGTTTAATAAAGAAATGCCTTAATACATTCTGGTATTTTTATGGTGTCATTACTCAGTGCTGTTCAGTCAATTCTGATTCATAGTGACCCTGTATAGGGTTTCTTAGAAGCGGCTGCTGAGCTTGAACTGCTGACCTAGCATTCCAAACTGACCTTGAAGTCCAGTGCATTAACCCACAGTGCCACACTAGGACTCCATACAACCCCGGCACACACCTTTCCTAATTTTAAACCATTAAGTGTCCCTTTGTTCTGTTGTAACAACTGCCTGTTTGCATATGTACAGGTTCCTCACGAGCACAGTTTAATGTTACATTTATGAGCAACAGTAGCAAGAAGAATATATACCAAGAACTTATTATATGCCAGGCATATGAAAACATTTATGATAGTTGACAAGTGAATAAAGCAGAATGAAGACAAAATGTTTATTGATTTTGCTTTTAAATTTTCATTAGATATATTATACATACTAAGATAACCCACTGCTATAAAGTCGATTCCAACTTGGACTGACCTGATAGGATAGAGTAGAACTGCCCCATGGGGCTTCCAAGGCTGTATGTCTTTGCAGAAGCCAATGGCCATGTCTTTCTATTGCAGAATGACTGCTGACTTCTAACCATTAACCTTTTGGTTAGCAGCCCAATGCTTAACCCAGTGTACCACCAAGGCTCCTTACACACTAAGATTGTTGTTGGTAAGTGCCATCGACTCAGCTCTGACTCATAGCGACCCTTTATTGGGTGTCCAAGGAGTAACTGATGAGTTTAAATCATCGACCCTGCAGTTTAAACTGACCTTGTGGTCCAATGCATCATCTTGCAGCACCATACCAGAAAACTCTAAGATACATATGTAAAAAAATACTTTTATAGTATATGCACCAAAATATTAACATTTGATTGTGTCTGAATGAAGTTCTGGTGTGACAGGGTGGGATAAGCACTGGACTGCTAGTTGTAAGGTTAGTGGTTCAAACCCACCAATTGCTCCTTAGAAACTCAGGGGCACTATGAGTTGAAATCAACTCAATGGCACTTAATAACAACAATAACAATGTCTGAATAGCACAATACTAGGTAATTTTTATTTTCTTGATACTTTTCTGTAGTTACCTAACTTAACCATGTATATATATTTGTAATTAGATGAAATATATGCCTGTGTCCATATTCATGTCTATATGCTTATAATATACATATTCATATCCGTGCCTATATATGTTCTAGGAACTACATGGTTATTGAAGCAGAAATTGTTTTGTTGTCTACTGAGCCTTAATAATTCTTAGATTTTCCTTTGGGTATCCACACATCTCTCAATTAGCCCATTTATTATTGGAGAAGTTAAACTCACTGGCGCTCCATGAGGATTGGCCTAAGCCAGTCAGGTAGTTCCCTCCTCATTGAAGAGAGATTGACTAGGATAACATATGTCAATGCCAGCCAGCCACTGGGATTAGCATGCACAGGCTCCGGATCCAAACACATGACTCAATTCAAACAAATTAGATGAAGGGAAAGGATTTGTCAAGGGCCTCTTGGAAGGAAACTTGCTTATTATTCCTAGAAAGGCAATGAAAGAGAAGTTTCTTCTTCTAGAAGTTACAGTGCTTGAATGTAAACCCTGGAACTGCTTACCAGAATTTCATCCTTGGCTTGACCTGAGTTGCCTTTGGATGAAGCTGAAACTACAAAGGTCAACGAAGACTAACACACCTACAGACACACATATGTCATTCAGAAAACCTGGAATCTACCTTATCTCTGCACTTTACAAAATTTACTTTCTGTTTTAAATCCATTTAAATTGGGTTTTCTCTCATTTGAAATGAAAAGAGTTCTGACTAACACAACAGAAGAGTTAGATGCACAGAGCACAGGTCAGTAAACGAGTACTAGGCAAGATACTTTAACAATGAATATCCTCCTTAGCTCAGTCAATTCCATTAGTTCTAAAATACAACATTGAAGCAGTTTCTAAACTGCTAACCTCTGAGGATAAGATGAAACAGACTCACCTGTGAATATTTGTTTCATTTTCTTTGCCTTCTGTATAATTTGAGAGATTTGAGTGTTGATTCCAGTGACATATATCCTAATTTGATACATTGAGAGACAGGTGAGGTTGAACAAAGACAGGAGAAGCATCTTATGAATGCCATGAACGTTGCTTTAATCCCTTCTGTGATAATGATCATTTACCTCTGTGTTAAAAGCTCGAAAACTGAGGCTCAAGTAAATTATGCAATTTATCCAAAATCCAAAATTGAATTTGAGGTCCATAACAGAGATGTGTGGACATTGTTTAAACTAAGAGGGGGGAATTCTAAAGTATCCATTTTGCTATTGTTGTGTGCTATCGAGTCGATTCTGACTCATAGTGATTATGGGATAGAGTGGAATTGCCCCCATCTAAGCTTTAGTTTTTGGAGTCCTGGTGTGGCGCTGTGGGTTAATGCACCAAACTGCAAAACCATTTGAACTGCAAGGTCGGCGGTTCAAGCTCACCAGCTGCTCCTCAGAAACCCTATACAGGGTCGCTATATGTCGGAACCGACTCGATGGCACTTCACAACAACAACAAGGCTTTAATTTTTACAGGAAGCAGTCCTGATAGTTAAATGGTTAAGGTCTTGGTTGCTAACCAAAAAGGTCGATGATTGGAATTCACCAGTCACTATGTAGAAAAAAAGATGTGGCAATCTGTTTCCATAAAGTTTACAGCTTAAAATCCCAACGGGGCCATTGTACTTGGTCTTGTAGGGGCACAATGAGTCAACATGGTCTCAATGGCAGCGGGGTTTTTGGGGTTTAATATTATGGGAGCAGATTGCCAAGTCTCCATGGAGCAGATGAATGGGTTCAAACTGCCAGCCTTTACGTTAACAGTCAAACACTTAACCATTGTACCACCAGAGATCCTTAAAGTATCAATAGTCTTAATAATCTCCAGGAAAATAATTATTCTTTTTATGTTTGTGTGTTTTCTAGAATCTGATTACAAGAAGAGTATAAGGAGTAGCTAATGGGTCTACCAAGGAGCTCTGGTAGTGTAGTTGTTATGAGTCAGGCTGCTAACCTCAAGGTCAGCTAGTTTGAAACTACCAGCCGTTCTGTGGGGAAAAAAAAGAAGCTTTCTGCTCCCATAAAGACTTACAATCTCAGAAACCCTATATAGTGTCGCTATGAGTCAGAACCAACTCCACGGCACACCACAACCACCACCACCAATGGATCTACCAGAATGACTAGCCTAGAGTAATTTTTAGGCATTGCACCATTTGACTTCTCTTCAGTTGGAAACTTTTAGTAGATTTCAAAGTAGTATGCTCTTGTAAATAAAATGTAAATATTTACAACTTAATCATACATACCTATATTATCATTCTAGCTCTGCATTTTAAAATTGTTGTTTGCTAAGTAGCCTGCCTTCACTGGGTCTCTTGGTACCTTACATTACAAAAATTGAAATAAAAATATTAATCTCAAAGTAATAAAGCAAGTAAAAAAAAATCACTTGATAGTATCTAGCATAGGACTTGAAAAATGGGAAGTTCTCAATGAATATTCAAAAGGTTGATCAAGAATACTAGAGAATATTAAAAAAAAAACAAAAACATGAGTTTTTATTTTGTAAAAATCCATAAGCCTCAATCTTTTCATTGTGCATTTGAGCCTTAGTACTTTTATGGTCATAATAATTATTGTTTAGAGTAATTTGAGATTCTATAGGATACAAGGTTCCTCGGAAACTAACTGTGTCCAAAGAACTTCATAATTTTCAGTTTACCTGGCATGGATGCAACGTTCTTCTCAACCTATTATCTTTTCTCATTTATAAATTAGTTTGTTTTAAACAGAGTGTCAACTGTTTGCTTGAAATGCTATTTTTGTATCCTACTGGTACTGTGCTGTAGGATAAGTGCTTGACCTTAACTTCAGTTTGATCTGCAAGGTCGGCAGTTCAAATTCGCCAGCTGCTCCTCAGACACAGGGTCACTATGAGTCAGGACTGACTTGACGGCACTTAACAACTGTCTACTTGAAGCATGATATTTTTAGACCCATAAACCTATAATTTCTTTCTCTGATTTTATTGTTTATGGTCTCTGAAATGCTCATTTAATCATGTCTGTCAAGAAATCTTATCATTTAACTTTCTAATGTATCTATTTAATCACTTTCAAATCTGAGAAATAATTATTGATTGTGCAAGGAAATAGAAAATATACTAGGAATACCAACTGGGAATAACAATAATAATATAGATATTATTTTTGTCCACTTGGTTTGGAATGTGTGATATTAGTTTAAAGAAGAAGCCAATGTAAAGAAAGAGGCATAGCCAAGACAACTGTAGAGAAAAGGAATCAAAGCTAATGTATTAACCCATCTCTAACACCTCGTGTGGCACTGTGGGTTAATGCAGTGGACTGCAAAGTTGGTTTGAACTGCAAAGTCAGTGGTTCAAACTCACCAGCCACTCCTTGGAAACCCTATACAGGGTCGCTATAAATTGGAACAGACTCGACAGCACTTTACAACAACAACAATGCCTATCTTATCTCTGAATTTCTAATCATCTGAGCTTCATGAACTACTTCCATATTACATAAGCTGTCCTTGCACTCAGCTGTTACTTGTAGCCCAAAGTTTTAAGTTAATATATTGGTGTTGAAAATAGCTGCTGTCAAGTTGCCCCCAAACTTGTGGCAACTCCATGCACAAAAGGATCAGTCCATTGTGATCCGCAGACCAAACTTGAAACCAACAGCTTCCCTGAGTCAATTCCTACTCAAGGCAATCCCATGTGTTCCAGAATAGACCTGCTCCAAAGGGTGTTCTCGGTGGTAATCTTCATGAAAGCAGATGACAGGCTTTTCACTCGTGGCTCCACTGTGAGGGTCCAAACCAGCAATCTTCAGGTTACTTGTTGATATTCTTAAGTGCCGTTGAGTCATTTCCAACTCATACTGACCCTGTGGTTCAAAGCGACCTTCCGGTCCACTGCTTATCCTATAGCTCCATACCAGTAATTGAGCACAAACTGTTTGTGCAATCCAGGGACTTTGTTGTGATACATATGTAATCTTAATTATATCTCATGTGAGCATTTAAATTCCTGAAGAACAGGGAATGGTTTATGAGCTCCTACACTGACTGGCCCACCAATTGTCTGTCAGTTTGTTGTACTGTGGTGGATTGCATGTTGTTGTGATGCTGTCAGGTATTTTAAATACTAGCAGGGTCACCCATATTAGACAGATTTCATTGGAGCTTCTAGACTAAGATTGACTAGGAAGATAGAAATGTGAACTATTTCTTAATGCTTAGCAACTGAAAACATTAAGAATAGCAGAGGAATATTATCAGATATAGTGCCAGAAGATGAATACCTTATAAGTAGCACTGGGAAATGGTCATATATAGTGCCAAAAGATGAGTCTTTCAAATTGGAATGCTCTCAAAATTCGATTGGGAAGAGCTACCTGCTCAAAGCATACTTGACCATGATGACACAAATGGAGTAAAGCTTTTGGAACCTTCATTTATTAATGGGGAACAACCCAAAATGAGGAGAAACAGTGGAAAACATTCATTAATAATTGGAACATAGAATGTACAAAGTATGAATCTAGAAAAATTGGAAGTTGTCAAAAATGAAATGGAACACATACAGATCAGTATCCTAAGTGTTAGTGAGCTGAAATGGACTGGTATTGGTCATTTTGAATCAGACAGCCGTATGATTTACTGTGCTAGACATGACAAATTGGAAAGGAATGGTATCATATTCATCATCAAAAAGAACATTTCAAGATCTGTCTTGAAGTACAATGCTGTCTGTGATAGGATATCTATAAGTCTACCAAGAAGATCATTTAATACCATTATTATTCAAATTTATGCGCCAACCACTATAGCCAGATATGATAAAATTAAGGACTTCTACTAACTTTTTCAGTCTGAAATTGATCATAGATGCAATCAAGATGTATTGGTAATTGTTGTTGTTGTTCAGTACCATCGAGTCAGTACTGACTCATGGTGACCCTATGCACAGGAGAACAAAACACTGCCCAATCTTGGGCCAACCTCACTATTGTTGCCATGCTTGAGTCCATTGATGCTGCCACTTGGCCAATCCATCTCATTGGGGGTCTTCCTCTTTTTCTCTGACCCTCCACCTTACCAAACATGATATCCTTCTCCAGCGACTGGTCCAACCTGACAATATGTCCAAAGTGTGAAGGCGAAGTTTGGCCATCTTGGCCTCCAAGGAGCACTCTGGCTGCACTTCTTCCAACACAGATCTTTTAGTTCTTTTGGCAGCCCATGGCACTTTCAGTGTTCTCCTCCAACAACATAACTCAAATTCATCAATTCTTCTATGGTCTTCCTTATTCACTGTCCAGCTTTCACATGCATATGAGGTTATTGAAAATACCATGGCTTGTGTCAGGTGCACCTTAGTCTTCAAGCTGACATCTTTGCTCTTCAATACTTTAAAAAGGTTTTGTGCAGCACATTTGCCTAATGCAATACGTCGTTTGATTTCTTGACTGCTGCTTCCTTGAGTGTTGATAGTTGATCCAAGAAAAATAAAGTTCTTGACAACTTCAATCTTTTCTCTGTTGATAAGAATGTTGTTTATTGGTCCAGTGGTGAGGATTTTCATTTCTTTACATTGAGACGCAATCCATACCAAAGGCTATGCTCTTTGATCTTCATCAGTAAATATTTTAAGTCTTCTTCACTTTCAGCAAGCAAGCTTGTATCATCTGCATATCGCAGGTTCTTAATGAGTCTTCCTCCTCCCGTTTTTCTTCATAGAACCCAGCTTCTTTGATTATTTGCTCAGCATACAGGTTGAATAAGTATAGTGAAAGAGTACAACCCTGTTGCACACCTTTTTAATTTTAAACTATTCAGTGTTCCCATGTTCGAACAACTGCTTCTTGGTCTAGGTACAGATTCCTCATAAACACAATGAACTGTTCTGGAATACTCATACTTCACAATGTTGTCCGTAGCTTGTTATGATCCACACAATTGAAAGCCTTTGCGTAGTCAATAAAGCACAGGTAAACATCTTTCTGATATTCTCTGCTTTCAGCTAAGATCCATAGAATATTAGCAATGGTAACCCTCGTTCTGAATCCGGCTTGAACCTCTGGAAGTTCTCTGTCAATGTATGCTTGCAGCCATTTCTGTATTACTTTTAGTAAAAACAACATAAAAAGTGACTATTCATGTGACCCTCCCCAGATGGAACACACAGAAATCAAATTGACTACATCTGAGGGGAAGAGACAGTAACAAAGCTGAATATCATCAGTCAAAACAAGGTCAGAGGTGGACTGTGGAACCAACCATCATTCTGAAGCTGAAGAAAGTTAAAGCAAGACCATAAGAGTCAATTTATGACCTTGAACATATTACACCTGAATTTAGAGATCACCACAAGAACGGATTTGATGCATTAGACAGCAATGACTGGAGAACAGAAGAGCTGTGTGATGACATCAAGAACATCATATAGGAAGAGAGCAAAAGGCAATTATAAAGACAGCAAGAATGAAAAAATCAAAATAAATGTCAGAAAACACTCTAAAATTTGCTTTTCAGTGTATAGAAGCTAATGCAAATGAAAGAAATGAGGAGGTAAATGAACTGAGCTGCAAAATTCAAAGGATAGCTCAAGAAGACAAAGTGAAATACTGTAATGTGCAAAAGACCTGGAATTAGAAACCCCAAAGTGAAGAACATCCTAAGCATTTCTCAAATTGAAAGAACTGATGATAAAAACACGAGGCCTTGACTTGAAATACTGAAGCATTCTTTGGGCAAAATATTGAATGATGCAGAACTTATTAACAGAAGATTGAAGGTATACTCAGAGTCACGGTACCAAAAACAAATGGTTGGTGTTCAACCATTTCAAGAGGTATCATATAATCAAGAACTGATGGTACTAAAGGAAGAAGTCTAAATTGCACTGAAAGATAAGCGAAAAAAAACATGGCTTCAGAAATTGAAGGAATGCCAACTAAACTCTTTCAACAAATTGATGCAGCACTGGATGTGTTCACTCATCCATGTCAAGAAATTTGGAAGACAGCTACCTGGCCAACCAATTGGAAGAGATCCATATGTGTGGTCATTCTGAAGAAAGGTGGCCCAACAGAATGCATAAGTCATCAGACAATATCATTTTACTTGGGCCTACAATTAAAACTCATGGCAGCAACAGCCAAGAAATCAAACAATGTATTATTGCTTTAGGCAAAACTGCTACAGAAGACATTTTTGAGGTGTTCAAGAGCTAAGAAATAAGTTTGAGGACTAAGGGTTACTGAATCTAAGCATTGTTTCAATAGTCTCATATGCACGTGAAAGTCAGGCAATGAATAAGGAAAACCACAGAAAAATTGATGCGTTTGAGTTATGGTGTTGGATAGTGATATTGAAACTACCATGGACTGCCAGAAGAACAAACAAATCTGTATTAGAAGAAGTACAGCCAGAATGCTCCTTAGAAACCAGGATGGTGAGACTTTGACTCTCATACTTTGTACATGTTATCAGGAGGTCCCAGTTCCTGGATAAGTCCATCATGACTGGTAAAATGGAGGGTCAATGAAAAAGAGGAAGACCCCTAATGACACGGATTCTCACAGTGACAACAGCAACTGGATGGAGTATAACAATAATTGTGAGGATAGTGCAGGACCAGAGAGTGTTTCCTTCTGTTGTACATATAGGGTTGTGATGGTCGGAACCAACTTGATGGCACCTAACATCAGCAACAACAATATTGATTGACATGACTTGGAACCTCTGTAGGTATCCAGAATTTACATCCAGATCTTTTTGATCCCATTGACCAGGATAACCCATGTTTTGTTGTTGTTATATGCCATTGAAACAGTTCCTACACATAGCAACCTTACACACACTAGAATGAAACACTGTCTGGTCCTGTGCCATCCTTACAATTGTTAAGCTTGAGACCATTTCTACTGCCACTGTGCCAATCCATCTCATTGTGAATCTTCTTTTGCTGACCCTCCACTTTACCTAACATGATGTCCTTCTCCAGAGATTGATCCTTCCTGATAACATATTCTAAGTGTAAGAGACGATGTCTTGCCATCCTGGCTTCTAAGGAGCATTCCGTCTATAGTTCTTCCAACACAGATGTTTGTTCTTATACCAGCCCATGGTATTTTTAATATTCTTCTCCAATCCCCTAACTCATATGCATCAATTCTTGTATGGTCTTCCTTATTCACAGTCTAACTTTCACATACATAGAATCTATTCAAAATACCATGACTTTGGCCAGTTGCACCTTAGTCCTCAAACTGAAATCTTTGTTCTTGAACACTTTAAAGAGATCTTGTGCATCAGATTTTCTTAATGCAATATGTCTCTTGATTTCTTGACTGCTGCATCCATGAGTGTTGATAATGGATCCAAGCAAAATAAAGTCTGACAATTTCTATCTTTTCTGCATTTATCATGATGTTATTTATTGGCCCAACAGTTAGGATTTTTGTTTTTGTTTTTTTACATTGAGGTGCAACCAATACTGAATACTGGTGTCTCTGATCTTTCTCAGTAAGTATTTTAAATCTTACTCACTGTCAGAAAGCAAGGTTGTATCTTCTGCATATCACAGGTTGTTAGTGAGTCTACCTCTAATACTGATGCTACATTCTTCTTCGTAAATCAAGCTTTTCGGATCACATATAGCATTTAAAATAATGATTCTTTATATACTTAGTGTCAGTTTTCCTATTGACATTTCATAATAGACATTGACCATAGCTCTAGTATATATATATATATACTTTCTGTACAACAAACTTTTACATGTAGTTCATGATTTCACAATTTTCTGAAGCCTATTGATGCACTATGAACCACCTGCTAGGAACCCCACTCAAAGTGATGACTTCTGTCTAGCATTTTACATTGCTTCATTCTTCACCATCCTCTTTGGCTTCCACATAATATCAAATATGACCTTCAAAATTTGTGTGAACATTAGACTGTTTTATACTTATTCATATCAACATTATCTGGACACAGTCCCTGTTATTAATTTGAGAGATGTGGTATGCATTCAGTTTCCAATAGCAATGGCATTTTTTCCTTGCTATGAGAAGGTATTCCTCTGATTTTGAAATACCACCATATGAAAGACACCTTGTCACCATAAATTCTAAGGATAATAACCGCAACAATAATAACATAGGAATGAGTATTTACAAAGCGAGGTTTTAGAGCACGTATTTCTAACTTGTTCCACTTTCAACAACATTTTGAGTTAGAAACAGTGGACATTAACTAATTTATGCCTATTTATGTCTGTTATTGTTGTTGTTAAGTGCTGTTGAGTCAGTTCTGACCCATAGAGACCCTGTATAGGGTTTCCCAGGAGTGGCTGGTGAGCTTGAACCACTAACTTTGCAGTTCAAACCAACTTTGCAGTCCAGTGCATTAACCCACAATGCTACACCAGGATGCTATTTATGTCTACCATCCATTAATTTGAGGAATCTACCCTCATTTTGTACATTCTCAATGGGGACTATAAATCAGTGTCCCCTGCCTTCCTAATAGAGAACTAGAGACTCCTGAAGGCTAGTACATTCTCCTCCCTCCAGACTCGTTTACTCCTTCAAAGAACCAAGGGATTTGTGAACTACATTTAATCAACCAGACTCATTCTGCTAGAACTTTGAGTGATACATGAAATGGCTCCTGGATGGAATTCTTGGTGTGATACTCTCATGAGATGATGGAGTGACTCTTGCTTCCGGGATCCTGTTCTGATTTTTGCCTTGTTCCTAAGTCTGTACTGTAGCCTATCAGGTTCTTCTGGATTTGGACTTGATTGCTTTCAGGAAAGAACTCTAATAGAGAAATATGGCAGATTAAAAAAAAATTATTTATTTATGAGACTATAGACATGCAATCAAACATTTAAAAATGAAGGCAGACCTTGGACTTAAGAACACCTTTAAGTGATCTATTTTCCTTTTCTCGTTGAAGGAACTCTTTCTCTCTCTTTCTCTTTTCTTTTTATTATTTTGATTTTCTTGGCTTTGAAAGCGAGGATTTACTAGAACTCAACCTTGAACCCTATATTAGTTAAGCTTAACTTTAGGTAAATTTATCAGATAAACTCAAAATAACAATGGTTTAAACAAGATCACAATGTCCGTGGGGTGTGGGTCTTGTCCTCAAGATCTAAGATATTCTGATATAATCATATCTGTGTTCTAGGATATAGGCTGAGGAGGATTGAAATTAGGGAAGACATTCCCATACCTATTTCATAGAAGTTAATAGAAATATGTAGTCCTGGTATGGCACTGTAGCAGAATGCACTGGGCCACAAGGTCAGTTTCAACCGCAAGTTTGGCATTTCAAACTCTCCAGCTGCTCCTCAGAAATCTAATACAGGATTGCTATGAGTCAGAACTGACTCGACAGCACTTAACAACAACAATAACTAGAAATATGTACCATGTAGCATCTATGCTTACACATCATTAGCCAGGACTTCTCTAGCTGCAAGAGAGTCCTGGAAATGTAATATTATTAGCTGGACAAAATTATAACCATATACAAATTAGGGTTTTAAAATATATAATTTTAATAAAAATACAATTAAAATTATAATTTATCTTGAAGAATTATCTCAAAGTAAGCCCATCTGTGTAAATACTACAAAGCAGAAGATTGCTAGCACTAAACATAAAAATCTTTAAATTAAGGAAAAAGGGTGTAATAGACACTGCCAACTACCACAAAGCATAGTAATTTGCTGAAAACTTAAGCAATAATTTCTTCTATCATTTTTATCATCAGTAGTGAGCATTTTCAACATTGCATTTCCAGCAGCAAACTGAGTGCACATACAGAAAAGATGCTCAGTAAGTAAATGTAGAAAAAAAATGACTCAACACGTGAACTTCTGAATCCCTCCCAAAGCTGAATATTGAATTACCTAGTTTATACCTGTATTCACACTAAACATTTCATAAACTGTATGAACTTATACTGAAGGGATGACCAAAGGATACTTCAAACTTGAGCCAATTGCTGTTTTCTTAGGAATACTACTGAGTAACTAGAGTTTTGATGTGGCATTGTGGGATAATGTACTGGAGCGCGAGGTCGATCTGAACTGCAAAGTCAGTGGTTCAGATTCTCCTGCCGCTTCTCAGAAACCCTCTACAGGGTTTTACTATGTGTGTTACTATGATGCTGGAAGCGATACCACTCATAGTTCAGATGCCAGCAGGATCATGCTTGGTGGACAGATTTCAATGGAGCTTCCAGATTCATAGACTCTGACTAGGAAGAAAAGCCTAGCAATCTACTTCCAAAAATTAGAAAAGTAAACCTTATGGGTCACAATAGAACATTGTCAGACTCACTTGCTTTGGACAGAACATCTGAAGGAATTGCTCTTTAGAGATAGACGTCTCCAAAGCATGTGAGTAATGCACAAGCCGTCATAGTATAACAAATTGAGAAATAGGGGTTGGCACACAGTACCTGTTCGATTGTTCAATGAAACAATGAAGTGGTGGAGTTGTGGATGCAACGCCACTTCTGTTCAATTCTAAAGCTTATGCAATGAATACCATGAGATACTGTTTCACTTAAAGGCTCTGTTAGCGAGAAAAAGACTTGCCACAGAGCACAGAGTCCAAGATGGACATTATTTTCTCCAGGACAATACTCATCCGCCTGGTTTGGCCACAGTCTATAACTTCCTCCGAAATTACGAAACATGTTCTTTCTTACTGCATCTCTCATTTTGACAAATGGCCACAAAAACTTTTTTTGTAACTTTTATCATGATGCTGGCTTTCTATGGCATTCCATTTATAAGAGCTCCTGTCCAAGCCACAGGAAGTCTAATGGGCATTGGTGAGACCCATCAGCCCTAATGGTGTGTGTCAACGTGGAGCTCCCATCACTTCATCAGTCCACATATTGGAAATCTGGATACTGGCGTGTATCCTGTGGGGAACAGTCCACTGCTAGCTCCTGTGCGAATGGATTGCTTATCTACTGAGGCATTTTCCATCTTCAGCTTTTTGGCTTCTGTGAGCTGTGTAGGCTGGGGTTTGATTTGATGTTAAGGGTAGGTGAACTCAATAAATAAAGGCTATTTTCCACTCTTATTGTTTCATTTCCAGCGCAGCTCCAGCCAAGACATGGCAGAGAGCATTTATTGTGGATGCAGGGCTGTGACTATGGCTGCCTGAATCATGTGATATACGTGTTCTGTCTCCATTTTTATAGGGCAGCTGTTTCTAGGAGGACCAAGCTCAGGTATCAGCGGTGTGAATTATGTGTCCTAATCAACTTGGTCATGCTTTGTGGCCTGGGAAAATCGAGAGTGTTTCCCTTTTATGATTTGAAAGTGCTTTTTCCTTTCTTTCTTTGTAGCCTATGGAGCAATTAGCCAATCTTTGAAATAGATACGCTGTAAATGCAGCGTGTCCTTGGAGAGCCACCACAACAAGTTATTGTGGGAGGGAAGGCCATAAGGTGGCAGGACAATAACTCCTTTAGCTTTGAATAAAAGGTCCACAAGTAATGGTAAAACTAGCTATGGGAGAAAGAAAACAAAACTTCCAGACAGTAACATCAACATCGATGCCCCTTCCCGGGTAAGATCACTAAAATGTCAAAGAGCTCCCATAGTATAAAGGCTAAAGAGTAACATGTTATTTGTTCTGAAGGTTCTATGGTTGTTCTTATTGTAACAGATTTTGTCAGTCCCAAATGTATATTTGTGTTAAGTAAATGATGATCTCCTGAGGGGATGGTGGTAGACCAGAGATAAAAAATCTCTCAGGTCTAAATGAGAACCTGAGCAAAGGTGAAGTGGGAACTCTGAAGAGTTCCACTGGGTGATCATTTCTCCCCTGGACACGTTTAAGGAACCAGTATTAAACTGGGTTACTCAGGTCAACTGAAATGGTGATTTAGTTCCCAAAGTCTGACTTCAAAACAATCCCAAATTGGCACTTACTAGGGGCGAGAACCACAGATGTGAAAAAGACACAACTTTAAAAAAGAAGTATTAATATTCTCAATAAATAGGACCATCATTTACATAATCCCCAGACTCCAATTTTAGACCATCATCCCTAATTCCTCCCTTTCCTTCAGTTCCACCATCTAATTTGTTACCAAATTTATGTTTCAAGTCCTTAGTTATTCTTTAATATACTAATGCTTCTTTAATATAATTCACGCTCTTATTTCAAGACTCCATCATTTCCTTTCTAGACCACCAAAACAGTCTCCTAGTTTTTCTCCCTGATTTTAATCTTGACCCACTCTAATCTGTTGTCCCAAAAGATTTTTTGAGAACTCTTTAAATACACACACATTTATTCCTTTCATGACATACTCTTGCCCTCCATATTCCATCTATTCTGAACTTCTTAAACTTCATGAACTTCCTTAAACATCACTGATTTGACTCTGCTTTTTTGCATCACTGAGCCCTTGTGTTTCTTGCTTTCATTTGCCAGGGATGCTACCTTCCCTCTGTTTTTCCCCTAGATATATCCTACATTTATTTCTTGACTCGGCTGAGATTCCACCTCTTTTGAGAAATCTTCCTCTTACCTCACAAGCACCTGCATTTTATCCCTTCTCAGCTCATATAGCATTCAGGAATCAGACTTTTAATTGCCTGTTTAGATATCCATCTCTTCTTTGGGTTGTGCCATACTTGTAGATGGGATCATGGATCATTTATTTATTTTTTATTTTTAAGTTTGTATTGTAAATTGAATAATAATTTACCACCATGATATGCAATTATTTAGGATTCCTCCTCAAACCTATTGAAGCTTTCTTGTGCATAGCACAGAACCCTGAACAAAGTAAGTACTTAACTCGATAACATCAATAGAATTGAATACTTCGTTATCTGATAAAATCTGAAAATGTGTCTGATTTTTCTCCTATCATCAGTACTAAAGTAGCCCTATGGCACAATTATTAAGTGCTTGGCTGCTAGCTGAAAGGTTGGAAGTTTGAACTCACCTACTGCTCTGGGGAGAAAATTTTGACAATCTGCTTCCTTAAAGATTAAGGACTTGCAAATCCTATGGGTGAGTTCTACTCTGGCCTATAAGTCAAAATTGAGACAGCAGCACCTAACAAGAGCCCAACTTGGAAAGATGTAGTCATTGGCTTCTGGAAAGATATATAACCTTGGAAACACTATGAGGGGTTTCTGCTCTATCCTACAGGGTTGCTTTCTGTTGGAATTGACTCAGTGGCAATGGTATTAGTGTAGTACTTGTTTCATGGTGATGGTTATGCACCTTTACATTGGTTCTGGCTCACACCAACCCTGCACAGTGTTTCTGAGGCTGTAAATCCTTATGGAAGCAGAAACCCTCGTCTTTCTAACCCAGAGTGACTAATAGATTTAAGCTATTGATATTGTAGTTAGCAGCCCAGCTCATAGTCAACTATGCTACCTGGGATCCTTCTTTCATACAAGACCTTAATTATTGTTGGTTTCAGTATAGAATCTAATGAATTTATCTTCCTTCATAAGCACCGTAATGTTAATGATAACTCATTTTCCCACAAACTATGAGATTTAATCATGTTTCTGTATCAAAGATGATTCTGGGGACAATGGCAGATATTGGTTTACTCCTCTACATTCTCTATTGTCAGTTATTTCAACTGTATTGTGTGTTACCTTTAGGTATGTTATACACGAAGGCTTCAAAAAGATTGTAGAATTGAAAAAAAAAATTCATAGAAAAATTCTATTATCTTTCAATTCCATTTTTCCATGAACTTTTTGAATCTCCCTCACTTCATTTTGAAATCATATGTGTCTGATTTATCAAATTCTTAATAACTATGATAAAAATGGCCTTATGTTACATCAAGGACTGTCTTTCCTAACAGATGTCTTCCATGGGATTTTATAAGTCAAGAACTAAGATCAGAATTCAATGTGTGGTCCATTGGCCCACACAAGGCTTAGAATCTGTGGGAATTGGTCTCCTGGGTAGGGAACATTATATTTACTCAGTCCTATGTCATGAGAGAATAAACAACTTTCTTTTGTGTTAGTGATCTCACTTTTTGGAAAAGATGAAGATGCATCTCAGAGTGAAATTTAGTGTTTGAGAGGCATAGAGCATTATACCCCTCCAGGGACTTGGTGAATGTCAATCAGAGAATGTAGGACCCAGACAGCTAAGAGGCAAGAGAAGATCACCCCTCATTCTTTACTCTGGCTTCCTTTGCCAGAGGAATCATCCAGCGACTTTAGTAAACCATGAAAACTTTCTGGAAGACTCATACTGCCTGATGTTCATGATTCCTGCCTCACAGTTTTCTCTTCTTCTATTATTATTATTTTTTTTTCTACATAAGATTAAGGTGAAATATAATTTTTTTTTCCTACATAAGAGGTGAAATATAATTCACACTCTTATTTCAGAAGAAAAGTGATTACTGTTGTTAATTGTCATCAAGTCAGTTACTACTTATAGTGACCCTGTATAGGGTTTCCAAGAAATCGCTGGTGGGCTTGAACCATTGATTTTGTGGTTAGCAGCCCAGTGCTTATCCTATAATGCCACACCAGGACTCCAGGAATAGTGATACTGTTCTAAAGAGAGTAAAGAGTTCTGAGAAAAAAGTGCCAGTAGAAAAAGGCCAAGTTGTGCATTATTGAAAATGATGTGACTGGTTGGTCTTGGACAAGTCATTTCCATTTCTATGAGTCTTAGATTTTTTTATCTGTAAAGTCAGAAAAATCATGCTTGATTTTTTTTTTTTTTCACCTAAGGGCTCAGAATGAGATTATAAAAATGCTTTTAAGTAAACTAAATGTTTGTTGTTGTTATGTGCATGGAGTCAGTTCTGACTCACAGAGACCCTGTACAGGGTTTCCGAGGCTGTAAATCTTTATGGGAGCAGAAAGCCTCATCTTTCTCCCACGGAACAGCTGGTAGTTTTGAACTGCTGACC
>NW_006408519.1:37262477-37266633 GCF_000296735.1 Chrysochloris asiatica | reverse complement strand
GCTGTGCTCTTTGATCTTCATAAGTAAATGTTTCAAGTCCTCTTCACTTTCAGCGATCAAGGTTGTATCATCTGCATATCGCAGGTTGTTCATGAGTCTTCCTCCAATCCTGATGCCACATTCTTCTTCATATAATCCATCTTCTCTGATTTTTTGCTTAGCATTGTCATTGTTGTTTTTAAGTGCCATCAAGTCATTTTAGACCTATAGTGACCCTGTGTAGGGTTTTTGATGAGCAACTAGTGGGTTTGAACCACCTATCTTTCAATTAGAAATCTAGTGCTTATCATATAGCATATACAGATTCAATAAATGTGGTGAAAGGACACAGCTCTGACAGACGCCTTTCCTGATTTTAAACCATTCAGTATTCCCTTGCTCTGTTTGAACAACTGCCTCTTAGTCTATGTACAGGTTCCTCATGAGCACAATTAAGTGCCTAGAATAACCAATCTTCTCAGTGTTTTCCATGGCTTTCCATGACTTACACAGTTGAAACCCTTGCATAGTCATTAAAGCACAAGTAAATATTTTTCTGATATTCTTTGATTGCAGACAAGATCCATCTGACATCATCAAAGATATCCCTAGTAAATGTCATTGTCTAAATCCAGTTTGAATTTCTGGCAGTTCTTTGTCGATGTACTAGTGCAATATGTGCTGCAGTATATGAATTAAGAACAGATTGCTATGAGAACACACATTAACTCTGTCTTAGGGTTTGTGTGGTTTTGAAGGATTCTCCAAGGAACATGAGTAGAATACCACAATTAATTATAAGTTTTCCTAGCTATGTGAACTTCTTAAGAATCAATGACTCATTTGTGTTACTGTATATGTATATTTTTCAAGTGCTAAGCATTGTCGTTCTGTTGTACTTAGGGTCGCTATGAATTGGTACCTACTTGATGGCACTTAACAACAACAACAACAACAAGCATTGTCTATTCAGTTGTCTTTAAGGATGTGAATGAGATTTTTGTATTTGATAAGTGGCAAGAAGCCTGATTGACAGACATTGTGCTTGGTGTATGTATGACATGCTATAGCAGCAAGGAAGACAACCGTAGTAGTCCCTGCCCTTCAGAGTTTACAGTCTATCAAGCAGAATCCTAGGATTATTGTTTCTTTCACTCCAGGTATAGGTAGTTCCTGAGTTATGAATGAAATCTATTCCTAAATGTGTCTTTAAGTTGGATTTTTAAGTTATTCATAACAGCTGCTTATTTAACTTTATTTTATTGCATGTAAAGGTTCAAAGCCTTTTCAATGATTTAAAAGATGAATGTCCAGCAAGGGAAGGTGATTCAGGTGAAGAATTGGTTATGAATAGTAACTGGCTCATTCATTTCAAAGTGAGGGCAAATATACGTAACATGAAAGGGTAAATACCAGTTATCACTCTTGGTGTGGCTCTGTAAGATAAACACAGACTGCTAACCACAAGGTTGGTGGTTCAAACCCATCAAACCCTATATAAGGTGGCTATGAGTTGGAACCAACTCAACAGCACATAGCAACAACAACAATAACCAGTTGTTTACAAGTTGGAATTTCACCATCAGGGGACTCACTCTATATCAGTAGGCAAATAATTCTGTCTCTAGATCTCAGTTTCCCCAGATATAAAATTAGGAGGTTGGATGAGATGATTTCTCAGGGTCAGCATTTAACTTCTATAATCCAAAATTTTTACATCTCACCCCATAGACATTAAATCACTAAGTTTTAAAAAAAATGCCAGTGGCTATTTGGTTTAAGGAACTAAAGATGGATGTTAAACTCATTCTTAGTCCGCACCACCTTGTAAGATCTTTTCCTGATTGGATTTATCCATTGGAGAGTCAGGAAATTCAAGGTAATGAGAATTAAGGATTACCATGTTCTGTAATTCTGTAAATGGAGCCTTGGTGTGGGGCTGTAAGATAAGCACTGTGCTACCAGTTACAAGGTCAGTAGTTCAAACCCACCAGCTGCTACATGGAAACCCTATATGTAGTCACTATGAGTCTACACCGACGTAACAGCATTTAACAAAAAGAAACAATGTTCTATAAAGTACATATTGCATGAGGGCAGAGGTTCACATATGGGAACATTATAGCAGCCTTAAAAGATTCTTTTTCTGCATTGGAAGTGTAACTAAAAGTATTTATCCCATGGCCATGAACCAAAGATATCATCCAGATAGATGATTTATACCTATCCTCTTTTGCTACACAACATAAAATGTGTTTGTTTCTGGTGACAACTTGATTACTCCTACTAATAATAGATGCAAAAACATAATAGTGATAAATCAAAGTTATAATTCTTGACCTGGATACTGCATGAATCCTCAAGCTGTTATATATATAATATCTAATTTGTGCCTCCTAAAAGCAATATGAGATAGACAAAGCAGGGATCATTATCCCCATTTTATAGTAAGAAAGTGAGTTTTAGAGAGATTTATTAAATCACCTTAATTCTCACAGAAAAGAAGTTGAAGGGGCACAATGCCACCTAGATATTTTCATATGAATATTCAAAAACAAATAAAAAGGCTAGAACCAGAGGTCCAACAACTTGTAAGAGGTTCTGCTGGAATTCCAAAGTCTTCTTACTCCATACTTCATGGTCTTTATGTCTTCCCAGGGGGACAACATTTTACTTTGACCCTGAAACAGTGAAGAATATGAAAAGCAAACGGTGGTAAAAAGGTGGTGGTGGTGGTTATGTGCTGTGGAGTCAGTGCCGACTCATAGCGACCCTGTACAGGGTTTCCGAGACGGTAAATCTTTACAGGAGAGAAAACCTCATCTTTCTCCCACAGAACAGCTGGTAGTTTCCAACTACTGACCTGTAGGTTGGCAGCTGGATTAGTAACCACTACGCACGCAGACAGCATCAAAAAACAATTCAAAATATTGTCTTAAGGTCTGTCTTTTTCAAGTTCCAGGAGAATGTAGCTCTTATCTCTTTTGTTCGTTAGTGTAAGTGAATAGGAATTCTAATTCTGGTATGGCGCTGTAGGTTAATGCGCTGGACTGCAAGGTCGTTTGAACCTCAACGTCGGCGATTCAAACTCACCAGCCGCTCTTCGGGTCGCTATGGGTCAGAACCGACTGGACGGTGCTTGACAACAACATAAGTGAATAGCTCTTTAATTGAAAGAATAAGTGGATTAAAAAGAGAGAAAAAAACAAAACAGATTTAGGAGGGTCACCCCACTCTGTCAAATTAACAAGGTCTCTTAGAGTCTTTTGTTTTACATATTCCCAGTTAGCAAACAAATAGAAAATTTAAAAAAAAAGTATGTGTGTGTGTGTGTGTGTGTGTGTGTGAGCATCCCTCCCTTGCCCCCCAGTACACTTACTTGGCCTACAACTTCAGAGATCTCAGTATCCCTAATTACAGCTTCCATTGCAGTCTACACAGAAGCGCTGCTGATCCCAGCCCTGGCGTGACTCCTGCTTCAACATACTTCCCAGAAATCTTGGGAGGCTTGCCATGGTAAGGAAACAATTTACGTCAGATTTTGAGCCGGGGAATCCACCGGGAGTGGGGAGGAAGGAGGGGGAGAATCGTTAAAGGTAGTCAGAGGGAGGCTTTGCATGGACCTTACAGCTGACTGTTAGTTTCCTAGTCCAGTATAAGGACAAAGTCTTTATTATTCCTCCTTGGCTTGCCATTGCCTCAACAACTCTGTGCTGAAAGTCAATAGGCGCCTGAGGATTCCTCAGGGGATACCAAATGAGTCTGGCTATGAAGTTAACTCACTTTCCTTCACTTTGCTGGCTCTCCTGATGGTTTGCCATAGTTAAAAGATGTCTTTTTATTAATCATGGATGGCCTTTAATGTTCCCTTCAGTTCATACACTAGAATTGAAATGACCTCAGAAATCATTTAGCCAAACGTTTTCCCAGTGCAGGAATCATTTGTGTAACAACAACAACAAAATTCTCTGTTCAACACGTATGTGTTCTATGTGGCAGATATTTTTAGTATTGTGCTTAATCCTGAACTGTGTGCCATTTTTCCTTGCTAGTAAGGAGCTCTGGTAGCGTAGTGGTTACGACTTGGGCTGTGAACCTCAAGGTCAGCAGTTCGAAACTACCAGCTGCTCCGCGGGAGAAAGATGAGGCTTTCTACTCCCGTAAAGATTTACACCCT
>NW_006408519.1:37239799-37262377 GCF_000296735.1 Chrysochloris asiatica | reverse complement strand
CCACACCCAAGCAATACGTTTTTATTGGTGTAAGTCAATTGTAGCAGCCATATTCTCACTCTCTCCGCATTCTTTGAAGTCCTCATGTGACCAAATGGTCCTTAAAATGGGATGTTTTCTTGCATTATTCTTAAAAGGCTTTTATTTTCTGATAAAAAGAGACAAAGACCTGCAATAGTTTTTCTCTTTTTTGTCTTAAATGTGAATATAATAGTTATAGTTGCAATTGTTACCTAGAGATCCTGCAGACAATGACAAGGACGTTAGAAACATTATTAATCTACTGAACCAACACAAGAAGGAATTTATCTGTAAACATCTTATTATATTAAGGAGACATATTGTCACTCTCTTACAAAATATACATTCAAGATGTACAGTATTCCAGGCACTGTATTAGTAAATTGGTATGGTAGGCAGAGATGCACTTCACAGATCTCCCTTCAAGAAGGACTTTCTGTCCAACAGCGAGGACAGGAATTAGAAGACAACTCCTTCAGGGTCTACCAGAGCTGCAGAGTTACAGCTCAGATGTCACCCTTCTCTGGACAGTGTATACTTGTGACTAAATGAGGTAGGCGAGTAAAGGTCCGATCCTTTTAATGCAACCTGGGACACTCTAACAGACAATACTTGTCTCAGAATTTCCCACCAGATTCATTGAAGCTTTCTTGCACTGGCATTGCAGGGGTGACCTTGTAACACAGCTGTTGTTGTTAAGAGCCCTCAAGAAGCTTCTGACCCATAGCAACTCCATGATACAACAGCATGAAACATAGCCTGATCCTGTACCATCCTCACAATCGCTGCTACACTTCAGTCCACTGCTGCTGTCACTGTGCCAATCCATCTCTCTGGGGGTCTCCCTGTTTTTTGCTGATCCTCCACTTTACTAAGCATGATGTCCTTCTCCAATTTATCCAATTTTCACATTCATATGAGACTATTGAAAATGCCATGGCTTGGGTAAAGCGCACTTGCGTCCTCATCTGACATCTTTAGTCTTGAATACTTTAAAGAAGTCTTGTGTCACAGATTTGCCTAGTGTAATATGTCATTTGATTTCTTAATTGCAGCTTCCATGAGTGTTGATTGTGGATCCAAGCAAAATAAAGTCTTTGACAATTCAGTCTTTTCTCCATTTATCATGATGTTATTTATTGGTCCAGTGGTGAGGATTTTTATTTTCTTTACATTGAGGTGCAGCCCAAACTAAAGGCTGTAGTCTTTGATCTTCATCAGGAAGAATTTTAATACATATTTAAGTATTGTAAGTGGAGAAAATGTTCCTAACTTTGGGCAGTGTACCTGGTCATCAACTTAATATGAAAAGGTAATTAGTCAAGGTTAGAATATATATGGGCTCATGGGCATTGACACATGAGAATATTGGGAACACAATATCTTGGATTGGTTGACACATGAGATTAGGCATGTAGTACCTTTCTATCTCATTTGAATAGCTACTTGAGAATGCCTACCATGGACTAGGCACTAAACAGTCACATAGACAAAACTGCTGGGGTGATTGATATTGGCCAGTCTCTGTTGTTAGCTCTCCCAGTGTTGGTTTGACAGGTACATAAACAATGTGGATAAGGTGGCAGAGATGGAGAATACACACAGACTCTAGAGCATGGAGTCCCACTGACCAAGACTGACATGGTACAGGATGTCCAACCTGCTAGCAACAATGAACAATGAGCCCCTGATAATGCTATTCATGCTGCAGAGCCTCACATGGACAAGGTTTCCATAGGCCGGGATTTGGTCCTCAAGTACTCTGTCTTTCTAGTCCATCAAGAAACATTTAATCTCAATGACTAACCAAAATGATCAGACACCGATAATTTCGTTAGTCATTAGGCTACTTTCAATTTATAAATTAAAGACAGCGAATATAACTCTAAAGGGAACTAAAGTGTTGTATATCATCCTTACATTTATCCAATGTGAGGAAATTCACAGGAGAGTCTATTGAATGTCAGTAGCATCCTTTTTAAACAAATGAAATAGATTGAAAGCATCTTCCAAAAAGCTGTCTTTGGAACCTGCCTAGAAAAGTTGCAAAAGCCCTGATTTCCGGGGATAGAATGATCAGGATTTGACTTGAATCTGTAGAAGTATTTAGAGCAAATTATTAATTTTCTCTAGACCTCAGTATGTTATTCTATTACAAAGGGGTGGTAACTTCTGCTTTGAAGGTTGTTGTGAGACTTTCCTAGCACTCTGTCTCTTGTTGTTGTGGTTAGGTTCCATCGAATTGGTTCCAACTCATAGTGACCCTATGCACAATAGAATGAAATACTGCTTCGTCCTGTGCTATCCACTGTTATTATGTAGGAGTCCACTGCTGCTGCTACTGTGTCAATCCGACTTGTTGGGGGTCGTCTTTTTTGATGACTCTCTTCTTTACCAAGTATGATATCCTTCTCTAAGGAGTGGTCCTTCCTAAAAAAAAAAAAAAAAAAAAAGGTCAAATTATGAGATACAAAGTTTTGCTATCCGTACTTCTAAGGAACATTTTGGCTATACTTCTGGTCCCATCCCTAGGACATCAAAATCCTCAGATTGTTCAATCAGAGCTTTTTCCTACTACTTTGTTTTTCACCCTGACTCATTTCCTATATCCATGCAGATCACAAAGATCTCTTAACATATATCTCTTTAGAACATCCAATTTCAATTCACTGGATGAACTCATGACTGTTCTGGGTCACATTTAAGATCTGAGGATGTACACAGCTACTATGATTGAATTTGGATGATTTTCAAGTTTCGTCAGAAATACATTTCCATGTCATGTCTTAGGAAACACTATTTCTGTAAAGGATGGTTTATTACTCACAAATTGGTTTTAATCTCTGGTCATTGTCTTTCCTCACCTTGTTCCAAATTTCTAGGGGCTCATTATTCATTCAATACATTCTTATAGAGCGTGTATGATGGGCCAATCGCTATGTGAAGTGTTAGGGATGCAAATATTAATAAAATCTGCTGTCTGGATATGGGGTGTAAGATGTAGAGACATTTCATTAAAATAAAAATGTGGTCATTACTAAAGCAATTATAACTAATGATTTTTATATAGTGGTATCTACTTCAGATGTTTTTAGTGTGAAACCTGATTTCCTATCATCATTTTTCCAGGAGGAAATTTCCACTTCCAGAAGATAAATTAATTGCATCACTTTTGACTTTTTGACACACCTTCCTTAAAAAGAAAAACTCTTCCAAATGGGGAATTTGAAAAATCAAGTCTGTACATGAATGGTTTGGGCTTTCTTCTCTCTTATTTCTTCTTATACACCAGAGCTACAATTGTTCATCTTGTCTTATAGATTGACTTGTGTTCCCTCCAAAGTATGTGTGGCTGCCTTATTAATATCATAGAGGATAACATTTGCAACACAAAGGATAACTGCATCAAATCATAAAATGGAAGATAATTACATAATATTGAGACTCATGGACCAGCAAAGTTAACATTCATGGCAGTTAAAGGAGCTCTGATAGTGCAGTGGTTACAAATCTGGCTACTCATCTCAGGGTCAGCTGTTGGAAACTACCAGGTGTTCCATGGTAGAAAGATGAGGCTCTCTGCTCCTGTAAAGATTTACAGCCCCGGAAACCCTGTACAGGGTCATTATGAGTTGGAACCAACTCCATGGCACTTTAACAACAACATGGCAGTTATGTTAATGAGGCAAGATAGAATCTACATGACTAGGTTGTATCTTGAGGCAATGACTTTCAAGATATAAAAGAGATTAAACAAGTAAGTGGAGATCAGAGACTTCAGTATTTCCAAGAGAGAAGAGTTAAGTTGAGTATGTGCTTTGGGTCCAGTGTCCCAGTGCTGAGTACTTCCGAGGTCAAGAGGAAGTTTGATACCAAGACACCTGGAGATCTCCAAGGAATGCTAAACCCACAGACGTTGAAAACAGACAAGGACTTTCCTCCTTAACTGTGAGCCAATAGAAAGAAAGCCTTTGCCTGGGACTAGAGCCCTGAAATCTGACTTCTAGCTTCCTAAACTAAAAGAGAATACATTTCTTTTTGTTACAATCATCCACTTGTGGTATTTCTATTTAAAGCAGCGTTAGATAACCCAGACACCTTATATAGGTAAAGCAATTTAATTTGATAGAGGTGATGTGGTGGACTAAAAGTTGTGATTAAAAGTTAAAACACCTTCTCTAATTTAGCCTCACAAGTAAAACTGTTTTGTGTTTATTTTTCTACTCCACTGCCCCCTAAAGAGCTCTGGTAGCTAGTGAATGATGACTGAGTTGTTAACCAAAAGGTCAGTAGTTTGAATTATCAATTGCTCCATGGGAGGAAAATGAGGCTTTGTCTCGCTGTAAAGCTCTCCTGCCTCAGAAACCCTTACAGGATCACTATGACTTAGATCCAACTAGACACACAACCACCATCAGTGCTGCCACTTATCTTTTTCCTGCAATTACTGAATGCATTGTTCTCTGTGTCAGTTAGTTCAGGTCTTGCTATTTAAATATCCTAATCATAATACATGAGAATTATGCATTGATTTCTACAAAGCTGTTATAGATTTGTCTATTTTTCTTTTAATTTTTTAACACTTGCTTTCTGTATATAGATGTATGTTATTCTTGTTAAATGCCTTCTAGTTGGTTCAGCTTCATGGCGGTGGTGGTGATATGCCACTGAGTCAGTTCCGACTCATAACGACCCTGTATAGGGTTTCCGAGGCTTTTTACAGGAGCAAAAAGCCTCATCTTTCTCCAATGGAGCAACTTACTGATTTGAAGTACTAACCTCCTGTATAGAGTTTCCAAGGAGCAGCTGGTGGGTCTGAACCACCGACTTTAAGTTTCAAACTGACCTTGGTCCAGTGCATTATCCTTCAGCACCCCTATGTTATTATTGCTGTTGTTGTTAAGTGCCATCAAGTCGGTTCCAACTCATAATGACCATATGTAAGGGTTCGGATGATCATCTAGTGGGTTTGAACACCCAACCTCATGGCTCAAACTGGCCTTGTGATCTAGCACATTATCCTGCAACACCACATTAAGACTCCACTATGATATTGTTGTTGTTGTTGTTATGTGCCATCGAGTCGGTTCCGACCCATAACGACCCTGTATAGGGTTTCCGAGGGTGTAAATCTTTACGGGAGTAGAAAGCCTCATCTTTCTCCCGTGGAGCAGCTGGTAGTTTCGAACCGCTGACCTTAAGGGTCGCAACCCGATTCGTAACCACTACGCTACCAGAGTGATATTAGGAGGATAGAAATATAGTACTATATAAATATATTTTTCTCATAAGTCAATCCTTTTATTATACAATTTTTTTATCTCTTTATCTTTAATAATATTCTTTCTTTAAAGAGTGATTTGTCTTATACTTGTAAGTGCCATTGAGTTAGTTCTGACTCCAATTATTATTGTTAAGTGCCGTTAAGTTGGTTCCGATTCATAGCGACCCTGTATATGGTTTATAAGGAGTGGATGATGACTTTGAACTGCTAACTTTGTGGTTCAAACTGATCTTGAGGTTAAGTGCTGATTGTATGGTGGCACACCAGAACTCTGAATAGGGTTTTCAAGGTTCTGAAACTCTTGGGGAATAGTAAACCTTATCTTTCCTCTTCTGAAGCAGCTGGTAGAGTTGAACATCAAACTTGTGGGTCACAGTCGAGTGTTGAGCATGCAGAGTCACTGTGCTCCCTTTCTTATGGGAAGTACAACCCAGAGCTTTTGACCCTCACCAGGCTTTGGGGGCACACATTTTGGGAAGACAGCATGTAGGTTCTTTTCAGGAATGACATAGAGTTATTTGCAACGGAAATACTTTAGAGGCTTAAGAAAAGTTCTAGAAGAAATGGTGGCAGTAGTCATTTTGTCAGGAACTGAAATTGTTACTCATTCAAATGAGACTTGGCAAATATGTGACTGACTGATTGAAAGTCTTCATAGATTTCAATACAGAAGTGCCAGGAAATCATGGCTTAAAGGAGACTTCAAAATTTAAAAGCTGTAAATAAAAAGTGCATTAAAAAACAAAATATGCAGTAAGAACTCATTGTATATGGAAATGAGGGATAGGGCCATTATAATTGCAAATGTTCAAAATCTGCATAGAGATATGAATGTCCCAGAGTCTTGTCTCTTTAGTAGAAGCAATATGGAAGAGCAGATTTTGCCTCAGGTATGGCACTGTGGTATAAAGCACTGGACCATAAGGTCAGTTTGAACTACAATGTCAGTGGTTCAGACTCACCAGCTGCTACTTGTAATCCCTACACATGGTTGCTGTGATTCAGAACAGAATTGAACAGAATTGAAGGTACTTAATAATAACAACAACATGGTAATATGTTGTAATGAGTAATCTTTGTTTTGGGGGGCATAGTGACAATTTTTTGAAAAATCATGGTGTGTAAAACATTTTGCATGCCTTATCTCATTTAATACTCAAAACAATGTTCACTCATTTATTCACTCATTCAGCATTAAATAAATCAGAATTAGTCTCTCTGCCCTTGAAGCAGGGGAGACTGAGAGAGTTTGTCAGCTAGGTAGGAGGAAAATCAAATAACTGAATCCTGGATGTCAAACAAATAAAATTTTACAAGAAAGAGTGAAAACCCACTTCAAAAACTGATGTTAGGTCAAGTAAGGAGAAAACTTAGAAGTGATCATTGGAACTAATAATGCGTATGCCAATGTTTTGTGAAAGATGATTAAAAAGTGGCTGCAACAGTACATGGACAGGGAATTGCCAGAAACTCAAGCTGAATTCAGAAGAGGACATGGAACTAGGGATATCATTGCTGATGTTAGATAGTTCTTGGCTGAAACAGAGAATACCAGGAAAATGTTTACTTGTGCTTCATTGACGATGCAAAGACTTTTGAATGAATATTTCAGAGTACTTTATTGTGGTCATGAGGAACCTATATGCAGACCAAGATGCAGTTATTACAACAGAGCAAGGCGATACAAAATAGTTTAAAATTGGGAAAAGTGTGTGCCAGGACTTTCACCCTATTTATTCAATCTGTATGCTGAGAAAATAATCCAAGAATCTGGATTATATAAAGAAGAACATGGCAACTTGATTAGAACATTGACAATCTGCAATATGCAGATGATACAACCTTTGGAAGCAAAGAGGACTTAAAATACTTGACGATGAAGGTCTAAGGCAACAGCATTCAGTATGGATTCCACCTCATTGTAAACAAAACAATAATCCTAACAAATGGGGCAATAAATCACACAGTGATAAGTGGGGAAAAGATTAAAGTTGTCAAAGACTTGATTTTGAATACAACCATGAAGGGGCTTCAAAAAGTTCATGGAATAATTTCATTATCTTTTCATTCCTTTTAAGTGTGTGTGTGTGTGTGAACTTTTTTTGAAGCCTGCTAGTCTTTCAAGAAGTTTGCTGTTGAGGGGAGCAGAGAAATGGGACAGCAACGAGAAGAGGGTGGGAAGTTAAGGGAGGGATTATTGAGCTAATAATTAATGAAGGAAGCATGCACTTTGTTCCAGATGTTATGCTGATTGTTTTATACACATTGGCTTATTTTATGTTAAATGAACACTGTGACCTATGGACACCCAACTTGCAGATGAAAACGTTGAAGCTCAAAAAGATTGAGCTATTTGCCTAAGGCCTTGTGATGGTTGGGGTTGCATGTCAACTTGATCCTGTTTAGGGTTTCTGAGGAGAGCTGGTGGGTTTCAACTGTAAGTCTTATGATTAGCAGTCCAGTGTTTATCCTACATCACCACAGCAGGGCTCTAAGAGCGGGATGTTGTACTTGTTGTTATGTGCCATCAAGTCAGTTTTGATCCATAGTGACCCAACATAATTTCCAAGGAGCGACTGGTGAATTTGAACCGCCAATCCTGTGGTTCAAAAATGATCTTGAAGTCCTGTCCTTATCCTACAATGCCACACCAGGACTCCAAGGGTGGGATATATCATCCTTAATCACATCACCATCCTGATCCAAGGGCGATTCCCAAAGTTGTAGCATGTAACACCTTTTATTTGGCCTCAAAGTTTATTTTATCATAGATTAGTATTGCCATTCCTGCTAATTTTTTTTATTATAATAAGCTTGGTATATTTTTTTCCTTCCTTTAACTTTTAGTCTGCTTTGGTCTTTGCGTGTAAGGTTTGTCTCTTGCAGACAGCATATCGAATGATCTTGTTTTCTTATCCATTCTGCCACTCTCCAGCTCTTAACTGGTGCATTTAATCCATTATATCCAGTGTAAATATGGTTAGGTATGTATTAATTGCTTTCATTATTATTTATTTGTGTGTGTGTGTGGTGCTGCGGTTTTCTTTGTGCTGCATGCCTTCCTGGGCTGAGTTCCTATATTTTTGTGTGTGTGTGTGTGTGTGTTCTTTCTTGTCAGTTTCTTCATAGTTTTAATGTTTCCATGTTCTTCTTGCATTTTTATTTTTTTTTGGGTATGTTGTGAAGTGTTAATTTTCTTTATGGTTACCTTATATTCTATTGATCTTTTCCTCCATTTAAACAGTCTGTTTTATCCTTCAATCTATCCGATCTCCTCACCACCTGGATCTCTGTTCCTATGTGTTTACGTTCTTTCACATTGTAATTGTTTTGATCATAGACTGACCTCCCAGATCCTCTGAATTCATTCTTGAAGTTTTGTTCTGTTATGGACTCTTCCATCTGTCGATTGAGTTCCAGGTGGTGTTGCCACATATGTCAATCTATGGTTGTTGTTTGTTCTTGTTGGTTCTCATCCAAAGAACTCCCTTTAGGATGTTTTGAAGCACTGGGTTGGCTTTGACAAAATCCCTTAGCATCTGTTTATCCAGGAATGTTTTTATTACACCATCGTATTTGATTGACAGCTTTACTGGGTGGAGAATTCTTAGTTGAAATTTTTTTTTTTCTTTCAGGATTTTATATATGTCTCCCAATTGCCTTCTTGCCTGCATAGTTTTTGCTGAGAGATCAGAGCTTAATCTGATTTGCTTGCCTTTGTTTGTAACACTTCTCTTCTTGCTAGCTGCTTTCAGGATTCTTTCCTTCTCTCTGATTTTGGAGAGCTTGATTATTATATGTCTTGGTGATTGTCTTGTGGGAATCTATCCTTCCTGTGGTTTGTTGAGCTTCTTAAATGATTATCTTTTCATTTTTCAGGATCTTAGGGAAATTTTCTTCCAGAAGCTCTTCAGCTATCTCCTCTGTGGACTTTTGTGATTCTTTTTGTTCTGGAAAGTCAATAATTCTTAAGTTATTCCTCTTCATGTTGTCCCACAGCAATCTTAGATCTTCTTCAGATTTTTCAATCCTTTTTTTCTGTTTCTCTTCTATTGTAGCTGGATTGAGAGATTTGTCTTCCAGCTCACTGGTTCTGGCTTCCATCTCTTCAATTCTACTCCTTTGCTCTTTCAGTGTACTGTCCATTTTTTATATTTTATTATAAATCATTTGGACCTCTTTTTGCAGGTTTTTAATTGTTACCAATGCTGTATCTATCTTATTTGACTGTTCCTGTAGTGCTTTTCTGACTTCTTCCTTATTTTTCTCAAACCCTCTATAGAACATTGCACCTCAATATCATTCTCCTGAATTCCTTTTCAGGCAGTTCCAAAGCCTGCCCTCCTTCCAATAGGAAGTCTAAGTCTACTTCCAGATAATTTGTCTCAGTTATTCTATCTTGTTTCTGGACATGTGCTGAAATTGTCAATTGTTTCTTGGGCATCTTCACGAATTAAGTGTGTTTTCAATAATTAGATGAATGTATGTTGATATATTATTAATCTTCCTGATTGCCTCCAGGTAGATGTGATCAGGAGATGGACTTCCTTTTTCACTTTTCTTATTACTCAACTAAGAGTAACTATGGCAAGTGTTGGCTATCTATCTGGTGTATAGCAGCTGGTATTGGCTCTTGCCTGGATGGTGGGATTTTATAGGGTCTTATTACAGCATGGCTGTATGACCATAATTGCTATCTCTTCTTGGGCTGCATAGGGAGAAAAGAGCCCCCTGAAGTTAAAAGGGGGACCAAAAAACAAACAGAAACAGCAAAAACAAAACAACAACAAAAAAAAACACACCAAAAAAACAACAACAAAAAAAAAACCCCAACAGATTATATACTACAGTCTATAATCACATGAAAGAAAAATCTGTAGCAATCTATGAGTATGACTTTAACACCCCTTCAAGGTCACCTGAGAAATTTCAAGATGTTACTGTGGCTCCTTGTGTTGTAATTCAGGATTTAATTTTCGGCCTGTTTCCTTTTTAGTCTGTCATTTTCCCACTCCACAACCCTCATTCAGGACTTTTTCATAGTGATAAACAGTTCAGAGCTGACTGTACCTGTTTTGGGAGACCGTTTGGTTTTAAGCAGTGTTTTTCCCCTTCTTAAATTTTGTGCATAGTGGTCTGTGCTGAGTAGATTCATGTGCATGTGTAATAGAACCCTCCCAAGGTTGGGAGAGGTGTCCACTCACTCAGGCACCTCCTCTAGTTACCAAAGTCAAGGTACGCAGACAGCGATAGACCAATGAACAGAGAAAAAAAAAGAATGTCCACACCTTTATCTCTGAGGATCAGTCAGACCTTTATGATGGGAGTGCTCCTCTGATCCTTTCCCTGCTCTGTCACAACCAAGATGGCCACTCTAGGAGCAGCTGGCAGCCATGGATCAGGCAACACCACCTTTCTTGATTCTGCTACAAATTCCACTGGCTGTAAACCTTCAAACATTGTAAATATTCCTTTATGTGTAGATCAGAGTTCTGGGACCATTCCCTGAACCTTCTTTGTCCAGTATTCTGTGCTATTGCTTGCAGAAGTCTGCACTACACTTCTCCCTAATCTGCCATGAAGCCCACCTCCAACACCTTTTAATTTACAAAAGATAAAAGGAGCGGGACTTGAGAATGATTAGCACTCGACTGTCAACCAGAAGGTTGACAATTCAAATGCACCAATTTCTCCTTGGGAACACTATACATGATCAGGCACTTACCAATGACAACAACTCCCACCAAACTAGAAGAGCTGGGAGTGGTGTGTGTCCTTAAGACCTGGGGTCCCTGTACTGTGAAGCTCCTCGATTCAGAGGAACATTGATGCAAGGAGAACTCCATGGAGAACTCCAAGGAATACTTGGCCAACAGATGCTGAAAGGAGACAACTACCTTACCCCAGAGCCGGTACTTTGAATTCTGATTTCTGGTTGTCAAAGCCATTCACTTGTGGTATTTCTGTTATAACAGCACTAGCCAACTAAGACAGGCATAATTTCTCAGTATCATCTTATTGACATCTTGGGCAAGACAATTCTCACTTGTGTGGGATTATCCTATGCATTGTAGGATGTTTGACAGCATCGATCTCTATCCATTAGATGCCAGTAACATTCCTGCCACAGTTATGACAGCCAAGAAATGTCTCTTGATATGTCCAACTGTTTGACAACCCATCCCCACTTCCTCCTTGTTTAAAGTTGCTAGTGTGGTGAAATACATGTTCTCATGGGTCACAAGGGGTTGCTTTCTTTGCCACTGGAGCTTGTAAAGAAGAAGCATCAATATTTTTTTTATTTGAATGAATGTTTTTCTGATGAGCAGACCCTGTCTCCATAATGAATGTACAAGTATTCCAAGGGCTAAGCTAGACATGGGGTTAGGGAAAGAAGTTCACAACTGTAAATGAAAAGGATGACATTTTACCTTCTTTCATTTGAAAACTCTGTCAACTACTGTTCAGTTGGTCTTAAATCAGAGAAAAAATAAGGTGATCAATCGACTTACCTAAATAGTAAAATATGCATTATGTTACTTAATGTAAAGATCACCCCCAAAGCTTTTATGTTCTTACAGTTCTAGTGATTATTTTAGTGTAGCACTATCCAGTAGAATTGTATTTGAATCACATTTGCCATTTTCAGTTTTGTTGTTGTTGTTGTTGAGTGCCTTAGAGTTGTTTCTGACCCATAGTAACCCTGTATAGGGCTTCTGAATAGCAGCTGGTGAATTTAAACTGCTGACCTTGCAGCTCAAACTAACTTTGCCGTCCAGTGCATTGTCCCATAGCACACTGTGTTAATATTTTATCTAGCCCAATATATTTTAAATATCATTTAAATAATTTGTAATCATTGTAGAAATTTATTAATAAAATATTTTACTTTGCTTTCTTCAGTAAGGCTTTAAAACATGGTGTGTATTTTACACTCACACTATATATCTCAGTCAGGACTCAAGTTCTCAACAGCCACCTCTAGCTAACTAGTGTCTATCTAATTGACTAGTACTCGTATAGTGGAAAGATTTCAAAAAGGAAAAAAAAAAAAAAAGCCAATTGCCTTTGAATCCATTCTGACTTATGATAACTGTATGTGTGTCATAGCAAAAGAGTAAAACTCTGCTCCATAGGGTTTTCAATGACTGATTGACTATTTGGATGTAGACCACCAGGTACTTTCTTTTGAAGTGGTCTCTGGATGGACTCCAACCTTGAACTTCTCTGGTAGCAGCCAAGCACATAAACCACTGCAACACACAGAGATGACTTGTTTCTATACCCCTATCTATTCTCATTGGCAGGTAAGCTTTTTTTTCCAATAAATGAATAAGTTCATATGTTGTTGTTGCTAGGTACAATTGACTCAGTACCAACTCTTAGTAACCCTATGCACAACAGAACGAAACATTGCCCGGTCCTGGGTCAAGCTCACCATCATTGGTACGCTTGAGCCCATTGCTGCTACCACTGTGCCAATCCATCTTGTTGGGCATCTTCCTCTTTTTCTCTGACCCTCCAATTTACCATAGCACATATAGGGCTATTGATTTATTCTTACAGATGAGTAAGAATAATGCCATTACATAAAATTACCAACTTTGATCTCACACAACAAAAACATTATCGTTGGATCTACTTTCTGCAAAATTCTGTGCCATATGCTGAGAGGATATCAAAATGTCCAAGACACCATTTATGCCCTCAAAGTAATAACAGTCTTCTTGTTGTTGCCAAGTGCCATGGAGTTGGTTCTGACTCACAGTTACCCTGTATAGGGTTTCTGAGGAGCTGCTGGTGAGCTTGGCCTGTTCACCAAGTGGTTCAAACTGACCTTGCAGTCCAGTGCATTAACCCTCAGTACCACACCAAGAAAAATGTGTTCACAATTATTAAGACTAGTGGAATAAAACATCTGCCCTGGCCTGACTTCCCAGATCATCTAACTCTTGCTGCCTCCATGTTGTCACCGAACATTTCCATGAATACAACTCTTTCTCTCCAACATGATTTTGATCTTCTAGCCTGCAAAGACTATTCCTAGTTTGTCTTCACCCCTTCTTTTCTAACCATTGATTGCTTCTGGTAGGAACACATATGAAGGTAGTTATTAATTCAGTGATTGAAATGTTGCTGTTCTTAGGTGCCACTGAGTCAGTTCCAACTCATAGCGAACCTATGTACACCAGAATGCAACACTGCCCAGTCCAGCATCAAGTTCACCATCATAGGTTTGAGCCCATTGTTGATACCATTGTGCCAGTTCATTTCATTGGGAGTCTTCCTCTTTGTCGCTGACCCTCCAGTGATTCTTGCTTATTCATTTTCCAACTTTCATACGCATGTGAGACAACTGAAAATACCATGGCTTGGTTCATTTGCACTTTAGTCCTCAATTGACATCTTTGCTCTTTAACATTTTAAAGAAATCTTGGGCAGCAGATTTTCTTAGCGCAATACATCATTTGGTTTCTTGACTGCTGCGTCCATGAGCATGGATTGTGGATCCAAGCAAAATCAAGTCTTTGACCAGTCCACTTATCATGATGTAATTTTTTGGTCAGTGATTGAAATAGCTGTCAATATTTAAGAAGTCTTCTAGATAGAATGAAACACTCAGAGCCAGTGGTTTGTTATGTTTTTGTTTGGTTTGGTTTGGTATTGGTGTCGTGTTAGTAGAAAGAACATGAATTTTATTTCCAATTAATTTGGTTTTACTCACCTTCACTATTCATTGTCATGCATGAGTCTCTCACACTCTAGCTTCAGGGTTGCATATACCTTCTTTCATTGGGTTTCAGTATGCTTTGGGTGAAATGGATTTGCGAAATCGTGTTGTGTACTGTGGAGTTTGGTGTGGCACTATGGGTTAATGCACTGGACTACAAGGTAGTTTTGAACCACAAGGTCAGCAGTTCAAGTTCACCAGCCAATCTTTGGAAACCCCATACAGGGTCTCTATGGGTCAGACTTGACTCAATGGCACTTAACAACAATAACAATTGTGTACTATAAAAATATTTTTGTAACATTTATTTTTGTGAGTACTCAGTATGTAATGCTAGGGATATGTGAATTCAGAACTGAATTCTCAGCCCCTTTTCAGCTGAGTGGCTTATTTAAGATTCTCTCTGAACTTTATTTTGCTCATCCATAAAACAACTACAACAAAATTATATCATTTCACTATTATGAAGACTATTCTTAGCAAAGTATCTAGAGGGTTCATTAAATGATGTCTGTGAGTAAAAACAAAGTACATTTGACTTCATGGAAATAAAAAAAAAATGAATCCATTAGGGATAGCTGTAAGATTAATTTCATTGGAACAAGTATAAAAACTGTGAGCAAACTTACTATATTTCCTAATTATAGCAAATGGACTGAGTGGGATGTCTGTAAGATTCTAAGTCCCTGTCTGTAATGGAACATGTTCAAGATGGAAACTACTCTGAAGAGCAAATAATGTTGTGTTGGAGATCACTTTGACAATCCCTTCCACTTGCTATTTTATGAGTTTGAAACTTTGGACATTCATCATTTATTCAACCAATACATATTTATTGAATAACAAACTCTTCACAAACATTCTTAACTTCATATAACTTCTTCATAGAGGAATATAGACAATAAACAAATAAATGAATTAATATTTCAGATGGAAGATGATGATGATTTGTGTTGGTATAAATACCTAACAATTTTAGGTGGAGATGATTTGCAAACTTAATTTAGAGCACTCTTCCAATTTAAAACCCCAGTGGCAGGAAGGCAAAAAGTTACCAGTTCAAGGGCCCCTGAGACCCAACTGTTTTCCTTTTCCTATAGTATTTAATATCATCTGATGCAGATGGCTCCCTGGTCAGTTGAGTGAACTAATTAATAGTTGATAAGTTTCATCAGGGTAAAGAAGATTTCTATCACAGGGGGCCACTGTCCTTCATCAAAGCATCCAGGTGATGTCATGCATCTTTCCCCTCTGGTTAATCAAGAACACTAAATCCAGGAGGAGGGTTAAACGAGGTCAGGGAGCTGGAAAAATAGCCACAATTTGCATTCTAGAGCATATGATGCTATCTATTTATACCTATCTCCAGGGACAGAAAGGAAAAAGCCTCGGTATGCACAGATAAGATTTTCAAAGCTCCTAAAAAGCTAACCCAACCATTGAATCTACTAAAAGATTAGTCATAAGTATTTGCTGCCAGATAATGTTAGTTTGTTTCTTTTTATCAGAAAACCTCAGTATAATTCAGAAGCGTGATTTAGATACATTGTGGTCTCTAGCAAAGACTGATTCAAACTGTTTAAACAGAGACCCAAAAAAGTATTTCTAGGTTTAATCTCACCCATAATAGTTTCTAAAGTGGTTTCAAATCGGTAGTTAATTGATTTATTCATTCAGTAACAAACTCAAGAGTTCAGTAAAACAGGTCTTAGGATTTCAGGTGAAGGTAGGAGAGAAACCTAGGTCTGTTAATATCTCACAGTTTGGCACCTACAACACATTTATTCATTCACTAACAAACCCAAGAGTTCAACAAAACAGGTCTTAGGGTTTTTGGTGGAGGTAGGAGAGGAACCAAGGTCTGTTTAACCACCTCACAGTTTGGTATACTATTGAACCTCAGTGGCCATTTTGCTCATTTCTTCATACACAAGCTTGCCAGCCACTGGCATAGGTCCCAAGGTATAAAAGCCTAAAGGGAGAGGAAGACAAGTTCACAGTACCTCTAATAAAAGAAGGGATATAGAAAGCACCGACTATTGGAAAGTTGCAGAGTGTTAGGGGAGTTTGGAGGAGGAATATATTACATTCATTTTCTAGTCAGAAGATCCCAGTGGACTTTGTGAGCAGCTATACTCTCAGCTTAGCTAGACAAGGAGGGAAGGCAGAGCTGAATCGTTGTTCATTGTTCCAGACAATGGCCCCAGAACTTCACAAAGGATTGACCTTGTCAGATGCTCAGGGTAAACATCTCTGCCTTTAAGGTGTGCTATGGGGATGAGTAGGGATCCAGCCCAGAGACCCAGCCTATGACGCCAGGATTTCTAGTGCCTAAACAGGCAAAGTCACGGATAAACCAAATGTGTTGGTCACCATACCCAGGAGGTGTACAACCTCAGACAGGCACTAAAGGAACAAATTGTGCATCAGTGGGTCCTTCCCAAAATGGGAATCTGGGTGGCTCATCTCCCTGGCTACTACATTAACTAGGTATCATTATCCCTTTCATTGTTGTTGTTATTAACAGCTGTTGAGTTGGTTCCGACTCATAGTGACCGGATATAGTGTTTCCAAGGAGCAGCTGATGGGTTTGAAATGCTGACCTTGTGGTTCACTGTCCAGTGCTTATCCTACAGCCCCACATCAGGATAAAGAAAAAAATCAGCTGCATAAAACCTGTTTAAAGTATTTAAGGGCAAAGATGTCAGTCTGAAGACTCAAGTACTCCTGACCCATGCCATGATACTTTCAGTAACCTCATATGCATGTGAAAGTTGGACAATAAATAAAAAAGACCACTCTAGAAGAATTGATGCATTTGAGTCTGGTGTTGGAGAAGAGTGTTAAATGTACCATGGACTGCCAGAAGAACAATCAAACCTGTGCTGGAAGAAGTACAATCAGAATATTCCTTAGAGGCCAGGATGGTGAGACTTCATCTCTCTTACCTCGGACATGTTATCAGGAGGGACCAGTTCCTGGAGAAGGACATCATGCTTGGTAAAGTGGAGGGTCATCAAAAAAATAAGGAGACTCCCAATGAGATGGATTGGCTCAGTGGCAGCAGCAATGGGCTCTAGCTTAGCAGCAGTTGTGAGGATGGAGCAGGAGCCATCAGTGTTTTGTTCTGTTGTACATAGGTAGGGTGGCTATGGGCCAGATGTGACTCAATGGCATCTAACAACAACAAAAACAATTTAAAAAATTAGGCTTGAGGCATTTTAGTAGTTTGCCTGCAAATTAGAACTCTGTCGATTCAAAATATTGAGCCTATGTATTTTATCCATCTGGTAATTCTTGTTCTTTCTTTTCAGTTTCTCTACTGTAATTGGCTCTGAAACTCTTTAAAGGACCAATACACTTGTCTCTGGGCTAGCCCCAAGTGGGGTATTTGAAGGTAGGAATAGTCCCTGCAGTCAGCGTAAGCAAGAGAGGGTCCTTGGAGGAGCAAACAATATGACAATAGGGAAGGAAAGCTGGCACAGCTCCTGGTACCTGGTGCAGAGAGATGATACATTTCTGGACTTTGCTTGAAAAGATTAACAACCCTGGGGCTTGTTTGCTGCAAGGCTCTGGGGTTCCACAGACCCTTTTCCTCCTCCCTGTTCCTCACTAGCTTCCTTTCCCAAGCCAGCAGTAAGCATATGCTAAATGTTATAGAGTTTGCTCACATGAAAATCTACCCTCTTTCCGGGAGGGAGGAAGAACAAGGGAAGGCTGTTCATGGCAAGAGAAGGAAGTGGTTAGAGTGAATTGCATGATTCCTTGGTCTTTTAAGTCTGAAGATGACTAGTTAAATGATTTGATGCACAGACCCTGACCACGATTCTAATGAGCTCAGATAAAGTGGCACAGAAAATTAATGAAAATAAATTAATTTCAAAGAATCCCATTTTATGTCCTCAATTATTAATGGTATTACAGTGTTATTAATGGTGTCAATTATTAATGGCATGAATAATTAAGAAATCGCATCCACACTATGATGTATAAGGATTACAGTGTTGAGTAAATTGCTCAGAATAAATAAATAAACAGACTAGGGTTCACACTTATATTGTTCATCCTTCAACATGTTTCTTAGAGAACATGGGTGCACCTGTCATTGCACTAATATGATTGACAAGGTCTCTATTACTAGGAGAGTCCTGGTGTGGTGCTGCAGGATAAGCACTGGATTTCTAACTGCCGAGTGGGTGGTTCAAACTCACCAGCCACTCCTTGAAAACCCAATACAGGGACACTATGTGTTGGAAATGACTCAACAGCACTTAACAATAAACAACTATTATTAAGACTCCTGCCCAAGTCTTATATTCTGCTGATAACAAGAAAGAAATTAGGTGATCAGGGGCCACATTTCCTTGGCATTTAGAATTTTCCTGGTTGCCTTCCCTCTTGTTCTTGGTAATCTGATAAAAATCCCTTTGTAAAAGCTGTAGGTCACATTATTCTATTTTGAGGATGTCTGACTAATATAGTAAAAGACAGACCTGGCACGGCAGTACCAAATTCCTTTTTCTCAATGTAAAATCTTCCCATCATACTCATTTAACATTCATGAGTTCATTAAATTAGTGTCTACTAGGACCAAGACAAGGAGCTCTGGTAGCATGGTGGGTTCCCTGTTGGGCTGCCAACGACAACTCAGGAGAAGGATTAGGCTTTCTACTTCTGAAAAGATTTACAGCCTCAGAAGCCCTGTGCAGGGACACTATGAGTCGGAACCGACTCCATGGCACATAACAACAACAACAGGAGCAAGACAAGGAGCTCTGGTAGCATGGTGGGTTACCTACTGGGCTGCCAATGACAACTCAGGAGAAAGATGAGGCTTTCTACTTCTGTAAAGATTGACAGCCTTGGAAACCCTATGAGTTGGATTCGACTCTATGGCACACAGCATCAACAGGGACAAGACAAGATCCTGTGCTGGATGCACGACCTATAAAAGTCAGTACCACACGTATGACTAAGGAGCTCTGGTAGCATAGTGGTTACGAGTTGGGCTGCCAACCTCAAGGTCATAAAGATTTACAACCTCAGGAACCCTGTGCAGGGTCACTGTGAGTTGGAACTGACTCCATGGTACTTAACAACAACAACAACAATGCCACATGTATGACTAGCCCTCAGAAACACTATCTAATAGAACTGAAGTGTAAGTATTATTTTCTGTAGAGATCCAAGTAGTAAGTATTGCAAACTTGGGGGCCACAGTGTCTCTGTCACAGTGACACAACTTGTCATCCTAACATGAAAACAGCACAGGCAATATATGAACAAGTGAGTATGGCTGTGTTTCAATAAAACTTATTTATGTCCTTTGAAATTGGAATTTCATTTCATTTTCTTAGGTCATAATATATTAGTCCTCTTTGGGATGTTTTTGTTTTCCCCTAAACATTGAAAGGAATCCTGGTGTGGTGCTGTAGGATAAGCACTGGATGGCTAACCACAAGGTCAGCAGTTCAAACCCACCAACTGCTCTTTGGAAACCCTATGTTGTTACTGTTAAAGTGCTGTAGAGCCTGTTACAATGCATAGCAACACTGTATAGGGGTTATGTCTTGTTTTTAATGTCATGCATCCAGCACAGGATCTGCTGCTGCTGTGTGGAGTCCACAATTCCTTTTTCTCAGTGTAAAATATTCCAATCATATTCACTTAACTATTATGTGTCTATCAAATTAGCGTTGACAAGGAGCAAGACAAGAGTCCCGGTGTGGCACAATGAGTTAATGCACTGGACTGTAAAGTTACTTTGAACCACAAGGTCTGGGATTCAAGCTCACAGCTACTCCTCAGAAACCCTACATAGGATTGCTATGGGTCAGAACCAACTCTATGGCACTTAACAGTGACAAGGAGCAAGACAAAGGAATCCTGGTGGGTTATGCATTGGGCTGCCAACCACAACTCGAGAAAAAGATGAGGCTTTCTGCTCCCATAAAGATTTGCAGCCTTGGGAACCCTATAAAGTGTTGCTATGACTTGGAACTGACTCGGCAGCACTTAACAGCAACCAACATTGCAAAATGTAAAAGCTATTCTTAGCTCATGAGCCAGGCCCTAGACCAGCTCTTGCCTATGGGATGTGATTTACTGTCCCTGCTCTACAGAGTGGACTTAGATAACAGAGAACAGAGATAAGGAACCAGTGGAAGTAGGTGAGGACTTATAGGGGAAGGCCCTGTGTGTGCTTCATGGGGCAGAAGGGTTGATGACTAATGATGTTTGTTCCCCTGAGAAAAATGCAAACTGTCTTTAAGGTACAAGTAAATGAACAAATCCTGGCATGACACTGTAGGTTAAGCACTGGACTGTTAACGTTGGTGGTTCAGACCTATCAACTCCTCTTTGGAAATCCTATATAGAATCGCTATGAGTCTCAACTGACTCAATGGCACTTAACAACAACAATGAACAAAAGCAAAGGGTCATGGAAAAGCCACGTGCGCTCAGAGGGTGTGGCTGAACTGTAGTAGCAGAGAAGACGTGACATATTAGTGACAGGCAAAGGAGACCCTGGACAGAAGGCTCAATCCAAAGGACCTGTGGATACTGAATCAGAGGCAGAGAAGCTGAGTAGCTCCCACCCTGGGCTGCAGCTTTAGAAGGGTTGAGTGTAAACCCCGGCTTTATCACTGTCCCATTGAGCGACTGTCCAGACACATTGTGTTCTATTGTGCTTCACTTTTCTGTGCTTTGCAGATAGTTGTTGTGTACAAGTTAAAGGTCTCCAGGTACCGTTTTGCCCACAGTGTGCACTCACTTTGTGTGTCACATGTTGGGCATTCTCACTGTAGTTCTAGCTTTTTCATAAAGCTACTGTACACTTCATTGATGACAGCAGGGTGTCAGCATAACTTTTCTGTGCTCTGAGAAACCAAAAAGTTCATGTGACTTGCTTCATGGCATTGTTCGCTTTATTGCCACAGTGTGCCAAGTCTGCAACAGAGCTACTTTCCTGTTGTTGTTGCTAAGTGAGTCAAGTCAGTTCTGATTCACAGCGACCTTGCATAGGGTTTCTGAGGAGCAGCTGGTGGGTTTGAACTGCTGACATTGTGGTTCACAGTTCAGTGCTGATTCTACAGTGCCACAGGACCAACGTAATGAGGTTTGAAACTGACAGGGATGCGCTGTCTCACTCGTTAGGAAGCCAGAGTAGAAATTCAGGGTGCTCTCACCTCTAGTCATATATATGTATGTATATAATGTATAACTACATATATACATACATAATACATGGGAAGAGCCTTTCTGTTTTCTCCCAGCTTCTCACAGTCCCAGGTGTTTCTTGGTTTGCAGCTACAACATAACTCCATCTCTGCCTCATCATCACATGGCTGTCTTACATCTGGGTGTTTCTCTTCTATAAGGACACCAGTTATCTAAGATTAGAGTCCACCCCTGTTCAGTACGGCATCCCTTTAACTGATGCACATTAACATATTCTAAGACTCTACCCACCTCCAGCCAAGGGCATATTCACAGGTCCTGGGGGTTAGGACTTCAGCATATCTTTCTGGGGACACACAGTTTAAGCAATAACAATGACTTTAGGCAAATTATTTAACCCTATCAGTCTCATTTCTTATATGTCATTGTCACGGTTTCATCTTCATTACCATTGTCATTGTTGCCAAGTGCTAGTGAATCCGTTCCAACTCATAGTGTGTCCCAATGTTATAGCTTGTGTAGCATTTCCAAGGAGTGGCTGGTGGGTTTGAAAGGCCGACCTTGTGGTTCACAGTTCGATGCTGATCCTACAGTGCCACACTAGGAGTGAGGATTCAGTAGGTGGTATACAGGAACTGCTCTCAGCAGGATTGACTCCTGGTGTTGTCGTTTTATACAAATAATGTGGATGTTACATGATTTTTGCAAAACATTCAACTCCCTCATGTGTAAACTTCCTGTGTGCACGATTCATGTTGTATGTACATACATATTACTTGCATGGAAATGTTATATGTGAAATACAAGGTAAGTGCTCAATAAAGGTTTGCTGCTTCTCAGATTATTTGCTCAACATACAGGTTGAAAAAGTATGGTGAAATAACATCCATTGAAAATCGGAACATGGAATGTACGAAGTATGAATCTGGGGAAATTGGAAGTTGTCAAAAATGAGATGGAACTCATAAACATCGATATCTTAGGCATCAGTGCACAGAAATGGACTGGTATTGGCCATACTAAACCACACAGTTTAGTATGCCGGGAATAAAAAATTGAAGAGGAATGGTGTTGCATTCATTGTCAAAAAGAACATACCCAGATCAGTCATGATGTATAACGCTGTCTGCGATAGGATAATATCCATTCGCCTACAGGAAAAAAGGAGCTCTGGTAGAGTAGTGGTTACAAGTCAGGCTGCCAACCTCAAGGTCAGCAGTTCAAAACTACCAGTGGTTCCGCAGGAGAAAGATAAGGCATTCTGTTCCTGTAAAGATTTACAGCCTCAGAAACCCTGTGCAATGTCACTATGAGTCAGAACCGACTCCACGGTACTTAACAACAACAACACAGGAAAACC
>NW_006408519.1:37221215-37227922 GCF_000296735.1 Chrysochloris asiatica | reverse complement strand
CTAGTCCTCTGTGGCTATGTCACTGACTCTGGTCCCAAGAGTCCCCAGGTCTTGCCACACTGCTGGCCAACCAGGTCTTCACCCAGGTTCACAGAAGTCTATTGTATGTTGTAGGGCTTAGCTCACTGCTTCATTGCTGTTTTTCCCTCACTTCCCCTTATCAGTGTCGAGTGTGGTCAACAATCACAGTGTATATTCCCGTTGAGTCTTAGTCTTAGAAGGGGTTTGCACTGAGGGGACCTGACCACTTGCCTTGATGTTTCCTGGGCAAGCTTGTTGCTTGTTCTTGTAGTAACAATCGGTCTGCCTATGTTGTTTTATATTTTTCCTGTAGGTCTTTCTTTGAAGAAGTATCTTCTGTTCTTCTAGCCACTCCAGGTTAGTTTGCTTGTCCTTTCAAGTGGGAATTTCCCATCTTTGGAGATCTGGATGTGGTTCAGGCTTCCACCCATAGTCTTATGTATTGCAGAGGCTCCACAGGAAGCCTCTTTCACTGTGCACATTATAGCCCCATTTTTAGGTATTCCAATCAGTTATAGGCAGAAGACGGACTTACAAGCTTTCTATGGTGATGCTTTTCACTATTCCTTTCTCTCCCCCTCTCCAGTGTCTATTTTATAATATAATGCATGTGGCCTTAATACTTAATGAGTGTTTTTGGTAAATTTTTTTTAATGAATTCTAATTTCTTACAGGTAGAGGTGATCAAGATGTGGGCTTCCCTTTTCACTCTTCTTATTGCTTAACTCAGAGTAACTTTTACAAATGTTGTTTGCCTCCCTGGTGTATGATAGTTGGTATAGGTTCTTTCCTGTATTTTGGCATTTCATAGGGTGTGATTGTAGGTTGACTATATGACTGCAATTGCTGTCTATTCTTGGGTACTACAGGGAGATAAAGAGTCTTCCATATGTCAACGTGGGAATAAAAGACAACAAAATAGCAACAGCAAATAAATATGGAAAAAGAACCAAGAGAAAGAAAAAAGAAATAAAACCACCAAAAAGCAACAAAAACAAAAACAAAAAGTAGATTGGATGCTGTAGTCTATAATCATAGAAAAGAGAGAGAAGTGAGAAAAGAAACAGAAAAAAGATCTCTAGCCTAATATGAATATGATTTTAATATCCTCTTTCAGCTTCTTGCCTTCAAGACCACCTGATAAATTTTAAGATGCCACTGTTGGTTGTTATGCTGTAGTTCAGGATTTAATTTTTGACCTGTTTTGTTTTTAAACTCTTTCTCCCTTTCCACATCCCTAGTTCTGGCCTTTTCCTTGTTAATAAACAGTTCAGGGCTGGCTACTGAGCTGCCTGTTTCTGCAAATGCTGAGAGTATCTGTGCACATGTGTGGCAGAAGAACCCACCAGTGGTGGGGGTGGGGGTATCCACTCGCTCAGGCACCCCCTTTAGTCACCACATGGAGGTGAGCAACAAGTGGGGTCCAATGAACAGATACAAAAAAAAAAAAATCAGAACTAAACAAATCCGACAAAGTATTTTGTCAACCTTTGCTCTGAGGTTCCTGTAGCATTATTCTGTGGTGGATCTGCGTGGTCCACTGCTTGGTCTTGCCATTTGATCTCGCCCAAGTTGTTGGCTCTGGACCACTGAGCCTGGCAGATTCTAAAGTATGGGATTTTTTACTTCTGCTACAAGTTCCACTAGTTATAAGCCTTCAAACTTTTTAAGTGTTCCTAGATATGTGGTTCATAGTTTTGGAGCTCTGCCCTGAACCCACTTCATCTGGTATTCTGTGGTATTGCTGACGGAAAACTTCACTGTACCTCTACCCTATCTGCCGCCATTAAGCTCCGCCTCTCTCCAAAGTCATGATTTTATGGGAACAGATCACTGAGTCTTTTCCCCATGCAGTGACTGGTGGGTTTGAACTGCTGACTTTTCAGTTAGCAGCTGAACATTTCATCATTGTGCCACTAGGACTATGTATAGAATGTTAGAGCCTTTCCTTGATAAATCCATGATACAGTGCTTAAAGGACAGTTGGAAGAAAGAAGAAATTCTTCTGCAAATACATAATATTTTGTCAACTGTTGGATCAACATTTAAGTGCAATCAATAAAATATACTTACACAGAGTTGATATTCTACAAGTTAAACACTTTTGAATGTTGATTTATTATTTAATATTAAAACATGAGTTTTTGTTCATACTCAAAAATAGAAATTTCACAAATATTTCATGACTGTGTAAATTCAATGAAGGTACTTCCCCAATGGCTGGATGCTTGGTTTGCTACAAATAACTTACATTTTATACTCAGAATTATTGCCTACATACCTAGATAGGCCAATTGGAACAAGCCAAGTTAAGTAAATTCTAATTATTTTTTCATAAAGCAATGGATTAAGTGAATATTACTACTTGACTCATCCAGGGGAACGGACCTGAAAATTAGATTTTCAAGAAACTTGGGCTTCTTTCAAACAATGGGCCAATTGTCCCACTTGAATTAACTTCTTTAGAATCATTCTAGACAGGAAAAGGGAGGAGGCTTTGGTCTGCCCAGAGCAGGGCTCACAACCAACTAGCTGTGCTACAAGCTTCCATAGAGGATGTGAAAGATACTGGGACTTAGCGGGGAACAAATCTGAATTATTTTGACTTCAGGATTGATAGCACACATGCCCTAGGAAAATCCCTTACCCTCAAAAGTTATTAAAAATATCCAATATTATCCAGTCCAAGTGCTAGCATTATTTCATCTGCATTTTAAAATAAACTTGACTGATAAGATAAACATTATTCCAGAAGAAACTGATGCTCAGACATTTTCCACACTCACTCTTTTGGTCAGTGTCTGTACCTGAGCATCAGAAGGGAGGCCTTCTCTTTCCTAATTCATTCATAAACATGGTGTGGCACTGCCAGATAAGCATTGGACCATAAGGTCAGTTTGAACTGCAAGATTCGTGGTTCAAACTCACCAGCCACTCCTCAGAAACCCTATACAAGGTTGCGATGAGTGGGAAATGATTCCATGGCACTTAACAACAATAACATATGTAAATATAAAATTGTATCACTATTTGCAATAATCTGATCTAGGATAAGGAAGGCCCTGGAATGTTATATGGTGATTTCACTGATCCAATGTGTGCTCTACTAATCTTCAAATTCTTGAATTTCAAGCCATTGCTGTGTAGTTAACAATTAGGAAAACTCAGTGAAGTATGGCCTCACAGAGGGAGAAAGCTCTTTTCAGAGTGTCTTTTAGATTATACAACATTCCCTTCCCTTAATGAAAGCAGTGATGTAAGCCTCCCATTATTCAAACATGGGCTGAATAATAATAAGGCCCTGGTTGGAACTCTTCAATAGGGAAAAATCCTTGGAGGGATTTACAAGTCTTTGCTTTTAAATGTGTTCTACCTCTTCTCTTGGAGAGCACACTCTTGAGACTTGATTTGACTCCTTTGATGCACAATATTTCCTTTTGTGTTCTAGTCAGATTTGCTAAGGAATCTTGGCTGTCTCTAACCTAAAAGGTAGTGAGTTACAGAATTATCCAAAATAGAGACGGAGAATATCTGCAAGGCTATTGCCTTCGTCCTGTGGGGATGTAGGCTGGATTCCATCCTATAATATGTTCCTCGTGTAGTCGAATCTGATTTCAGTGGTGGGTGTAACCAGAGACCTTTGCCCCCAAATTCATTGCAAGCGGCTGTGGACAACAAAGGCCATTCGATGACTGACAAGGAGTTCTCCTGGAATGAGTGTAATCCAAAACCCATCACAGTGTTTTATTAGAACCAGGGAAGGTGACACAAGTCTTGGTCATGACTCCAAAGAAGTTAAAGAAAACCCACACACTCCAGGAACTGTTGCAAAACTATTGCCAGCACCAAAGGCTCACATTATCTATTTCTGTCTATCTATCTATCTATCTATCTATCTATCTATCTATCTATCTATCTATATCTATCTACCTACCTACCTACATACTATCTATTTATCCTTCTAGCTAGGGTCTTGTAGGATAATCACTGGACTTCTAACCTCACGGTCAGCAGTTCAAACCCACAAACTGCCTCTCAGAAACCCACACTGGGTAGCTATGACTTAAGACAGACTTGATGGTATATAACAATAACATCTTCCACCTACTTAGAGTCCTGATGTGGTGCTGTGGGTAGTGTGCTAGACTACAAGATCAGTTTGAACCACAAAGTTGGCAGTTCAAGCTCACTAGACACTCCTCGGAAATCCTATACAAGGTTGATATGAGTTGGAACCAACTCCGTGGCACTTAATAACAATTACCTACCTACCTACCTATTCATCTAGCTATAGAACCCTGGTAGCACAGTGGGTTATGCATTGGGCTATTAACTACAAAGTCTGCAGTTAAAATCTACCAGCTGCTTTGAGGAAGGAAGATGGGGTTTTCTGCTCCTGTAAAGACTTACAGCCTCAAAAAACTTATACAGTGTCACTATGATTCAAAACTGACTACATGGCACACAACCACCATCTACCTGTATATCTGTGTATGTGTCTGTCTATCATCTTTATGACTGAGGACTGAAAACAGCACTAGTATTGCTGAGTTTGGGCCACTTACTTTGACTATTTTTAAATTTCCAACTCTACTGGAAAATGTGATCACAGACATCTTATGGGAACAGTAGAATTTAGGCTTAGTTTAACTTGCTTGTCTCTGGCAATATCCATTTCTTTCTTTTTTTCTTAAAGGAGTCATAAGATGTAGACACAAACCATGCTTTTAATTGTTATGCTACCTAAGGAGCTCTGGTAGCGTCGTGGTTACAAGCCGGGCTGCTAACTACAAGGTCAACAGTTCAAAACTACTAAGCTGTTCCACAGGAGAAAGACGAGGCTTTCTGTTCCCATAAAGATTTATGACCTTTGAAACCCCATGCAGGGTCAAAACTGACTCCATGGCACATAACCACCACCACCACCCCTCAGGAAAAATTTGTAACTTCTGTGAAGTCAATGGGTTCTGGAATAACTGTTATTATCCTGAACACTCTGGTATGTTAACCATAATCAGTCCCATTTTACAGGCAAAACAAAGACAGAGTACTGAGAAAAGTTCCATATGTGGCTCAAACAGACTTAGTAGTCATGAGAGCCAGGCTCTGTAATCTCCTTACAGAGAGATGGGGCCATGCCAGTACACTGTACAATGTCTCCTTGTCTAGAAATATCCTCTGTAGATTATGCTGCTAATAGGGTACACACCTATTAGTCCTTCACTGGTCAAGGAGTCCTCATGGTGCATCAGTTAAGCATTTGGCTGTTAATTAAACAGAGGTTCAAGCCCATGGGGGATTGATAATGGCAGTCTGCTTCTGTACAAACTTCTTGTTGTTGTTAAGTGCCAGCTAGTCAATTCTGACTCACAGCAACCCTGAATATGGCTTACAAGGAGTGGCTTGTGGGTTTGAACCACTAACCTTATGGTTAGCAGTCCAGTGCTGATTCTACAGCACTATTGTTGTTGGTGTTAAGTACTGTGGAGTCGGTTCTGACTCATAGCGACCCTGCACAGGGTTTCCGAGGCTATAAATCTTTACGGGAGCAGAAAGCCTCATCTTTCTCCCACAGAACAGCTGGTAGTTTCGAACTGCCAACCCTGAGGTTAGCAGCCCTATTCGTAACCACTACGCTACCAGAGCTCCTTCTACAACACTATAAGCATTGGAAATCCTAATGGGAACATAGGTCTGCTATGACTTAGAATCGACTTGATGACAACAGATTCTCAAATCCTTCTCTGGCCATGTTATGTCACTTACTGTTATCTTCTGTCAAGTCTGTTCTGACTCATAGCGACCCCTCTATAGGGTTTCTGGGGTTGTAAATCTCTATGGGAGCAGAAAACCTCATCTTTCTCCCTTGGAGCAGCTGGTAAATTTGAACCATCAACTGTGCATTTAACAGCCCAACCTGTAATCCACTATGCCACCAGGGTTCTTTTGTACTGTCACTGTTGTTGTTGTGTTTAGTGTGGTCCAATCAATTCTGACTCATAGTGACCCTGTATAGGGCTTCTAAGTGGGTTTGAACTGCTGACCTTGTGGTTTGAAGTTCAGTACTTATCCTACAGTGTCACAGCAGAAGTCACTCAGTGGCACAAAAGATTTGTTCTTGGCTATTAACGTGTAAACTAGAAGTCTGAACCCATCTCAAGGCACTGTGGAAGAAACACCGGTGATCTGCTTCCATAAAGTTTACAGCTAATGTGTGCTTGTGGCTAGGAGGCAGGGTTGCAGAATGTGTCCTTTGGTTGTTTAAATGATTATATACTCCTGAGTGTTTTGTGAACATCCAAAAAATAAAGGAAATAGAAGCAAATACTGTTAAATGGTGTTGCACGGAGGAGATTGTAATCATTGCAATGAAATGATGAGTGTAAAACCGATGTTCTCCCATGTAAACTATCACTCAATTCACAATAAAAACTTTATATAATATATATATATATATATATATATTAAAGCTAAGAAAACCCTATGGCACTTGTTATACTTCATAACCCATAACCCATGGGGCATCCTGAGTGGAATAGACTTGATGATAATAGGTTTTGTCTTTTCTGTTTTGACCAAAATATTTATTACATGTTTGAAGAACATTTAAACACAAATCTTTTATTGATATAAAACAAACTAGCTTAATTCAGAGCTAGAATTTGATTTTTTAATAGTATGTATAT
>NW_006408519.1:37185751-37220830 GCF_000296735.1 Chrysochloris asiatica | reverse complement strand
AAGAGCAAAGATGTCAGCTTGAGGACTAAGGTGTGCCTGACCCAAGCCATGGTATTTTCAGTAACCTCATATGCATGTGAAAGCTGGACAGTGAATGAGGAAGACCATAGAAGTATTGATGCTTTTGAGTTATTGTGTTGGAGGAGAATACTGAATGTGCCATGGGCTGCCATAAGAACCAATAGATCCGTTTTGGAAGAAGTGCAGCCAGAGTGCTCCTTAGAGGCCAAGATGGCCAAACTTCGTCTCTCATCCTTCAGACATATTGTCAGGAGGGACTTGTCACTGGAGAAGGATATCATGTTTGGTAAGATGGAGGGTCAGAGAAAAAGAGGAAGATCCCCAACAAGATGGAGTGGCCAAGTGGCAGCATCGATGGACTCAACCATGGCAACAGTAGTGAGGTTCGCCCAGGATCGGGCAGTGTTTCGTTCTGCTGTGCATAAGGTTGCTATGGGTTAGTACCGACTCGATGGCACCCAACAACAACAACAACAATCTATATATATATTATGGTCTCCTCTGTGCATTACCATTCAACAGTATTTGCTTCTATTTCCTCTGTTTTTGTTTTTGTTTTTGTATGTACACAAAAACACTCAGGAATATATAATCATTGAAACAACCAAAGGGCACATTCTGCAAGCTTGCCTCTTGGCTGCCAGCACACAGTCTTTCTCTTTCCATGAGTCCAGAGTCCTCACCTGCTCCCTTTCTCCATGTCCTCATCTCTGCCTCCATCTTTGGTGTCACTGCTTCTCTGGATAGGGTCCCACATTCTGTTCATGTTCTTCTCCCTTGATGGTCCTAGGGTCCTCTGTTCCTGGAATGTAAGATTAACTACTTCCCCTAAAATTTGCTTTTAATCCCCTCTTGTTTTTCTGATCTGTTCTGGGACCACATAGAACGGGGCTTCAAAAAGTTCATGGAAAAATTAAATAGAAAGACAGTGGTATTTTTCCACAAACTTGTGGAAATCCATCGTATATACTCTATGAATCATGGGTGGAAGAATTATTCAATGTTTAGAATACAAGTACACTCATTGTTTCCAGATGTGTTGTTTTTTCTGACTCATCCCATAGAATAACACATGGATATCAATGGAGGTCTTAGAATAATTATGTGTATATGATGCTGTAATATAGTTATTTCTTTATGTTTGTCAAATGGATTAGATTATGAACTCACAGAGGTCGGGAGCTGGGTTCTCTAGATTTATTGTTGTTGTTATTGTTGTTAACTGCCATTGAGTCCTACAGTACCACTAGAACTCCAACATCCTCAATACCAGGCAGAAAACCATACAAATAAGGTATGTGATCTCATGGAGCTTACTGGTTAACTGGGAAAACCTAATTATACAAACAGTGTCATATGTGAAGGAGTCAAGTGGGTGTTATGTGGCATTATCTTACATTATTCTGTGCAGGGATTTCTAAATCTTCCTGTACACTGACAAGTTAAGGATGACCAGGAGTAAATTATGTAAACTGGGATGGGGAGAAAGTTCAATCTAAGCAGAAATAATCAGTATGTGAAAATGTTAATGGCGGAATAATTTAAGGCAACCATTTGAAGTTTGGAGGCCTGGTTTAGCACTCTAAGATAAGAGGTCAGTGTGAAATGCAAGATTGGTTGTTCAAATTCACCAGCCGCTCGCTCTGCAGAAACTCTATACAGGGTCGCTATGGATCAGAATTGACTCAATGACACTTAACAACAACAATAAAATATGAAGTCTGGTGTGGCACTATAGGATAAACACTGGACTGCAAAGTCAGTTTGAACTGCTAGGTTGGCAGTTCAAAGTCACCAGCTGATCCTTGGAAACTCTATACAGGCTTGCTATGAGTTGGAACCAACTCAAGGGCACTTAATAAGAACAATATGACGCTGTAGAAACCCAGCATGGCTGACATCTGGAATGAAACTTGTGGAGTAGTATGAAGGGAGGGGGAAGCATTGAGTCAGGGATTTAGTCTTATCAAAGGGCAAAAGATTCATGCATTTTCACTAAGATCAGATTTTAAAATTACAAGTCACATTGCAGCACGAAGAGTGAATGTGAAGGCACAAAAATGGATTTAAAAATACTAAGGATGCAACTATAATAGAGCCATATGCAATGGGGACTTGTATAGCATTAGGAGGATACAGAGAAATGGATGGGAGTGAGAAGTATGAGTGGTTAAGCTCAAGGTTGGTGGTTCAAACCCAATAGCCACTCCATAGGAGAAAGGTGAGGCTGTCTGCTCCTGTAAAGATCTATAGTCTCAGAGAACCTAAGGAGCAGTTCTCCTCTGTCCTATAGGACAACTATAGGCATCCACTAGATGGCAGTGGGTTGTTGTTGTTGTGTGCTGTGGAGTGGGCGCCAAATCAGAGCCACCCTGTACAAGGTTTCTGAGGCTGTAAATCTTTATGGGAACAGAAAGCCTCATCTTTCTCCCACGGAACCGCTGTTAGTATCGAACTTCTGACCTTTAGGTTAGCAGCCCAATTCATAACCATTATGCTACCAGAGCTCCTTAGATGTCAGTGGGTGGCTCTAATCAATCAGTTATTGATGATGCACTTCATGTGGTAGGATGGAAACAAGAGTTTTGGGATGACATTGCATGCTTTTTGACTTTAATAGCTGTTGGATTGTGGAACAAAATGGTGAATTCAGCTGGAGGAGCAAATTTGGGGTCACATAGTCATCATAACGGAATCCTGGTGTGGCGCTATAAGATAAGCACTGGACTGCTAAATGCAAGGTTGGTGGTTCAAACCCACCAGCTGCTTCTTGGAAACCGTATACAGGGTCACTTGAGTCAGAATGGACTCACTGACACTTAACAACAGCAGTCATAATAGCATTCATACCTAATACTTATTAAGCATTTACTATAGACCAGTCTGGAGCCCTGGTGTGGTACTGTGGGGTAAGTACCGGACTGCTACCCCCAAAGTCAGTGGTTCAAACCCACCAGCTGCCTCTTGAAACCCTTTACAGGATCTCTATGAGTCAGAACAGACTCGACAGCAAGCAACAACATAAGTTCTAAATATTTTATATTGTTGTTTTGTTCTCAAGCGCCATAGAGTAGGTTCCTACTCATAGCAATCCTGTATAGGCTTTCTGAGGAGCTGCTGGTGTATTTGAACCACCAACCTTGTGGTTAGCAGTCCAGGGCTTATCCTGCAGTGCCACAGCAGGATACCTAAATATTTTATATGCATCTACTCATTGAATCATCTAAAAGCTCTGAGTGGCAGTTATGAAAAGTCATCTAATTTACCCAAGTTTACAGAGCTGGTATCTGGAATGAATGAGATTTCAACACAGATGGTCTAATCTCAGAGACCTTAAGTATACTAACTACCCTGTGTGAAGGTCTATGTTGGAAAGTTGAGGAGAGAGCAAAAGAAACCATTTTGAAGCTCATAAGCAACATTTGAGCAAGAAATATAAATTAGGGAATCATATTATTCATGCTTCAGGAAAAAGATGAGGTTTTCCTGGTCCCACAAAGATTTAAAGTCTCAGAAACCATATACAGGGTCACTATGAGTCAGGACCGACTCAATGGCATTTAACAACAAGTAGCCATGCTAGGTTACAAAATTTCAATAGCTCTAATATCGCTGTGAGTTTGAACCAACTGGAAGGCACTTAACAACAACAATATAATAAATGTTTATTTTTTGCTCACACAAAGCTCAATGTGGATGTGTTGTCTAGACATCTTCCCTCTAAGCATTTATTCAGGGATCTAGGTTCCTCACCATTAAGGACTTCACCATTCTCTGGAACCTTCTTGGAATACTTCACTGGTACCTCTACATTCAGGTAGCTGATAACTAAGAGCAATAGAGTGTGGTTGTAATAGTTAAGGGTTTGTGTCTGCTTGATTGGACTAGAATTCTCATTGGGTTAGCAGTAAAGATGTCATTATTACCTTCCTAATGGGATCTAATATAATACAATCACACCCCATGATATGATAGGATGTGAACAGCTCTGTGTGTTAATGAGGTCAGATTCCATTTACATGATTAGGTCATATCTTGAACCGATCTTGTTCGAGATATAAAAGGTGAGAAAAGTGAGCAGAGAAGAACCCACTCCCACCAAGAAAGAAGAGCTGAAAGTGGAATGTGCTCTTTGGGCCTGGGTCCCTGCAGTGTGAAGCTCCTAAATCAAGAGGATTATTGATTCTAAAACTGATTCTAAGATGAATACATAGAAAACTCCAAGGATTGTTGGACCTACACATGCTAAAATGAGACATGAACCTTTCTCCAGCGCTCTAAATTTGGTCATCTAGCCTTCTAAACAGTGATAGAATCCATTTCTGATTGTTAAAGCCATTCTCTTGTGGTATTTCTGTTAGAGTAGCATGAGAGAACTAAGGTAGAAACCATGACTAGAAGTGGTGTGCATCATTTCTACTCAAATTACAGTTGTTGTTGTTGTGAAATGCTGTCAAGTCAGTTCCATCTCATAGTGACTCTCTACAATGTGTCTGAGGAGCAGCTGGTGAGTTTGAACGACCGATCTTGTGATTCAAACCAAGCTCTTGGTCCAGTGCTTTATCCTACAGCCCTACACCAGGACTCAGCCAGCACTGATGGGTTGAGTGCTCAGGAGGAAAATGAAAACGATATCATAAACATATAGATGGTGGTGTGAGGGCTTGCCTCGTGAATGAATATAGAATGAAAAAGATGGCCTAGGCTGTATGAGGGGGCTTCAAAATATCTATAGAAAAATGTAATGACAAGACAATGGAATTTCTCCCACAACTTTTTGAAGTCCCCACAAATATAGCTAACATTTTCTTTATGATAATGATGATGATTAATAATAGCTAAAAGTTTTATAGCCCTTACTTTGTTCCAGATGCATTTACATATATTAATTCATGCTCTTCTTACAAAAACCCTTTGATGTATTACTATTATTACCTATTTTCATAAAGATAAGAAAACAAAGTAACAAATAATAAATGGTGTGCTCTAGGTCACACTCATATGTAGTAAGTAACAGAATAAGAATTTGGATGCAGTCTGGTTCCAGAGTCTGTGCAGATAACCTATGAAATCTGCTACATAATTATTAACTTCAATTACTTGAATATTGAATGGCATGATCATATATGATTATCTTTGTTATGGGCTCCCAAGGACTAGGGCTACAGTTTAAGAAATGGAATTTACAAGATGAGAGATTTCAGCTCAGAAGAAGGCAACCAGGTCTACCAGAGCTGTCTGAAAGGAGATGAAATACATCCTAAGATAGAAGAATGAACCCTTGTCAAGTGTCCTGGACAAATGAATGCCTGGAAGAGATAACATTGACATTCTTCTCTAGCCTACAAGAGTCGTGAAAATTTGTGACCATATATTGTCAATTTCTCATTGTGAATGCACCCTTGTACCAGGTTAGTCTAATTTCTGAATGAGCTACTTAAAGTAAGTTCAAAGACGTGTATCTTTTAAGCATTGTACTGATATCAAAAAGTAGGAGGAGAAAGGGATGATGAAAGTAAAAGAATCAACCTCTACCTTTGAAGATTTTACAGTTTTCTTGTGGAGATAAGGTATCACTTATGTATCATCCTTATGGATTACCAGAAAGTAATATGGTAAGAATCTACTCTGGAAGAGTCTATGAAGTGATTTACTGGTAGAAGAGGCTATCAGTGTTTGCTCAAGTGTGTTTGCTCTCTCCTCAAGGTCTTCTTTCATTCCCATGATCAAGAAGGCTCTCCAACTTTAGCATGAATCAGAATCACCTGGAGAGCTTATTTAAACAACCTCAATTTGCACTGTTTGGGCCGGGGCTGAAAATTTGCATTTCCAACAAGTTCTCAGGTGATGCTAATGCTGCTGGTCTAGGGCTCCTGTAAGATTTATCAAGAAAGGCACTGGACTGCTAACCTGAAGGACAGCAGTTCAAACCCACCAGCTGCTCTCAGAAACTCTATACAGGGTCTCTATGAGTCTGAACTGACTCGATAGCCCACAACAACAACTATATCCTCTGTTTGTGTCTAGTTTGCCTCCAGACTGTGAGCTCCTAGAACAGAGACTGCCTTGTTTGTGTTTGTATTCCCAGTGTCTATCCCACTGTGTGTTCCTGAATAAATTAGTATTGAATGAGTAACTTGAAAGCAACATTGTGGTTTTCTAGAAGCACAAAGGGCAGGGGGAGCTAACTACCTATGAGAGTCAGTCGGAGGAGGAATTCTATAGTCTCTCCACCCACATGTTTGGAAATATGACTCATTCGAGTAGGCGTCTAAGCTGAAAAGGAACCTTGTACATACACAAACACCCTATTTCATAATTATGTACATAGGACTCCAGTTTTCAGATGAACATCAACATTGTTTCTTCTCATCTCTCGTTCTTGTCATCTTCCTTCCTGTTGTGTTACAGACACTTCATGGAAGGAAAGTGTTCTTCCTTGTGCATTGAATGTAATTTGCTTCTTCCTGGAGCCCATTCCCTTTGGACTGGCTTTGGCTGAACTTTGCAGACTTCACTGAAGGGGGAACCCTTTCCCACTGTTCTCTGGAAGAGCAGCCCCTTTGAAGTCACAGCTGGCTTGACTAAACTCATTTCCTCCATCCACAATGTGTGTCTGATGCAATGTTGGCTGACTCTCCCTCTTGCCGGCTCCTGCTATTGAACCAGACCCAAATGCAATGTTTAATGTGAATGTTTGGCTTGGCTTAAGCTTGTCCAAATCATCTGTAGAATCAGTCCCTGAGTTAAGAAGCAGATCGGTTCCTAAGTGTGTCTTTAAGTCGAATTTGTAGGTAAATCGGAGCAGGTGCATATGGTTCTTATTTAGCCTTACTTTAGTATGAGAAAGAGCTCAAAGACTTTTCAATGATTTAAAAGCTGCAGGTACCTCAAGTGAAGGTGATTGTGATGAAGAATTTGTTCCCAGAAGAGGGGTTGACTCAGTAGTTTCAAGATGAGGGCAAATTTGCATAACATTAAAGGGCAAGTAGGAGAATTATCCTAAGTCCCTAACCCAGGGACTTACTGTGCCATTTCATTTTCAAGCAAGACTTTTTTCTTTCTCTTTCTCTCTCAACTAGCTTATTCCATATGTTTTTGATTTGTCTTTTTGTGGTCTGCTCTACCCAGTTCCTAAATCAGTAAATCATTTTCATGCTTCTTCCAGAATCTAAGGAAAGAAAGTGCTCAATTAGAGAGAGAAACTGATTATAGGTTTCCTAAAGCTAACATTCAGGATAAAGTCTTTTTTCTCCCTAGGAACTTTCCCTACCTTGCCAGAGGTAGGAGAAAATGTTTTGTGATTGAAGATACTTGGATTTGGCTGAATCACTCTTTTAACTTCTTAGCAGCATTTGAAATAGAAGAGCAGACATACTATTCATGTGCTACTGTTGTGGCACGGTAGGATCAGCACTGGACTGTGAACCACAAGGTCAGCAGTTCAAACTCACCAGCTACTCCTCGGAAATCCTATACAGGGTTACTATGAGTCAGAACTGATTCCAAGGTATTTAACAGCAACAATACTGTTATATGTGGACTCCTGGTGTGGCACTATAGGATAAGCACTGGACTGTTAACCACAGGGCCAGCAGTTCAAACCCATCAGCTGCTTCTCAGAAACCCTATAAAGGGTTGTTATGAGTCAGAACCAACTCTATGGCACTTAGCTACAACTAATATATATATTCAAACTTACCCCCTCTTTCCAGGCCTGATAATAATTGTTGTTGTTTAAGTCATTCTGCCACTCAGGCACAAGTAGAGATTCCTAGTCTATACACTCATGTAACTAATAAAATGTTCAACATATAATAATCTCTCCTGGTCTTCTGTAATCTTTTAAGCTTCTCAGCATTTTGATTGTGACAATGGTGGACCCAAGGTGGGAGAAATGTTTATTTTCATTGTAAAGAGGTAAAAATTACTTCGTAAAGGAATCTATTGATCTGATATACTAGCAAGAGAAGTTAGGAAAGAGTAAACTTCCTGAGTTGGGTAGGGTAGGGTGTTGGATGTTTTTGAGAGCTGAGATGGCATTGATTGACATACAGTAGGGCAGATGACTTACAAGAGATTTTAAGAAATTTTCTTGTGTTTTATGAATGCACATAATTCCAATATGGTGCCCTTTCCTGGAACTTTGGTTAAGACTTTTTACTTTCCAATATGTTTTTTTAGTAGCGAAGGGGACATGGATTATCTTTTGGACTTGACAATAAAATGAGACTTATGATTCATTTAAATCTGTAATACTTTGTAGTGTTCCATCCTACCTTTTCTTTGTATTGTTATCTGATACCATGCTGGTGGTGGGCTGTGCACCACCGAGTCGATTTCAACTCACAGCAACCCTGAGGCTGCAAAGCTTTATGGGAGCAGAAATCCTCTGCTTTCTCCTGTGAACCAATTGGTAGATTCCAACTACGGATCTTGTGGTTAGCAGCCCAGTTTTTAATCCACTATGTTACCAGGGCTCCTTGACACCATGATAATGCAAAAGAAAAGTGGCATTTGGAGCTAGATGTTCTTGTTAGTCAACACAGGGATTCTTCTAGCTATTCACAGGGCAATATATTTCATTATGTTACTTATTTAACTTCTCTGAACTGTATCTGAAAAGTGAGTATATTACTATCCATCTGGAAATATGATAAGAATTAAATTGAGCTCCTGTCAACTGATTGCTACCTGGGTAAAGTTTGTAGCACAACCATGTCTCATGGAATGTAATGAAAGCACAGCTTCATTTTTTAAATTTAAGTTTGTATTATTAATTGAATGATAGTTTGCATGGGAGAACATCAACTTTACATTCATCCTATTGCATTTCGTTACATTGCAATGACTACAATCCCCTCCATTCATCATCATTCAACAGCATTTGCTTCCGTTCCCTCTGCTGTTTTTCTTTTTTCTTTGGATGTACACCAAAGCACTCAGGAATACACAACCATTCAAAAAACCAAAGGCAAGCCTGCCCCCCGGCCACAAGCACGCAGCCCCTCTCCCTCCCTGAGTCCATAGTCCCCAGCTGCTCCATCTCTCTATGTCATCGTCTCTTCCTCCATCTCTGGCATCACTGCTTCTCTGGATAGGGTCACACACTCCACTCTTCTCCTTTGATGGTCCCAGGGTCCTCTGTTCCTGGACTGCAAGATCAACCACTCTCCTCCTTTTGTTACAAAATATCTACCTTTACATTTGCAACAATCACCATCAGTCCTGATACCAATTATTCACTATTGAATCACAAGAATCTTCTCTCTTATCCCCATCTCCTTTCACCAGCCCCATCTAGACAGGTTGGAACCACTCAACAGCTCAGCTTTTCCTTAACTATTTCTGACCTGGAGGAAGTTGCCCCTGCCACTGGTTGAAAAATTTGGCAGACCTAATAGTGTGTTGGTTATTCTTACATAATTAAAATCATTTGATCATTTTGTGTATCAAAAATACAGACCTGAACCAGAAAGTCCAATGGATGACTTACATAATGTGGTGACTTACATATTAAGGCTTTGGTCTTCATTCAGCATTGGCAAAGACCCATCTTTAAGCTTGAGGCAAAATGGAGGCTCAGGAGACAGCACAACAGAGTATTTTTTCCAGATAAACAAATTTTCAGCTATTCTTTCTATTCATTGTCTTTTTGATACCGTCCTCTTTTTGTGGATTTTAGAACCTACTTTGAATTTTCTGTAGAGTAGTATAACACCCTACTTTACAATATCTAGTTTATTTTATTTTGTTTCCTCCATTGAAACTTCCAAGCTTACATCCTGTCTCCATTTTCCCCTTTTAATGCCAACAAGTGAAATGTCAGATCCTTGAATACTCTAGTGATAATGCCTTTCCTACAGTCCATGACACACCTAAGAGGGCAATAATAAACACAAAGGAAATCCACAAGCAAGTGATTTTAATTAGATGGAATTCTTCGTGTTTGTCCTAGTTAACATATACATAGAGATACTGATAAGAATAATAACTATACCATGGACTGCCATAAGAACAAGCAAATGCTTAGAAGAAGTACAGCCAAAATCCTTTTGCGAAGTGAGGATGGTGAGAATTCATCTCACATACTATAGAAGAACATCATGCTTGGTGTAGTAGGAGGTCAATGAAAAGAGGAAGACCCTCAATGAGCTGTATGGACACTAGAGGTGTCAGGAACAATTGTGAAGTTGGCCCAGGACCAGGAAGTGTTGTGTTCTGTTGTACACAGTGTCAGTCTGAGTCTGATTGGACTTGACAGCAGCTCCTATAGTGGTACTACAGGATAAAGCACTGGGCTGCAAGGGTCACTTTGGGTCGGAACCAACTCAATGGCACTTTACAGCAACAACAGGAGGTTAACGGACAGCATGTGCCTATAGTGTGGTTTCTGAAATCTGCTGTTTTGCTCCTGTTTTGGCAATGATGTTGTTGTTATGTGCTGTTGAGTCAGTTCTAACTCAGTGACCATGTATAGAGTTTCCAAGGGACAGCTAGTGGGTTTGAACTGCCAACCTTGTGGTTAACAGTCCAATGCTTATCCGACAGCACCATATTAGGATAGCCTTTGTAAAATTTGGGTACATATATAGACAAGATCAGTTCTGTAGGGTTTGGTAATTATCAAGTGCTATGGTAGCTCTGGCAGCGTAGTGGTTACGAGTTGGGCTGCTAACCTCAAGGTCAGCAGTTTGAAACTGCCAGCAGTTCCGTGGGAGAAAGATGAGGTGTTCTGCTCCTGTAAAGATTTACAGCTTTGGAAACCTTGTACAGGGTCACTATGAGTCGGAAGCAACTCCATGGTACTTACCAACATGGTAACGCTATGGGTTAGGCATTGGGCTAACCACAAGGTTGGCAGTTCAAACCCACCAGCCACTCTGCAGAAGAAAGATGAAACTGTCTGGCCCCATAAAGATATAGTCTCATAAACCCTAGATAGGGTCACTATGAATTGGAATAGAATCGATGGCAGTAGGTTTGTTTAAAAAAATAATAATAATTTTTTTTTGGATGTAGAAGTACAATCCATGAAATCTAAAATGATGGGGTGCTTACTTTATCTGTAGGGTTCAGGGAAGTTTTCACAGAAGATTAAGGCTTAGTTGAGTCTCAGAAAATGATTAAGCATTTATGAAGTAGAAATGAGAAGGAGAAAGATTATCTTAGGTAGAGGAAGGAAGGAGAAAACATTAATCATCTCCTCTATCCTATGGGATCTGCAGCAACTGAGAAAAAGAAGAATCAGGAATCCAAAAATCTGCTCTAGCAATATATAATAACTGTGAAAATGCACTTGCCTTATGATCAAGTAATTCTCCTCTGAGATATATACTCTAGCAAAATCCTTACACATGTGTATTTGGAAACATTCGTGTCACAGGATCTTCATAGCAGCCTGTAATATGGAAAAGGGGGAAATTCTTCTCAACAGAAGGTATGTGATATTCACCCATGGGAATACAATCATCAGTTAAGATGACTGAAGCAGCCTTACATTATCAACCTGAGTACATTTCAAAGGCATAAAGGAGCATTTATAAGAACATTTTAATGTGACGAATAGACATAGACATACAAACATATAAACATACAAAGCAGTACTTGACATTGTTACGGAATGCATAAAGGCTATAAGTCTCAAAATACTAAGAGAATATAAACACAAAGTTCAACTGTGGTTCTCTCTGGGATAGGAAGTGTGTGGGAGAAAACTAGATACAAGAAAGGACACACGAAGACTTCCAGTTGTATTGGTAATGTTTTAGCTCTTAAGCCAAGTAGTAGTAGTAGCATTTTTTTCTTGATAATATTCTCTACTATTATCTGGGGAGTATGTGGGTTACATAAATGGTAAAGGACTTGATTACTAGTCAAAGGTTAGTAGCTTGAACTCATGCAGGGAACATCAGAAGACAGATCTGCTTCCAAAATATCACAGCTTTGAAAATATTATGGAGCAGTTGTGCTCTAACATATGGGGTCGCCGTTAGTCAGAATCGACTTGACTTGAGTGCAACTAACCACAAGTATTATCTGAATATGTTGGATGCTGGAAATATACATGTTGCATTACATACATGCATCTTTTTTAAAAAGTGTAAGTTTTATTGCTGGTAAATGTTCATTGGGATATAGGACTCAAACCCAAAACCAAAAAGGGCTTCCAGTGCTCCCTCCTGAGTTGACTTCATCCACCTGACACAGGACATAGACACCCAGCTCCAGGAACTTTTAGCAGGGCAGTAGGGACAGAGAAAAGAACATGGTCCATGTCCTAGACAGTGAGTCACAGAAACACAAATACTTGTTCCCTGGTCCATTAATCAGATACATATACCCCAGGTAGAGCATAAGAGAGGGGTGGAGAGAAGATAAACGCTTTTTCTCAATATTTCTGGCAATGTAGACATACCTATGATATGCCCTTCCTGCTCTACTTTAATAACCTGATCCCTCACTTCCACTCTCATCATTTAATTATGTTCAAAGTTTTGTTAATATCAAAATGCATTCAGATGGTCTGCAGCTATTTTCTTTGGTAAACTATGGTTTCTGCTGAAATAATCAGACTTCTAATAGAGTTCCATGATTCCTTATTTGGAATACCTTGATATTTGCAACCTCAGGAACTTAGGACACTCTTCTTTGACGACTCCTCTAGAGAAGCAGCCTTCATTGTCCACAGCCTGGAAGACATTGGAACCTGACAGCATTATACTATCTGGCTAACCAACGAACCACAACTGACTTGAGAAAGATGCTGGAGACATGTCAGAGAGTCTATAAACTCATTCAGTCATTGTTCATGTATGACTTTCAATAAACAGCCTACTTCCCCCATACTCTAATAGCTGTAGATAATAGTGGGAAACTCTATATGGGTGGAGGGGACTGGTTACAATGGATAGTTAGTAGAGTCTGGAGGGGTGGAAGAATAGGATATTCGGATATTGAAAGCTGGTTTTCAGTATGTGGTTCTAATAGGTTTCAAGATCAAGAATAGAGAGCCAGTAAAGCATTAGGACTAAGCTCTGGGTTGAAATCAGGTCGACTATCATCAGAACCAGGACCCACCTATAACATGAGAGCTGAATGTTGGGTCAGAGTTAGGGATCAGATAATTTTCTCCACTCCCAAATTTCTCAGAAAGATGAATAAATTAGTACACGATAAAATAAAAATAGTTGTGTGAATCATAAAGTATTAATTGTAACTCTGTTCTGTTTGTGACAAGGTAAAATCACAAATTTTACATCAAAACATTTGACAGAGGGTTTTAATGTATTGTATTTATTTACATTTGCTGTGAACACACCTATGAATATGGTGGAGCATATAGGGTTTAACATGATGAAAACTTCTGAGATATAACCAAACACCTGGAAGGAATGAGTCACTGCACCTGGGGGCTCAGAACCACAGTCTCAGGTGACACTAAGATCAATCGGCACAACAAAGTCCAGAAGACAATGTTCTACATCCTACTTTGCTGAGCATGCTGAGATCTTAAAGCTCATAAGAGACCATCGAAAGTGCAACTATTGATTGCAACTGTCCACAGGAAAGAAGAGTGAAGACAATTGGAGCCACGTGGAAACAATTAGTCCAATGGATGAATGGACCATGCAAATATCAGTCTTCACAGCTCTAAAGAACTAGATGGTGCCAGGCTGCCACTACCAACATTAGAAGGTACTGGAGAAAGTGGGAGAAAAATGTGGACCTAAACTCAAAATCATTGAAAGAAGAAAAGAAGAAAAAAAGACCAGGCTTACATGTCAAATAGAGACTGTTGGAACCCTGAGCTTATGGTTCTTAGACATTCTTCAGGTCTGGAAATGAACTCACACCCATGGTTCAATTTTCAGTCAAATAATAGATGTATAAGAGCAACGAAGTATAAACACTGTAGAATAATCAACCAACCTTTTGAGATCAAAATGGCAGAGCTTACCCAAAGAAGAATTTCAGAGTTGTGAAACACCTGGAGGAAGTGTGATAAATGATGTTGTATTGTGGAGGTTGCAGTCAATGATATGTAACAAAAGTGTATGAATTGTTTATTGGAAAACTGATGGACTCTCTAATTATTCTCCCAATTCACAATAAAAAGAAAACAATACATACATAGAATGAAAAAAGACCACCTACACTTTATGGAGGTGAAAACTACCAAGATCAATCTAAGCCATCTATAAATTCCTTCTCAAAAGTTCAGTCTTGAGGCAACATTTACAAATTGTCATGGCAGAGAAGCTTTGACTTAGACAAACAAGACAGTTGACATTGAGTTGATTTCAGTTTATAAGTAGCCCGTATGTTACAGAGTAGAACTGAGCTCTTTAGAGTTTTCAATGGTGGTGACCTTTCAAAAGTAGATTGCCAGGACTTTCTTCTAGATGCCTTTGGATGCGTTTGAACATCAGCATTTTAATTAGTGCTTAATTTTGTCACCCAGGGAACAGTGCCTCAAATTGAGGGTTCCTTATCAAACAGTCTATGATATTGGAGGGAAGTTAATTAATGTCTCTAAGCCTCAGTTGATAATGCTACCTACCTTGTAGATGTTAAATAAGAAATGCAGTTATTTAAGTAAGCATATAATTAAGAGTCTCTTCAAAAAGGGCCTCATCATTTCACCACAAGTAGTGTTCCTAGACTTCAAAGCTGAGTATTTAGATCTGAGCTAAATTTCTCCAGTCATATAGCACTGTCTGAGAATTCTCATCACGTGGACCAAGTCTCCTGGAATTTCTGTGTTTGTTGCCAGTCTTGATTGGGAGCCAGGGAGAAAATCATTAACAGTGTTTTAGAAAATGCTTATTCAGTTTTACTTTTCTTCAAGTGGTGGCTGGACTTGGGTTCTTCCTCTGAACACATCTGCCCTGAATTTGCATGTATAATGAAAATGATTCTTTGTTAAAATATTTTTGTTTGTGTTTAAATTTTTATTTCAAAATATTTTGTTGTGGTCAGGATACACACTTTCCTAAGAGGAACTTCCCTGTTAAAAAATGTGAATAACCCATAGTGGGTGGTTGCTGAGGGAAAGAGCAGTAGGTGGAAACTCCACTGTATACAAGCTTCTAGCAATTCCTAACTATTGGGAGGAAGGGGGTAATTATCATGTTAAAAAGTGTATATTGAGGTAGAGATTCATAGTCAAATCTTAAGTGTGCATACAAATCAATGGATTTTCTGTATGTGGCAGCTGTACAGTCACATGGGGTTGTTATTCACATGGGGCACCCAACAACAACAGGTTTGTGTGTGTGCATGGAATAAGGGTAACAACAACAATTCAGACTCGATGACAATTGACAAGAACAGAGAAGAACTCCATAGATTTTCAAGTCTGAGACCTTTAGGAAGCAGTTTGCAAAGGAACCTCTGGGTAGATTCAAACCATCAATCTTTTAGCTAGTAGTTGAATACTTAAGTGTTTGTGCCATCCAGAGATTCCTTTCAGTATGCTGGAGGGCTCCTTCATGCACATTCTAGCAACACTAGTGTACTTCAGGCAACCTAGGTTCTGACTTCTGTTGATGGACTCACTTGTCTGTTCTTGGACTTCAGAGAGTACAATCATACAATCTATAGCTTTTTCAGTATTCAACCTTGATATTGTACGCAGCAAATATTCCCTCTGGTAGACACATAGTATTCCATTTTATAAATGTTCTACAATTTATTATTCATTCTTCTGTAGATGGACCTTTGGGACTCTCTAGACCTTCTTTTCATCAGCTATGAATAAAACCACTAAGAAAGTTCTTACCCAAGATGGCGTCAAAAAGTAGAAAAGTGGAATTGAAAGATCATTTTTCCACAAACTTTTTGAAACCCCCTCATATTTGTTTATACCTAGGAATGATCCGGCTTCAGTTTGTGCTTAGTCTTAAAAGTGGTTAGTTTTAAATGTTTTTTTCTTTTCATCTTTTATTTTTTCAGGGACAAAGAGAGAGAAAGACACTGTTGGAGGATACACATATGTGAACAATCTTTAGAGTTTTTCTCAAATTTCCTTCTAGTAAAGAGGATATGGTAGTGTAGTGGTTACGAATCGGGCTGCGAACCTTAAGGTCAGTGGTTCGAAACTACCAGCCGCTCTGTGGGAGAAAGATGAGGCTTTCTACTCCCGTAAAGATTTACACCCTTGGAAGCCCTGTACAAGGTCGCTATGGGTCGGAACCGACTCGACGGCACTTAACAACAACAACAACAAAGAGGATATGGAGTCCTGGCGTGGCACTGGGGGCTAATGTGTCAGACTGCAAAGTCCTCTGAACTTCCAAGGTTGGAGGTTCAAGCTCACCAGCTGCTCCTTGGAAACCCTATATAGAGTCGTTATGAATCAGAACCGAGTCTACAGCACTTACTTAACAATAACAACCAAGTGGGTATGTTGGAGGCAGTTTTTGTTCTTAGGGAAAAAGTACTAGAGGGAAGATATTGAGTGCATCCCTATCTTCTCTGTGCTTCGTTCCTGCCTTTGCAGCCTCTGGGTTAGAATATATATCACAACTGACGAATGAGAATGAAATGAAGATGCCAAGTGAATCACAGAGCTAAACTGTAAACAACCCTGAAGCATCAATACTGAATCAAACCAGAGAAAATGCCAGTGCTAATTTTTCTTAGATTTACTGTGGCAAGAAGGAAAAGAACAAGAATTGTAATAGTTCAAGAATAATGAATAAACTACAAAATTGTACCTCTGTGTCACTTTCTCTCAAGGAATAGGATGTACTATGTTGAATTCAGTATCTAGTAACGTAAATGTTTAACTAGTTTAGGAAAAATGTATTTCCTGAGCTTTCAACTTCCCAAACCACAAAAGTGATAGCAAACATCACCATGTACTTTTTTTGAGGTTTTTTTTGGTTGCTTGTAAAAGGTAAAACGGCTTCGGTTAACCTCTCATTAGGAACCAGGTTATCTATTACCCTGATGCCACAAATAACGAGCTTGTTAATTATTCACATATGTTCTTGTTCAAGGTTTGATGCGTTCATGTCATGAATATTTACATGTGACAGGCCCTCCAAATCACTCCACTTTTCTCTTTGGATTAGCACTGTGAGTGTGTTGTCAGCTGCAAGCTTTAGAAGGCATGTGACTCTAATAAGAGACTTTGGGGTCTTTTTTAATTATTTGGTTCCATGCCCAAGTTAAGTGGGGATCTGGCAACTACCTGGCTTGTGTTCAATGCAAGCCTAGAGGACAGATGATTCAGGTCCCCCCAGGAAAAGCTACATAAAACATTTTGTGATGTGAACTCAGTGCATGCCACTCTCCTCTTCTTGGTACACAGCCTTGGCATCCGGCAGACACAGGGGTAGGAGGGGATAATCTCTAAAGGCATCTGCCAGTTCTAACATCCGATGACTTCATAATTTTCATCTGGCAGTGTGATTATTTTGCCAGTGGCTGTCAGGGGCCGAAATGATCAATATTGAGTAAAATAAGCTAATCCACTCAATTACAGATATATATATATATATATATATATATATATTGAGTGACCGCTTGGGAGCTGATACTATTCAAAGAAGTCAATAAAAATCTATTGAATAAATGAATGAAAAATAAATGAATGTATAGATGAACAAGATACTTACAACAAAACCAGAGACAATTAAAATAACAATAACATGATAATTAATATAAATAGCTGAATGAAATTAGGTATAAAGAAAATCTATAGTACAGTTCTGGTAAAAGCATCATGTTTCTTAAATATCAGATGCTGACTCCAAACATCAGTGCAGCAGAGTGGGAAAGAAAGAGCACCTGATGAAGAGTTCTGAGACTAAATTGTGAGCCTGCCATTTCCCAGTCTTGTAACAGTGACTCATAAACGATCAAGAACTAAGTTGTAAACCTAATCAATAGTGCCAGTCAGAACGGGGAGATAAAGTCACTTTGCAAACTAAGGAGAGCTATCCAAGTGTTGACTTTATGGATGTTATTATTGTTATGGATGCTATTATTTTAATATAAGGAAATTATTACTTTAATATGAGGAAAATAAACATCATTGCAACTTAACAAATGAAAATCATTAAAAATGGAGAAAATATTGATGCTGTCAAGGATTTCATTTTCTTTGGACCCACAATCAATGCCTATGAAAACAGCAATCAAGAAATCAAACCATGTAGTACATTGGACCTGACCCACCCCATGGTATTCCAATCACCTCACATGCATGCGAAAGCTGGACAATGAAGAAGAAAGACCAAAGAAGAATCGATACCTTTGAATTATGGTACTGGCAAAGAATATTGAACATCCCACAGACTGCCCGAACACATCCAGCATGTTCCCTAGAAACAAAGATGCCAAGACTTCGGCTCCCATACTTTAGACATGCTATCAGGAGGGCTTACGTGGTGGGCTTCTAACTACAAGGTCAGCAATTTGAATCCACAAGCTGCTATGCAGGAGAAAGATGATGATTTCAGATCCCATAAAGATTTACAGTTTTGAAAATCTATTGTTGTTGTTGTTAAGTGCCGTCGAGTCGGGTCCGACCCATAGCGACCCTGTACAGGGTTTCCGAGGGTGTAAATCTTTACGGGAGTAGAAAGCCTGATCTTTCTCCCACGGAGTGGCTGGTAGTTTCGAACCACTGACCTTAAGGTTCGCAGCCCGATTCGTAACCACTACGCTACCAGAGCTCCTTATACAGGGTCGCTATAAGTTGGAACAAACTCAGTGGCATTACAACTACCACCAGCACATCAGAAAGGACAAGTCCATGGTGAAAGACATCGTGCTTGGTAGGCTAGAGGGTCAGTAAAACAGAAGTAGCCCTCCGTGAGCTATAGTGACACAGTGGTAGCAATGATGGGCTCTAATCCAGCAATGATTGTGAGTATGGAGCAGAACTGGACAGTGTCTTGTTCTGTTGTATGTAGGGTCAGTGTGAGCTGGAACCAACTTGATAACACTCAACCCCAAGGTTGGTTTGAACTGCCAGGTTGGTGGTTCAGACTCACCAACTGCTCCTCAGAAACCCTACACAGGTTCTCTTTGAGTCGGAACAGACTTGATGGAACAGAACAACAACCCCTATTCATTGTTGGTGGTGGTGTTAAATGCCATCATGTTGGCTCCGACCCTTAGCGACCCTGTATAGGGTTTCCGAGGAGTGGCTGGTGGGTTTGAACTGCCAATCTTATGGCGAGCAGTCTAGTGCTTATCCTACAGTGCCACATCACAGAAATCAGAGAGGATTTGACAAAAGTGACAATTGGGACAATAGTAATGTTCCCAATCATTCCAGTTCCTGGTATGAATCAGGCATACATTTAGGCCAACCCCCTGCTAAGTTTTAATGATATACAAATATCAATGTGTAGCCCTTGATCTTGATAAACTCGTAATGCCATGGAGCTGTGGGGTTCACAAATATTTACTGACAACTTTGTGCCAGGAGACTGTTTGGTATCGGTGATACTGTGGTGAACATGAAAAGTGCTGCCCTTCACTTGAAGGTCAGTTCACACCCAGGAGAGAACAAATGCTCTCCAAGCATACAATTTCAGTACACTGTCATCAGTTTATGGGATGGGACTTGGGAATTACTGTGAGAACCCATGTGAGGAGTAGTTGTCTCACACTGACGGAGAGAGAAGCAGGAGAGGTTCTGGTGTGGTGTAGACCAGTATCTCAGTATCAAAAGTTTTTAAAAACTCAGAAAACTCTTCATGTTTCCCATTCCTCAGAATCACTGCTATAGTGAGCTCCTTTAAATAATAGATTGTTGGGAATGTATGTCTTCTATAGATGTGTTGAGACTGAAAGTCTCTGCTATTCTCTATAACCTATAGCTGGTGACAGCATCTGACAACTTCAGGACATCTCTCAGTGCTTTTCTCTTTAGTTCTTCTGACTTCAGAGTCTTGTCATATAAATCATTTTTAAAAGTATCTCTTTTTCATTTGAGTCTGTAGGTATGGGTGAGTGAGTTGCGTGTCAGTCTGAAAGAAACACAGTTGCAATTGCATGGAGCCCAGACAACATCATAAGGAGAACACAAAGCCCGGAAGACCTGGATACAAATGCTGGACACCTGACACTCTCCTTGTAGGATATTAAACAAAGCAGTCAATGGACCTGAGTCCAATGACACATCCTTAATATGGGGTTAAGAGTTGATAGTTTAGAGTGTGCTGTCAAGATTTTGTGAGATGATGAGAATAAAGCAGCTGGCATGTGCTAGGATGTTGATTTTCTTCTCTTTCTACTATATTCCCACCAAAGTTCAGATTCTGTGTTCACTTCCCATTGCTGTTCAAGGAAGTCTTTATCATACAGAAGGACGGGAGAACATCAGCTGATTGTCCTCTCACTTCCCACCCAAAATGTATGTGCACAGATCAGGGAGTTAAGGAAAGCCAACTGGAATGTACAAGAGGCGGTTCAAAAAGTTCATGGAAAAGTACAATGAAAAGATCATGGAATTTTTCCATGAACTATTTAAAATCCCCTCAGAAAATGTAGATGTCCTCCATAGGATCTTTGGGACTCCTGGTATGGCACTATAGGATCAGCACTGAACTTTGAGCCACAAATTCAAACCCACAGCTGCTCCTTGGAAGCCCTAAGTAGGATCCTACTTGATGGCACTTAACAATAACATGGATCTTCCATTTCCCTTGAGTTGGACTCCTGATTGAGTTTGTCTATGCTTTGTCTGTCATCGTCATTGTTGTATAGTGTCTTAGAGTTAGTTTCAACTCATAGCATAGTATAGGGTTTCCAAGGAGCGGCTGGTGAACTTGAACTGCCAACTTGTAGTTCAAACTGACCTTGCAGTCCAGCTTATTAACCTCCAGCAGCACACCAGGACTCCACTTTGTCTATAAAGAATCCTAAATGTAAATCTAAATATCCAAAAAATTGGTCCAATAATTGGCAGGTCCAGGAAGATCACTATGTATTTCATGTTTAAAAAATATATATTTTCAAACAATCGGAGCTGTGTTATAATGATTGGATTATCACAAGAGCTAGTGGATTTCCTCATACTGAAGAATGAGCAGATACTAAGATTTTATTAAATGTTTCATTCACTCATCAAACATCTATTGTATACCTACTAGGTACTGGGAGTCGTGGTGCAGTGTTGTAGGATAAACACTGGACTGCTAACCCCAAGTATTGGTGGATCAAACCCACCAGCTGCTCCTTGGAAACCTTATACAGGGTTGCTATGAGTGAAAACCAACTTGACGACATTTAACAACAACAAAAAACACCTAGGTGCTGACACTGTGCTGAGTTCTAGGAATAACGAATTGAGACTAGGAACATGGTCTCACACATGACCAGACTTAAAAATGGAAATGCCACATGCAGGCAATCACTTGAAGTTCTATTTAAAAATTCTTTCATTTTTCCATCTTTATTTAGTAGGTGGAGAGAAACTTATTTTCTACAAATAAAACTCATAACATTTTATATTTAAATTAGAGGACTTGTTAGATGTCTGAAAGTAAAATATTTTTACTTATTTGACATTGTTTTGGAATCACAATGATCTGAACCAATAATGCCTTGGTGGTCACCTTACAGAGTTTATACTTTAGATACTCTAACAAAGACTCTTTGAAGTCCTGGTGTGCCACAGTGGTGGCACTAGGCCACCAGATCAGTTTGAACTATCAGGTCGGTGGTTCAAACTCACCAGCCACTCCTTGGAAACTCTATACAGGGTCACTATGAGTTGGAACCAAATCAATAGCACTTAGTAACAACAACAGCACTAAAGAAAGACTCTTGGTGTAGCACTGCAGGATAAGTACTATGCTTTGAACACAAGGTTGGTAATTGAAACCCACCAACTGCTCCTTAGAAAACCTGTACAGGGTTGCTGTGAATTGGAATTAACTTGATGGCACATAACAACAACAATAAAGACACATTCTTAGCCAATAGGAGTAAGTTGTATATTATTTGGTTTGGAGATTTGGGCTGATTTTACTGACATCAAATAGTGTTTAGTAGGCTGCTCACAGGGTAAATGATGATGACTGGACCTTCGATTTATACATGCTTGTGATACAAAAAGGGGCCCTAGTGACACAATGGGTTAGGCTCTAGACTGATAACTGTAAAGTTGCTGGTTCAAACCCACCAGCAACTTCCTTTTTCCATAAAACTTTCTCTTTCCATAAAAATGGACAGCCTTGGATATCCTAGGGAGAAGTTCTACTTTGCCCTTCAGGGTTACTGTATGTCTGAATTAACTAGATGGCAGGGGTTGTGTGTGTATCAGGGGTGGGGTTTGAGGGGAGCAGTACAAATATTCACAAGAGAGAAACTGAGGTGAGTTAAGAGCACTTTATACTTTCACTTAGGTTCCTAGTTATAGAAGAGTTGGTGAAGAACTATAATCTAATGGGTACGATATTTTTGGTTTGTTCCAGGTTTGTTTTCCTGCCCCTTATAGATTTCATATTCTTCACAGAATGGCCAACCCATGATTGGCCAACCCATGAACTTAGTTTTGCTCCTTACTCCACATTGTTCCATGATTAATAAAAAGCGTTATGAAAACAAAGACTTACAACCTATTATGATAAATGTTGTGGTAACAATTTCAGCTTGGGTCATAGGAGTGGTCATGTGAGGTGCACAGGTCAGGGTAAGGGCAAGGAGAGGGCAAGTGAAGGCCACCAGGTCTCTCTGGGTTGCGTTTTAAGTGAGAGCTAAAAATAAATATTTCAAGTATGAGACAAATGTGTTCATCTGTATTATTGTTGACTTTGTTTTCATTCAAATCATCTGTTGGGTATCATTTTATAGACTCTGTGCCTAAAAAGAGGGAAAACTTCTGATGAAATTCTAAAAAGGAGAGAAGTCATTTACAGTTTCTCTCCAGAAAAATCTATTGATTCTTTTTTTTAAGAGGGAAGCCATATTCTGCCATTTGAAGTGTAATAGCTATTCCCTGTAGGGTGCTGTTAAAGTTCAGAATAGGATTCACTTGGAGCCCTTTGTCTGATAATATCTGTAATTAGATTATGTGAAAATACTCCTAGCTTCCCTTACCTAGTGCAGTTGGCCTGTGATGAATACATAGGACTTAATATTTCCAAAATACTAGAAAAAAGGAGGTAATCTTTGACATAGATTGTCTTTGTGCCAACTCCACAAGTATGTTCTTTAGAATCAGTCAGGAAACATGTATTAAGTGTTTTCAATGTACCTTACAATTAAGCCCAATACAAGCACAACCCACCTCCTCTGATTTTCTATGAACAGAATAACACCTCCTTCTAAACAGTTGCCCAAGTCAGAAATCCAGGATGTACTCTTTTAAAAAATATTTTATTATGAATTATGTGATAGTTTGCATGTGAAAACATTAGTGTTACATTCATCCTACCTTATATCATTTCATGGCCATGGTTACAATCCACTCCATGCATAATCAACCAACCGTAGAGTATACCCTGCAAGCCTGAGCCCCGGTCATCAGCACATAACCCCTGTCCCTCTCTGGGGCTAAAGTCCCCAGCCAATCCATCTCTCCACCTCATTGTCTCTGCTTCCATCTTTGGCATCAGTGCTTCTCTGGGTAGGGTCCCGCTCTCCTCTCTTCTCCCTTGATAGGCCCAGGGACCTCCGCTCCTAGACTACAAAGTTAATCACTCCCCTCCTTGCTACAAAATGTCTACCTTTACATTTCAAACCCTCACAATCAGTCCTGATAACAATTATTCACTATTGTATCACAAGAGACTTATCCTCATTTCCTTTCATCAGCCCCTGCCTAGACAGATTGGATACTACTCAGTGGAGATTCCACCTTCCTCCATGCCCTCTGGATCTAGGTTCCCTCTTGAAAGCTTGTAAGCCAGTCACTTTTTGCCTTTGTAGCCCCCTCATTTAGGGTAGCCAATGTCCAAGTTGTCCATCCCTGTCTACTTTGTGTATCAAGGGGGTAGGAATGATCCTTGCTATAAAGATTTGTTCCCTCTTTTGAGCTACTGCATCCATAGGTGTAGGTCAAGTTCATCAAATTGTATCAGATTAGTCTTTTTTCCTCTTCTTTCTTCTTCTAGTTGAGCTCTGATCATCCAGCCATTGAAGTCAGGTCAAGTGGGTATTATCTGCAAGTGTGGGTGTTCTTGTGCATATGCCCTCTCTTCTTACTAGCTGGATTCTTCACTCTCCACTCTAATCCTCTGTGGCTCTGTCACTGATTCTGGGTCCAATAGTTCCAGGTCTTGCTACACTGCTGGCCAACCAGGTCTCCAACGGGGTTCACAGGAGTCTATTGAACATTGTAGGGCTTAGCTCGCAGCTTCATTGCTGTTTTTCCCTCACTTTCCCTTATCGGTGACGAGCGTGGTCACCAATCAGAGTGTGTATTCCTATTGAATCTTAGTCTTGAAAGGGGGTTTGCTCTAAGGGTATCTGACCACTTTCCTTGAGGTCTCCTGGGTGAGCAACTTGCTTGTTCTTGTAGTAACAGTAAGTCTGCCTCTATTGTTTTGTATTTTTCCTGTTGGTCTTTCTTTCAGGAAGCATCTTCTGTTTTTCTAGCTGCTCCAGGCTGATCTGCTTTTCCTTTCAAGTGGAAATTTCCCACCTCAGAAGATTCTGGATGCTGTTCAGGATTCCACTTATAGTCTTATGTAATGCAGAGGCTCCACAGGAAGCCTCCTTCACTGGGCACGTTGTAGCCCCATTTTAGGTATTCCGATCAGTTATAAGCAGAAGATGGACTTACAAGCTTTCTGTGGTGATATTTCTGGCTATTCCTTTCTCTCCCCCTCAATTGTCTATTTTATAACAGTATGCAAAGGAAACCAAGATTCAAAAGACATCCAAGTATCTTAACTTTATTTTCCCCATTCCAACCATGTCTCAATCCCTGTATCTCAGAGCCCAGTTGTTCCAAGGCTGTGCATACATAATTATTTACCTCTGTCCCACTTAGCCCATGCAAACCTGCCTAATTGTTCTCCCATTCCACTCCCCCTTCTTGTGTATTTCTCCCTCCCTAGCACACGAACTATTCTTTGTCTATTCTCTACCCTGTGTTCCACCTTCCCCTCCATCCCCTCACCCCACCCCCCATCCCAGTAACCAACAAAGAATCCTCCCCCCCCTTTAGTATGGGTTCATTTTTTTTTAAAGTCTTTTATAGTAGTGGTCCTATGCAGTATTTCTCCTTTTGTGACTGACTAATTTCACTCAACATAATGTCCTCAAGGTTCATCCATATTATGCGGTGGCTTGCTGCTTCCTTGTTATTCTTCAGTGTAGCATAACATTCCATTGTGTGTATATACCACAGTTTGTTTATCCATTCTTCAGTTGATGGGCACTTTGACTGTCTCCATCTTTTTGCTATTATAAATAGTGCTGCTATGAACAATGGTGTGTATATATCTTCCCATGTTAATGGTTTGTATTTCTTGTGGGTAAATACCAAGTAGAGGAATTGCTGGATTATAAGGTATTTCTATTTCCAACCTTCTGAGGAATTGCCATATTGCTTTCCAGAAAGGTTGGACCATTTTGCAGTCCCACCAACAATGCAGGAGTGTCCCAGTCTCTTCATATCCCCACCAGCATTTATTGTCCTCTGCTTTTATGATCTTTGCTGTTGTTGCTGGTGTGAGATGCAGTCCAACAAAATGAAACTACATTGGTATCCTATATTTACTTCTTCTCAACCAGACCTTCAATTCTTTGGAGGTGGAAACTGTGCTTTGTTCTCTGTATATCTCTGGTGTTGAGTATAATAATCAAACCAATCTCACAGACATCAATTCGACTCTGACTCATAGATGTGCTCTTTAGATGAGCACTCATAGATGTGCTCTGTAAATCTTTACAGAAGCAGACAGTCTCATCTTTCTCCCATGGGTGGATGGTGGGTTTGGTGGTGGTGGTGGTTATGGGCTGTGATGTTGGTTCTGACTTGTATTGACCCTGTATAGGGTTTACAAGTTTGTAAATCTTTATGGAAGCAGGAAGCCTCATATTTCTCCTATTTAGTGTTTGCTAAATAATAGGCGTTCACCAGATATGTTTGAATGGATGTTCGAATGAGTGGTTCTCACCCTCAAGAGATGAGAGAGAAGTTGGTAAGACAAAGGTAATTTGGATCAAAGAACAAGTAAACTTTAGCTTGTATAAGACAGTCAAAGGGATTTCAAAGAAACTGAATAACTCTGAGGATAGTGTAATGCATGGATATGAGAGGGTTGAACTTGAGTGTGAGATTTTAGCATATTTACTAGTATGTTGGTGGTTGGTGTTTATGTGCCATGGAGTCGGTTCTGACTCATAGCAACACTGTTTAGGTTTCCGAGGCTATAAATCTTTATGGGAGCAAAAAGCCTCATCTTTCACCTGTGAAATGGTTGGTAGTTTCAGACTGATGATCTAAAGATTAACAGCCCAACTCATAACCACTATGCTCCCAGAGCTCCTTGTTTAGTAGCATAAGATAACTGAAGTATAAGATACCTAAAGTGTAAGTAGTTTAGGGCAATAACTTGGAAATAGAAAAGAAAGAGAGCAATGAAGCGTTTCCCAATAAGAAACAGCTGAACCTAATGACATATTTGGGTGAAAAGGGGAAAAATATAAAGATAGTAGTAATAATACTGGTATAGCTAGTGCTTATCTAGCTTCTATTAAACATAAACTTATTAAACTTGTCATGTTGCAGATAGAAGCATAAATTACTACCAACTTTCTATAATGTACTTGTGCATTCTTTCTTAAGAACCTTCAAATTCTAACACTATTTGACCCACAATTTCTATTTCTAGGAATGCATCCCAAAGAAATAATCAGAGATGGGAATAAATATTTATGAATAAATATGTGCATTATTTATGAGCACAAGAAACTGGAAACCACCTAAATATCCAGTACTATGAAAGTGATTATGTAAATTATGACATATAAGCATGTGAAGGAATAGAATGCAATCATTAAAATTACATTTATAATACTCTCTAATTATAATGAAAATACTTAGATATAACATTAAGTAAGTATGGTAGAATATAAAATTATATAGTCTTAATTATGTAGAAAAAGTCCTTGGTATAGGCTGAAAGAAAACATGTCTAAAATATTAATGATTGTTGCTTCTGAGTAGAGGAAAGAGGTGATTTTCTTTCCTGCTTCACTGAAGATTTTTGCCATTTCTGAATTTTGTACCTTAAGTATGAGTTTGCTAACCCAGAAGGGGACTCTAGACTTAATTTTAAAAGGTATTTTTGGAAGTAGAGACAGCTTTATACTCAAATCCAAGTACTTCCTCCTCCATAAAATTTTCTTGTCTTATAAATTTAAAAATAATAACACTGTTTCATATACTTTGAATTCATCTGTTAATTTGTTTACCCAGCAATCTGAATGTTAATGTGGCAGACTGCAAAGCTGTTTGAACTGCAAGATCAGTGGTTCAAGCTCACCAGCTGCTCCTCAGAAACTCTATACAGGGTCGCTATGGGTTGGAATTGACTCGATGGTACTTAACAACAATACTTAAAATAGAAAATATAAAGATGATTAAAGTACATTCTATGTCCTCAAGAAACTTTCATTTTTTGGGACAGGTACACAAATAATTAAAAAGGTGATTGGAAAAAACAGGTACAACACACAATGGCTTGGGACCACACAGGGAGAAGTGGCTAACTTTGCTTTCATAAGAGGATATCATTTAAAATAAAGAATAATGGAGAGATTTGTAGTCCCAGGAAGTCAAAACCAAAAAAAACCAAACCCACACCTGTCAAGTCCATTCCAACTCATAGAAATCCTGTGGGATGAAGTAGAACAGCCTTACAGGGTTTCCAATGCTGTAAGTCTTTATAGAAATAGAATCCCACATCTTTGTCCCGAAAAATTGCTAGTGGGTTCGAACTGCCAACTTTTTAATTATCAGCTGAGTACTATAGCCTCTGAGCCACTAATGCTCCCTTCTCAGGTAACAGTATATGCAGAGACAGTGTGGATGAATATAGACAATGAATGGAAAGAAATTAGTCTACTTAAGGTCATGTGACGCAATTTATGAACATTGCATTTGGCCTTCTTAGGTTCCTATTGTGTTAGGGAATCATTAAAGGTTTGATTTAGGGGGAATTGACAAGATCATGAGGATTCCTCGTGGCTCTGTGGATTAGGTATTAGGCTGATAACCCAAGTTTGGCATTTCAAACCTACCAGTCCCTTCTTAGGAGAAAGAAGAGGCTGTTTGCTCCCATAAAGATTTACTGTCCTGGGAACCTTATATAGACTCACCATGAGTTCCAGGGTCTAAAACACAAGATTTCATAGACTTGGTGCTCAAACTATTTTTTTCTTTGGTCATGGAAAAATCATGTTGAAGGTGGTATAGGAGAAAGGTGTTTGGACGTTGGAAATTGCAGTCAAGATGATCATTTCGAGGAGGGCGGGGCTTGATGGTAGCTAGGGTAGAAGTGCAGTAAGGATCTTAGTCAGCAATAACACAGAATACCGGACAAAGCAGGTTCAGAGAACAGTCCCAGAACTCTGAACCACATATAAAGGAATATTTAGAAAGTTTGAAGGCTTACAGCCAGTGGAATTTGTAGCAGAAGCAAGAAATCTAGTGCTTTTGAATCTGCCAGGCTCAGCAGCTCCTGGAGTGGCCTACTTGGGCAAGACCCAGTGGGGGAAGGATCAAAGCCTCCACAGATTGATGCCTGGCAGAACTATGGAAGTGTGGAGATAAAGGTGTGGACATTCTCTCTCTCTGTTTTTTTTTTTTTTTTTTTTTTTTTTTTTTTTTTTTTGTATCTGTTCACTGATCTCTTGCTGTCTGCGTACCTCATTCTGCTGACTACAGGAGGTTTCTGAGTGAGTGGACACCCCCCCCCAGAAGGTTTTACTATGCATGTGCATAGATCTCCTCAAAATTTGAAGGAACAGTTGCCACTTAAAACCAAAAGGCAGTGCAAAACGGTCACAGCCAGCTCTGAACTGTTTATCATTAGGAAAAACGCCTGAACTGGGGTTGTGGAGTGGGACAGGCAAACCAAAAAGGAAACAGGCTGAAAGTTAAATCCTGAGTTATGTCATAACAACCAACCATGGCATCTTGAAGTTTCTCAGGCTGCCTTGAAGAGAAGGAGCCAAAAGAGGACATTAAAATCATACTCAGGTGGGAGAAGCACAGCAAGTAGGGGAGGTTCCTTGGTGGAGGCATGGAAAAAACAGAGAAGGTGCTTTCCTGGAGCAGCTTCAGAGTTTTGGATTTAGTAAAAGGTGCAGAGCATCATTTTCCTGTGCCCACTGGTGGAGAAATCTGACTGTGGAAGGAAAATATGGTGATTTCTAAATTGATTGGGACACTCCCTGGGCTAAAATCAGAGGGCTAAAATCAAGTGGGCCCCTTGACCTGGGCTAAAATCAGAGGGCAGGGTTACAGCCAGGCTGATACAGTGATACAATACTAAAAACCATGAAGTGGCATGTGCAAAAAGAGGTATGACAGGTTCTATGCTTTTCTTTCCTCCATTCCCCTCTTGCATTCTCACATGCGGCATGGACACCTTCAAGCGGGTGGGAGCACACCCCCAAAAGTGTCCAGCATTACACCCACAGTCCTTAGGAGCCCCATTGGTCCCACAGACTGATCCTTTGGATGCTTCTTATGATGTCTGACCCTGGGACCCAACCCTAAACTTGACCTGGGCGGGACCCTTTATACCTGCCTTACCTAGCAAGAAACAGCGGGTCTGACCATACTGCCAAACCATATGTGCACCTTGTAAAACCCAAAAATAAAAGGCAATAGCCAACAACAGCTACTATGTACAAGGATGGAGCTATTTGGAGAATTACTCTGTGCATACACAGATACCTCACTGACCTTCAGAGATAAAAATCATGGACGATCTTTCTTCCACTCATTTCTCAACATCTATCTGTGCACCTCAGACTGCAAAACAGGTCCATATGATTAATAATAAAATATCAGAAATGGACAATATAGTGAAAGGCAAAGGACTAGAATTGAAGAGATGGAAGCCAGAACAAGTGAGCTGGAAGACAAATCTCTTAATACTGCTAAGATAGAAGAGTAAGCAGAGAAAAGGATAAAAATATCTGAAGAGAGTCTAAGATTCATGCTGGATAACATGAATAGGAACAACTTAAGAATTATTGGCATTCCAGAACAGAAAGAATCACAGAGGTCCACAGAAGAAATAGTTGAGGGGCTTCTGGAAGAAAATTTTCCTAACATCTTGAAGGATGAAAAGATAAACATTCAAGAAGCCGAACAAACCCCAGGAAGGATAGACCCCAAAAGAAAATTGCCAAGACATGTCATAATAAAGGTCTCCAAAATCAAAGACAAGGAGAGAATCCTAAAAGCAGCCAGGGAAAAGAGAAGTGTTACCTACAAAGGCAAGCAAATCAGTTTAAGCTCTGACTTCTCAGCAGGAACCATGTAAGCAAGAAGGCAATGGGGAGATATATATAGAACCCAGAAAGCAAAAAAAAACTGCCAACCAAGAATCGTCTATTCAGTAAAACTATCAATCAAATATGATGGTGCAATTAAAACATTCCAGGATAAACAGAAGCTAAGAGATTTTGTCAAAGCAAATCTAGTGCTTCAAAACATCCTAAAGGGAGTTCTTTGGAATGAAAACCAGCAAGAACACACAACAACCAGAGATTGACAGACATGGCAACACCACTCGAAACTCAGTCGACAGATAACAGAGTTCAGAACAGAACAAAATTACAGCAATGAATTCAGAAGACCTGTGAGGCCATTCAAAGATAAAAATAATAACAATGTCAAAAAAGAGAAAAATATAGGAACAGAGATCCAGTTGGTGAGGAGATCAGGTAGATTGCATGATACAATAGACTGTCTTAAATGGAGGGAAAGGTTAATAGGCTATAGGGTAACCTCAAAGAAAGTTAATACTTCAAAACTTACCATGAAAAAGAAGATCCAAGTAGAACACAGAAACATTAAAATTTGGAAGAAACTGACAATAAATAGTACAAAAACAGGAATTCCGCACAAGAAGGCATGCAGAACAAAGGAATGAACAGCACCACAAAAAATTAACGTAATGACAGCAATTAATTTATATCTATCAATAATTATATTGCACACAATGGATTAAATGCACCAGTGAAGAGACAGAAAGTGGCAGACTGGATAAGAAAACAAGACCCTTCAATATGCTGCCTGCAAGAGGCGTATTTACACACAAAGACAAAAAAAGATTAAAAGTTAAAGATTGAAAAAATATATACCAAGCTAATTGCAATAAAAAACAAACAGGAGTGGCAATACTAATCTCTGATAAAATAAACTTTAAGGCAAAAACCAGCATAAGAGATAAAGTGTAACACTATCTCATGATTAAAGGGTCAATTGAACAAGATGACATAACCATAATAAATATTTATGCTCCCAATAAAAAAGCACCAGAATATATAAAGCAAACCCTACTAGAATTGAAGAAAGAAACAGATAAATCTACAATTATGGTGGGAGATTTTAATACGCCACTTTCGAAAAGAAATAGAACAACCAGAAAGAAACTTGACAAAGTTACAGAGGAACTAAACAGCACAATCCACATAGATTATGTAACTAAACAGTGTACTTGACCACATAGATGTATACAAAACATTTAACCCAACAACAGCAAAATACACATACTTTTCCAGTGCACATGGAACAATCTCTAGAACTGACCCGCAAAGCAAGCCTCCATAAATTTACAAACACCAAAATACTGCAAAGCATCTTCTCAGACCACAATGCTATAAAATTAGAAATCAGCAATAAGACCAAGGAAATAATACATGGAATAATAGAATACATGGAAACTGAATAACACCCTGCTGAAAAGTGACTGGGTAATAAAATAAATTAAACGTGAATTCACAAAGTTCCTAGAAACAAGTGATAGAGAAAACACAACATACCAAAATATTTGGGACACAGAGAAAGCGGTGTTGAGAGGACAATTTATTGCAATAAATGCACAATTCAAAAAGAAGAAAGAACAAAAATTAACACTTTAACACAGCATCTACAACAATTACAAATAGACCAACAGTGGGACCCTACAGTCAACAAAAGAAAAGAAATAAAGATTAGAGCAGAAATAAATGACTTAGAAAACAGAAAAACAATAGAAATAATCAACAGGACAAATAGCTGGTTCTTTGAAAGAATTAATAAAATTAACAATCCATTGGCAAGAAAAGAAAAGAGGGAGAAGACGCAAATAACATGCATTAAAAACCACATTGGTGATGTCACAACTGAACCAATAGAAATAAAAAGGACAATAACAGAATACTATGAGCTCTGGTAGTGTAATGGTTATGAATCGGGCTGTGAACCTCAAGGTCAGCAGTTCAAAACTACCAGCTGTTCCATGGGAGAAAGATGAGGATTTCTGCTCCCGTAAAGATTTACAGCCTCAGAAACCCTGTACAGGGTCGTTATGAGTCGGAACCGACTCCACAGCACATAACCAACCAACCAATGTACTCCAACAAATTTGAAAACTTGGAAGAGATTGATACATTCTTAGAAAAACATGACCTACCTAAACTTACACAGAGTGAAGTAGAAAATTTAAACAGACTGGCAACAAAAGAAGAAATTGATCAGGCCATCAAAAAACTCCCAATCAAAGAAGTCCAGGTCCAGATGGCTGCACTGGTGAGTTCTATCAAATGTTCAGGGAAGATTTGTCACCAGTTATACTCAAATTATTCCAGAATATAGAAGAGGATGGAAAACTTCCTAATACATTTATGAATCCAACCTAACCGTCATAACAAAACCAAAGAAGGACACCACTAAAAAATGAAAATTATAGACCAATAACCCTCATGAACATAAATGAAAAAATTCACAACCAAATTATAACCAACAGAATCCAGCAGCACATCAAAAACATAATACATCATGACCAAGTGGATTCATATCGGGGATGCAAGGATGGTTCAACATTAGAAAAACAATCAACGTTATCTACCATATAAATAGAACAAAGGATAGAACCACATGCTCATATCAATTGATGTAGAAAAGGCATTTAACAAAATCCAACATTCCTTCCTGATACAAAAAACTCAACAAAGTAGAAATTGAAGGGAAATTCCTCAACATAATTAAAAGTATACATATAAAACCAACAGCATGCATTACTCTCCATGGAGAGAGACTGAAAGCCTTCCCTCTACAAACAGGAACCAGTCAAGGATATCCTTTGTCACCACTCCTATTCAATATTGTGCTGGAAGTCTTAGCAAGAGCTATATGGCAAATGTGGAAATTAAAGGAATTCATATTGGCAAAGAGGAAGTAAAACTCTATTTGCAGATGATATGGTCCTATACATAGAAAACCCCAAAGGCTCAGTAAAAAAGCTACTAGACCTCATAGGAAGATTCAGCAAAGTGTCAGGGTATAAGATCAACATACAAAAATCAGTTGGATTCTTCTATAATAACAATGACAGTGCTGAAAAGGACATTAGGAAAGCAATACCATTTACAATAGCTGCTCAAAGGATGAAATGTCTAGGGATAAATGTAACCAGAGAATCAAAGGACCTATACAAAGAAAACTGCAAAACACTACTACAAGAAACCAAAAAAGACCTACAAAAATGGGAGAATGTGCCATGCTCCTGGATAGGAAGATTTAATATCGTGTAAATGTCAATACTGCCTGAAGAAATTTACACATATAATGCAATAACTATCCATATTCCAACGACATTCTTCAAAGAAATGGAAAAAAACAATGACAAACTTTACATGGAAAGAAAAGAGACCCAGGATATGCAAAGCACTGCTTAAGAAGAAGAATAAGGTTGGAAAACTCTCACTCAATGATTTCAAAATTTATTACATGCTACAGTGGTCAAAATAGCCTGATAATGGTACAGTGAAAGATACATTGATCTATTAAACAGAATCCAGAATCCAGAAATTACCCCATCCACATACAGCCAATTGGTTTTCGACAGAGTACCTAAGTATATTGTATGGAGAGAAGACAGTCTCTTCAACAGAGGGTGCTGGGAGAACTAGAAAGCGATATGCAAAAGATTGAAATAAGACCTTTACCTCAAGCCAATACAAAAATCAACTCAGCATGGATTAAAGGCTTAAATGAGAATCCCATAATTATAAAGGCCATCAATGAAAAAATAGGGAAATGTGAGGGTTATAATTTAGGATATATAGAGACTACCAAATATTTTGAAATTTACAAAAACAAAAATAGACAAAATAGATGATTGTTGTTGTTGTTGTTAGATGCCATAGCGACCCCATGCATAGCAGAATGAAACAATGTCCAATCCTGGGCCAACCTCACTACCGCTGCCACTCTTGAGTCTATCAATGATGCCACCTGGCCAATCCATCTCATTGGGGGTCTTCCTCTTTCTCTCTGACCCTCCATCTTACCAAGCATGATATCCTTCTCCAGCGACTGTTCCCTTCTGACAATATATCCAAAGTATGAGAGACGAAGTTTGGCCATCTTGACCTCTAAGGAGCACTCTGGTTCATGGCACTTTTAGTATTCTCCTCCAACACCATAACTCAAAAGCATCAATTCTTCTACGATTTTCCTTATTCACTGTCCAGCTTTCACATGCATATGAGGTTATTGAAAATATCATGTCTTGCGTCAGGTGCACCTTAGTCCTCAAGCTGACACCTTTGCTCTTCAACACTTCAAAAAGTTCCTGTGCAGCAGATTTGCCTAATGCAATATGCCGTCTGATCTCTTGACTGCTGCTTCCGCAAGTGTTGATAGTTGATCCAAGAAGAATGAAGTCCTTGACAACTTCAATATTTTCTCCTTTGATAAGAATGTTGTTTATTGGTGAGGATTTTTGTTTTCTTGACATTGAGATGTAATGCATACCGAAGGCTGTGCTCTTTGATCTTCATCAGTAAATGTTTTAAGTCCTCTTCACTTTCAGCAAGCAAGGTTGTATCATCTGCATATCACAGGTT
>NW_006408519.1:37182323-37185591 GCF_000296735.1 Chrysochloris asiatica | reverse complement strand
AATACTCATACTTCACAATGTTGTCCATAGCTTGTCATGATCCACACAATCGAAAGTCTTTGCGTACTCAATAAAGCATAGGTAAACATCTTTCTGATATTCTCTGCTTTTAGCCAAGAGCAGGTATTCCCTTTCAAATAACCATTTTTCATCCCTTGCCATGAGTGTTAAGTATGAGCATGAGGCTGTTTCCCCCTTGTCTATATAATCAAGTTGTTGACTTGTCTCATTGATATTTTCTAGACAGACATCCAAGCCATTTGTCTGAGATTTCCTTTTAGTTAGAGAATTGGTGAGGATCAACTTTTGGAGGTATGGTTTCTACTAGTCACAGCTCCAGTCAAAATGCAGCCAGCAACTTAATACATCTCAGGAAGTTGACCTCAATCTCAATTTCCGTATCAACCCATCACCTTGTATGAAGATTAAATTTATTGTAATATGGGGGTGGGGAGTAGGGGGGGAGTCTCCTATGTTATTCCTTTGGGAGAGACATAATACATTTTAAAATCCTTCTGATGCCATGACCAAATATTAATGCTGTAATCCAGTTTGTTATCTCTCTGCTACATCTCCTTGTGTCTAGGATAAGTCACTAGAGCTTCACTTCTCTAATTGAAATCAGTATGCTGATGGTGTCTGGGCATAGAAATGAAAGGTGGCTGCCATAATTTGGGGGGAGTAGAATTAATCCTCTGGGAGTGAGACAGACCTAATTACTCCACTCAAAAGACAGGGCATGGCTTCGCTTCTGATGCATAGCTATGGAAAGAAAGCCAACAGAATGGCCAGCTAAACTTTGCTGAAATTGCTTTAAACTCACGTTGGAAAAGCTTTTCACACGATACTGCTGTTTCTTGTGTTTTTCACCCTTTTATTTGAGAGTATTCTTGTGGTGCTATAGGATAAACCCATGGCTGCAAGGTCAATTTGAACAGCAAGTTGCTCCTCAGAAAACCTATACAAGATTGGTATGAATCAGATCCAACTTGATGGCACTTAACAACACACCAGAAGCATTCTTGAATTAAAGGAGAAGGCCAATTTGCCAATCCTATACTAAACTATTTTTGTCATGTACTTGTTACTTGCAAATGTTGTTTGTAGAAGCTATGCCTTTGATACTGAGAAAATGTTGTGAAGTGATATTATCGAAATACAAAGTGAAAGCCTCTTTGAAACCATCCAGTCTCACCCAATTATTGCAGCAACAGAAATAATAAGCTGTTGTTGCCACAGTGTGAATCCATTGCCTTAGAAGTCTTCCTCTTTTATGCTGATTATTGAAAGAATTATTGATTCTCCCAATAATCAATATTAGCATAATGCATTAGTCAGTATTCTAAGCATGCTGTAAATATTCGCTCATTTAAGTCTTAAAACAGTTTCTTGAAGGAGCTGCTATTAATATTTCCTCTACATATTAAATAATAACAACAAGAATTAAGATATTGAGTATTTCAGAAACTGCCCAATGTCACAGAGAAAAGAAAAGGCACAGCCAAGATCAAAACTGAGGCAATCCAACTGGTTGCTACATAGAATATAGAACGCCCAGTTAAACCAGAATTTCAGAGAAACAATGATAATACTTTAATGTATGTATGCCCCAAATATTACATGCATGTATACTTAAAAGATCTATTGTTTATCTCAGACTTTCATTAAACTAAATGTCTGGTATGGGCCTTATTATTTGTTTTGTTTTGATTTTTCTGTTCCCCAAAGAATAAAACATTACCAGTGTATCAACATGTATTTTCTGGAATAGATCATTCATTCATGTTGTTGTGGAGTGCTATCCAGTTGATTCCAATTCATAGCAATTTATGCACAACAGAAGAACACTCACTACCCAGTCCTGTGCTATCCTCACAGTTATTGCTATGTTTAAGCCCACTGTTGTTGCCAGTGTAGGGATCCATTTCCTTAGGAGGGTTCTCTTTTAAGATGACCGTATACTTTGTTGTTGTTGTTAAGTTCTGAGTCAGTTCTAACTCTTGGTGACCCTGTATAGGGTTTCTGAGGAATGGTTGGTGAGTTTGAGCTACTAATCTTGTGGTTCAAACTGACTTTGCAGTCTAGTGCATTAACCCACAGTGCCATGTCCTTCTCCAAGGACTGGTGTCCTCCTGATATTTCCAAAGAATGAGAGATGAAGTCTACTGTCATCAGTTCTAGGGAGCATTCTGGCTGTAATTCTTCCATGACAGATTTATTCCTCTGGCAATCCATGGTACTTTCAATATTCTTTGCCAACACAATAATTCAAATGCATTTATTATTTTATGATCTTCTTTATTCATTATTCAACTTTCACATGTGTATGAAGTGATTAAAAATATGTGGTGTCATAGTCTGGGTTCTCTTAGAGAAGCAAAACCAATGAAACATATATATATATAAAGAAGTTTATATCAAGGAAATGGCTCACAGAATTGTGGAATTGGGTCAGATGAACCAAGATATGAAGATCATTAGTTCAGATGGAAGGCAGGCAGCCAAATCCAACAGGCAGGCAAGATAGGCAGTTAGGTTAAAAGGCAGGCCGCTGATGACTACCAGGATTAACAGGTAATAGAGCAGGCCACTGGCTCAAGTCCAAAGAATAAGAGATTGGAGGATGAGCTAGATGTCAGATCCAGACCCAGCAGAGAAGCAAGTAAGCTCTGCCTGAGTGTCTAATATATTGGAAGCAGGCCATACCTCCAAGGAAACTTCCTTTCAACTGATTGGCTGCTCTTAGCAGACCTCATCATAGAGTTGATTACATTGTATCAGGTCTCATCAAGAGGATAACTACATCTCAACTGTCAAATCACTGGGAATATTGGTCCAGTCAAATTGACACAAAACCTCAACTGTCACACATCATTTGGGTCAGGCACACCTTAGTTCTTAAGCTGTAATGCTTACTCTTTAATAATACTTTAAAGAGATCTTTTGTAACAGATAATCCTAATGAAATACATCTTTTAATTTCTTGACAGCTGCTTCCAAGAGTGTTGATTGTGGATCCAAGTAAAATGAAGTCTTTGATAACTTCAATCTTTTCTCCACTTATCAGGATATCTTATTGGCCCAATTGTGAGAATTTTGGTTTTCATTACATTGAGGTACAATCTATACAGATAGCTATAGTATTTGAACTTCATCAGTGTTTTAAGTCCTCTTCACTTCCAGCAATCAAGATTGTATCATCTGCATACCTCAGGTTGTTAATGAATCTGCCTCCAATCCTGATGTCACAGTCTTCTTCATATAATAC
>NW_006408519.1:37180374-37182023 GCF_000296735.1 Chrysochloris asiatica | reverse complement strand
CTTATGAATTGGGCTTTAATTTCTGGCAGTTCCCTGTCAATTTACTGCTGAAATTGTTTTGGAACTGTCATCAGCAAAATTTTATTGCATGTAATATTAATGGTATTGTTCTATGATTTATACATTCCATTGGGAATAGGCACAAAGATAAAACTCTTCCTGTCGGTTGGCCAGGTCTCTGCCTTCCATTTTCCTTGGCATAGATTAGTGAACACCTCCAGCAATGCTGTTTGTTTAAACCAGTTAATTGTATTCTGTCATTCCTGGGACCTTGTGTTTTGCCAATACCTTTAGTGAAGCTTGGACTTCTTACTTCATTACCACTCGTTCTTCATCATATGCTACTTCTTGAAATGTTTGCACATGAAACAGTTATTTTTGGCATAGTGAATCTGTGTGTTCCTTCCATCTACTTTTGATGCTTTCTGAATCATTCAATATTTTGTTCATGTTTTTATTGTTGTTGTCAATGGCTGTTGAGTTGGTTCTAACTCATAGTGGCCCTGTATAGGGTTTCCAAGGAGTGGTTTGAACTTACAATCTTGAGGCTAACAGCTCAGTGTTTATCCTACAGTGCCACACCAGGACTGTATGTAGCCCATAGAGTCCTTCGGTATTTCAAGTTGAGGCTTGAATTTTTCTTGTGTTCTTTCAGCTTGTGAAATGCTCAGAGTGTTCTTCCCTTTTGTTTTGCTAATTCTAGATCTTTGTATATTTCATTGTAACACCTTTATCTTTACTCATATATAAACACATTCATTCCTTTAAAAAACATGTTTCACACCTATAGGGTCCTGGCATCTGGTCAAGTGAAACTGAAGGAAGAAGTTCAAGGAATACCGAGGGTATTGCATAGAACAAACCTCCATTAATTGATGGAATGCAAATGGAAATCTTTTAAAACTGTTCTTCCCTTTTGGTTTTCTACCTGCAGGTCTTTGACCATTTCATTATTATAATTGACTTTATCTTCTTGAGCTGACCTTTGAAATTTTCTGTTCATTTCCATCATCAGCTTCAGTCTGAACTTGCATATGAGTAATTGGTGGTCTGTTCCACAGTCTGCCCTGGTCTTGTTTTAGCTGATGATGTGGAGCTTTCCCACTGTCTGTTCCCACATATGTAGTCAATTTGATTTCTGTGTATCCATCTGGGGAGATCCATGTACACAGTCATCTTTTATGTTGTTTAAAAAAAGTATTTTCAATGAAGAAGTCAATGGTCTTCTAAAATTCTATCATGTGATCTCCCCCATCTTTTCTATCACCATGGCAATATTTTCCAACTACTGATCCTTCCTCTTTGTTTCTAATCTTTGCATTCCAACTGCCAGTGATTAGCAATACATCTTGATTGCATGTTTGATCAAATTCAGACTGAAGAAGTTGGTAGAATTCTTCAATTTCATCATCACTGGATTTAGTGGTTGGTGCATACATTTGATTAATAGTGGTATTTACTGGTCTTCTTTGTAGGTATATGGATATTCTTCTGTCACAGTGTTGTACTTCAAGATATATCTTAATATGTTCTATTTGATGATGAACGAGATGCCATTCATCTTTAGTTATTTGTCATTTCCGGTATAGTAAATCATGTGATTGTCAGATTCAAAATGGCCAATATTAGTCCATTGTAGCTCATCAATG
>NW_006408519.1:37164285-37177739 GCF_000296735.1 Chrysochloris asiatica | reverse complement strand
GGAACTGCCAGAGTTTCAAACCAGAGTCAGATGAGGACTTAGAATGAGGACTGTAATTGCTGATGTCAGAGTTGACTAAAAGCAGAAAATATCAGAAAAATATTTATTTGTGCTTTATTGACTTTTCAAAGGCTTTCAACTGTGTGGATCAATAGCAACATTGTAGAAAATGAGTATTCTGGAGCACTTAATTGTGCCCATGCAGAATGTGTACATAGACCAGGAAGAGGCAGTCATTCGAACTGAACAAGAGGACACCGAACTGTTTAAAATTAGGAAAGATGTATGCCAGGGTTGTATTCTTTCACCATACTTTTCAATCTGTATACTGAGCAAATAATTCAAGAAGCTTACCCATATCAAAACCTACTATACAGCCACAATAGCAAAAGCAGCCTGTTACTGATTCAATGAAAGACACATATATCAATGGAACAGAATTGAGAACTCAGTAATAAATCTATCAACCTTCAGTAAGCTGCAAAAACTGTGTGGGGCCTCATGAAGGGGATTCATACCACTTTACTGTCTCTGATGGTGTCTGGTCAAATGAACATCTCTCAAAAATCTGCCTCAAGGAGAATCTACACTGCCAACCTGTCCTGCCTGGGCTGATATAGTTAGCAGAACAAAGATGGCAGCCTGCCAACTGTCACATAACTGATTCACATAAGTGGGTTGCATGATAGAGGTGGTCCCCAAGAAAGATGGGGTAAAGCTGTACACAAGGCCATCTACAAGGCCATTTACAGAGTAAACAAGGCCATCTACAAGGCCTTTGGCCAACTATTAGATCATTATGAGGCTATTAGGAAGCTAGTACAGGCTATGAAGAGGCAGATGTCCTGGTACCTCAGTCAAGGCTGCAAGAGCATACATGCATAATTCCATAAACAATAATAGTGATCCAGATAGATGTATGGATAGACGTGCAGGCTGAATGGGCATGGGAGGGAATGTGGGAGTATATCCACAAATATACACAAGTTTGAGAAAAGATACTTGCACATGGGTATTTACTTTTTTTGCAAACATATCCATGAGTGTGGTGGAGTGTACAGGGGGTGAAGATATGAAAACTTAGACATTACCAAATACCTAGATGGAATGAGTTGCTGGGCCTGGTGGCTAGTTTTGGGGACAGCATACTCAATTGGCATACATAGTCCACAAAGATAATCCTCTATACCCTACTGTAGTGAGTAGCAGCTAGGATCTTACAAGCTTAGATGCCCATGTAAGACATAATAATTGGTCTCTCCCTGTTCAGAGGAAAGAAGAATGGCAACTATTGAAGAAGCTTGGAATTAATTAGTCCAATAGACTCATTTGCTGTTGTTATTAAGTGCCGTGGAGTTGGTTCCAACTCATAGCTACCTGGTATAGGGTTTCTAAGGCTTTAAATCTTCATGGGAGCAGAAAGCTTACTCTTTTTCCCATGGAGCAGCTGATGAGTTTGAACAATGGACCTTGCATTTCACAATCCTTTGCTTATCATGTTGAGTCACCACAGCCCCAGTGGACTAATGGACCATGTAAATGAACATGAGTCTTCATGACCCTGAGACCACCAGAACTAGATGGTTCCAAACTACCATTACCCAACTGCTCTGAAAGGAATCACATTAGAAGGACATGAATAGAATGGAAGAAAATTAATTCTTTATCGGGTAGTTCCAATATCTTTTATTCCTCAGAAATGTTTTCTAGTTCTGCATTTTGGTCACTTGTTTCTTTGTGTGAACTACAATTATCTGTTTTCTTCAAGACATCATGGTGTTGTATTTGTCTTTAGATGATGATTATATGTTGGAATGTTCTTATGAACTCACCACCAGTCTCCTGGTTGATGTAATAGAGAATTGTCATGTGTGAATAGTTCTCTATTTGTGGTTTATATAATGAAGTCCAGGGTGAGTTTGGCTGGTGTGGCTGTTGTCTATTATTAATTAAGTGGTAAGGAACTGGTAGTGGTTCTTTTCTAATGGGTAAGGCTGCAGGGGGTATGATTATGGCTGGACTGTGTGGGCACAGTGTCTCCCATCAGTTGGAGTAAGAAACACACACATACACAAGGAAATAAACCCAACCAAATAAATAACAGCTAACAAAGGAGTCTAGGTGTGGCGCTGTGGGTTAATGCGGCAGACTGGAAAGCCGTTTGAACTGCAGGGTTGGCGGTTCAAGCTCACCAGTTGCTCCTCAGAAACCCTGTATAGGGTCGCTATGGGTTGGATCCAACTCGATGGCACTTAACAACAACAACAACAAAGGAGAAATAATAAAGGGAAAACAAAAACTAGGAATCAGCAAGAAAAAAAGAATGTAATAACTAAAAAGAGAAAAAAGGAAAGGAACATAGAACAGGAAAACAGAATATGAAAGTTTATAAAAAGCACAAAAGGAATGGGAAGAAGTAAATAAAGAGAGAAGATAATAGTAAAGAGAGATCAAGAGGAAAAATTAAAGAAGAAAGGGAAAGGAGAAAGTAAAGGAAAAAAGAAACCAAAAAGAAAGGATAAAAACAAGGGGAAAGAGATAGAAGGAGGAAAAACAAATACAATGAACAAAAAGACTAGGGCAGTTGTGACACTCAGTAGAAAAATGATGTCAGGGTACTTGGTATGTTGGTATGGGCTGACAACCTTGTAATGTAAGGTGCTCTCTAGGTGGAAGCGGGAAGGGAGGAAAGGGTGGTTGGTCTGCCTGGCCCTAGATGGAGTTCTTGTGAGTGTTGTTGTTGCTAGGTGTCCTAGAATTCAATTGTGACTCATAGTCATCTTGTGTGCAACAGAACAAAACACGGTCCTGTTCTGCGCCATTCTCACAGTCTTTGTTAAGCTTGAGCCCATTGCTGCTGTCACTATGCCAATCCATCTTGTCGGGAGTCTTTCTCTTTTTCGCTGACTTTCTACTTTACCTAGCATGATTATCCTTCTTCAGGGACTGGTGCCTCCTGATAATGTGTTTGAAGTATGCGAAACCAAGTCTTGCCATCCTGATTTCCAAGGAGTATTTGGCTTGTACTTCTTCCAATACATATGTGTTTGTTCTTCTAGCAGTCCATGGTACTTTTAGTATTCTTCTCCAACACCATAACTCAAATGCATCAATTCTTCTATGGTCTTTCTTCTTCATTGTTCAACTCTGGCCTGCATATGTGGTGACTTAAACTACCATGGCTTGGATCATGGCACAAAATCCAGAAGCAGTTCATGCAGGCCCTAATGCTGACTGAGGTCCTGGTCTTTGGTTTTTTAGGACCAGAGGGCAACTGGAGGCAGGCTGTTGGGTATAGAAGTTCCTACTTGTGTAGGGCTGTCTACAGGCCTGCTCTGCATGTTCTACTAGTCTAGAGGCAGAGTTCCCATTCCTCCAGATGTAGGGATGGTGCACATGGATCCTGACTCAAAATGGCAAGGCTCTGACCTTTGGATGAGCAGGGGCTATATAGGAAGTGGGTGAGGTGGGGGTTGACCATGCCTCTGGTTACCAGGGAAGTGTGGAGAACAAGAGAGTATCAAATGTTTCTCATCAGTAGTCTAGTGACATCTGTGCTGTCAGGCTATCTTTTGGATTTAATGCTGCCTGCAAAACTTAGGATTGGCCATAGACTCCTATTAACCTTGAGATGAAAGAGAGGAGGAAGCTCTGGTTGGTCTAAAGTATGGGAAGACTTGGGAACTCCTGAGCCAATGGACACTGACCTAGCCATGGAGGGCTAGAGCTGAGAATGAAGCATCCATCTGATATGAAGTGGGAATAGACACACAAGAACTCCCAAAATTGCAGATAGGACCCATTTGACATAGCTTCGATGACTTGATAACCAGAGCTTGACTAGAGGAAGATAAAGACATTTTATAAAGGAAGAAAATGTAAATTGCTACAATTAGATGAACTTGACTTATACTTATAGGTGTAGTAGCTCAAAATACCAACCAAGAAGGAAGGAGTCTTCACATCAAGTATCACTCCTATCCCCTCTGTACAGAGGGTTGATAGGAATGGGAAATTTAGACATTGGCTTCCTAAAATGGGGGTGGCTATAAGGCCTGAAAGGTGCTCTGGTAGCGTAATGATTACGAATCAGGCTGCAAACCGCAAGGTCAGCAGTTTGAAACTAACAGCTGTTCCATGGGAGAAAGATTAGGCTTTCTGCTCCCATAAAGATTTACAGCCTCAGAAACCCTGTACAGGGTCGCTATGAGTCGGAACAGACTCCACAGCACACAGCCACTACCATAAAGGCATGAAGTGGTTGGCTTACAAGTTTTCAAGAGGGAGTTTAGTTTCAGAGTATATGAGGGAAGGTAGAATCCCCACTGAATAGTTTCCATCTTGTCTAGATGGCTCTGGTGAAAGGCGATAGTGGTAGGATTCTTTTGATTCAATAGTGAGGAATTGTTATCATGACTAATTGCGATTGCCACAACTGTAAAGGTAGAAGTTTTGTAACATAAAGAGGGAAGTATTTAATCTTACATTCCAGGAAGAGACAATCCTAGGACCATCAAGGGAAAGATCATGAGTAGAATGTGGGACCCTAACCAGAGAAGCAATGATACCAGAGATGGAGGCAGAGGTGATGGCATGGACAGATAGAGCAGCTGAGGACTCTAGACTCATGGAAAGAGAAATGTTGTGTGCTGGTGGCTAGGAGGCAGGCTTGCAGAATGTGCCCTTGGGTTCTTTAAGTGATTATATGTTCCTGAGTGTTTTGTGTACGCAAAACAAAACAAAACAGAGGGAATAGAAGCAAATACTGGTAAATAATGATGCATGGACGATATTGTAATCATTGCAATGAAACAAAATACAATAGAATGAGTGTAAAACTGATGTTCTCCCATGCAAACTATCACTCAATTCACAATAAAAGCTGTAAAAATAAAAGTTAAAGAACAGTTAAGCTGAGTCAGGCCAGCTAACAGTTTACTTGTCTGTCTCCTCTCCTCTCTCATTTCTCCTGTTCAGCTTCTTCTCCTAAATCAGTATTTAGTTCACATCTCTGTCATTTCTTCTGAAGCCCAGAGTTCCAGGATCATCTTCTGTATCTGTTTCATTTGATCTCTCATTATCCTTGTTTTAGAGGGCCTGTGTAGTATATCTGCTTAGTTCGTTATCTTGCCAGAAGTCTATTTTTAGTTTTTTGAGGAACCACCACACTGTTTTCCACAATGTCTGTACCATTTTTCATTCCCACCAGCAGTGGATAAAGGCTTCAGTTTCCAACATCTTTGCCAATATTTGTTATTTTCTGTTTTTGTTGTTTGTTTTTAATCTTAACCTAGAGTGAAATGATATTTCATTGTGGCTTTAATAGGCCTATCTCTAATGGCTAGTAACTCTGAACACCTTTTCAGGTGTTGGTGTACATTTAAATATATCTTTTGATGAAATGGCTATTCAAGTACTTTTTCCATTGTATGACTGGGTTATTGGTCTTTTTGTTGTTGTTAAGTTGTCAATGTTTTATGTCTATATTGGCTATCACATTCTTGTCAGATCTATGGTTTCCAAAGATATTCTCCCAGTGTTTAGTCAGTCTTTCACTTTTTTGGTAAAGTCCTTTGATGAGCAAAAGTTTATAAGTTTTATGAGGTACTATTAGTATATTTAGGAGTCCTGGTGTGGTGCTGTGGGCTAATGCATCAGACTGTAAAGTCAGTTTGAACTGCAATGTTGGTGGTTCAAGCTCACCAGCTGCTCCTTGGAAACCCTATATGGGGTCACGATCAACTCGACGGCACTTACCAACAATTAGTATATTTTACTTTCACGATGTATGCTTTGGTTATTCTATTAGATAATCAGTTGTTAATAGTTAGGCCTAGGAGCACTACCTTTGCTTATTCATCTAAGAATTTTAAGGCTTTATTTTGCACAGTAAGTCCTTAATCCATTTTGTATTGTGTTTGCAACTGATATAACTCATGAGTCTCTTTCATTTTTTTGCTTGTGGAAACCCAATTTTCTCAGCTATATTTGTTGAAGAAATTTTCCTTTCCTATTCAAATGGACTTAACACCCTAGTCACAAATGAGTATCTTGTATGATTAGTCAATTTTTAAAGTATGTTTGTCATTGCTGTTAAGTGCCGTAGAGTCAATTCTGACCCATGTGACCCTGTATAGGATTTCTGAGGAGCAGCTGGTGAGCTTGAACCACTGACCTTGCAGTTGAAACTGGCTTTGCAGTATGGTGCATTAACCCACAGCACCATACCAGGACTCTTTAAAGTATATTGTTGTTGTTAAGTACCATGGAGTCGGTTCCGACTCATAGACTATAAATATTTATGGGAGCAGAAAGCCTCATCTTTTTCCCACAAAACAGCTGGTAGTTTCGAACTGCTGACCTTGTGGTTCACAGCCTGATTCGTAACCACTTTAAACTAGGAATTCCAGAACACGTGGTTGTACTCATGAGGAATCTATGCATAAACCAAGAGAAATCCTTTGAGCAAACCAAGCCAATACTGAGTAGTTCAAAATCTGGAAATGTGTGCATCTGGGATGTCTCCTTTCACTATACTTATTCATTCTGTATACTGAGCAAATAATCTGAGAAACAGGACAATAGAGCATGGCAGAAGTATTGGAGAAAGACATCAATAATCTGTAATACGTAGATGAAACAACCTTGCTTGCTAGAGGAGGATTTGAAGTACTTAATGAAGAAGATAATAAAATACAGCCTTTAGTAATAATTAAGTCTCAATAAAAAAAACAGAAATCCCCATAAGTGGACCAATAAACAATATAATCATGATAAATGGAGAAAATATTGAAGTTGTCAAGATTTCATTTTACTTGGAACCACAACCAATACCCATGGAAGTAGTAGTCAAGAAATCAAGTAATGTATTGAACAAATCTACTGCAAAGCACCTCTTTAAAATGTTAAAAAGCAAAGATGTCACTTTGAGGACTACAGTGTGTTTAAACCAAGTCATGATATTTTAAATCATCATGTATCCATGGGAAAGCTAGACAATGAATAAAAAAGACCTAAAAATAATTGATGAATATGAAATGTAGCATTGGTACAGAACATTAAATAGACCATGGACTGCCAGGAGAATGAACAAATCTGGTTTGGAAGAAATGTAGTCAAAATGTTCCTTGGAAGCAAGGATTGCAAGACTTTTTCTCACATCCCTTTGACATGCTATCCGGAGGGACCATTCTCTGGATAAAGACATCATGCTTGATAAAGTGGAAGGTCAGTGAAAAAGAGGAAGAACAAAGTTGAATGTCACAGTGGCTGTAACAGTGGGTTCAAACCTAACAAAATTGTGAAGACGCTGGCGCTGGACTGGACAGTGTTTCATTCTGTTGTACTTGGGTAGAAACTGACTCAATGACACTTAACAACAAGATCATTCATGAACTTTCCCAGAAAATATTTCCACATACAAAATCCATCCAACCAACAAATGGACATACTACTCACAGCAAATATATTTTTAAAAAATGTGTTTTTTTAAAATACTACATACTTTAAAAGGAGGTCTGGTAGCGTAGAGGTTACGAATCGGGCTGCTAACCTCAAGGTCGGCAGTTTGAAACTACTAGCTGTTCCGCGGGAGAAAGATGAGGCTTTCTACTCCAGTAAAGATTTACAGCCTCGGAAACCCTGTACAGGGTCAATATGAGTCAGAATCGACTCCACGGCACGTAACACACACACACATCCATAGTTTGTTATGACCCATACAACTGAATACCTGTTTTAGTTTACAAGACACAAGTAAACATCATTCTGGTATTCTCTGCTTTCAGCCAGGATCCATCCAACATCAGCAATGATATCCCTCATGCCACATCCTGTTCTAAAATCTGCTTGAATTTCTGGCCGCTCCCTGTCAATGTACTACTTGCAATCAGTTCTGAAGTATCTTCTGCAAAAGTTTAGTTATATTTGATATTAATTACATTGTTTGATTCTGCATTAGTTTTCTGCCTCAGAAACCCTATACATGGTTGCTATGAATCAGAACCCATTGGTTGGCACTTAACAACAATAACAATTATGGATGGTCTAGGAGGGAGAAATAGTGTGTTCATCAATATACTCCTGATAAAATTTGATGTGTATGGCTATTGGAGTGAATAATAGGTTAAAAAAAATACTTTGTAAAGTGAATTTTAGAAGCAGTAAAACTTTAAACCATAACTTGTCTGAGAGCTTGTCATACAGTGGTGGCTGTGTGTTACTGTGATGTTGAAAGCTATGATATACTGTGATATTGAAAGAACTTTCAAATAGTAGAAAAGTCATCCATGTTTGACAGGCTTCAGTGAAACCTCCAGATGAAGATAGACTGGTAAGAAGGACGTGGAGATCTACTTCTGAAAAAAGTGGTCAGTGAAAACCTTATGGACAGCAGTGGAACGTTGTCTTATATAGAGCCATATGAACCCCTCGAGTTCAAAGGCTGGGGAAGTGCAGCCTCCTCAAAGTAGAGTTGACTTAATGACGTGGTTGCACAAAAGCCTGCCAGATATCCACTTATGTGGCATGACTAGAAATGAGAAGAAACACCTACAAATACCCATTAATAATCAGAATGACTCAGGGAAACTTGTAAGTTGTAAAATAAAAAAATGGAATGGAATGCGTAAAGTAAGTATTCTAGGCGTTAGTGAGCTAAAATGGACTGCCATTGGCCTGTTTGATTCATGGGTCTACTACACTGGGAATGACAAATTGAAAAGGAGCAGAATCATATTCATCCTCAAAATATCTACCCTGAAATACAATACAGGATAATAGTCATACAATTACATAATTACATAATTATAAAATACATTATTCTCATTTATATACAAACCAACAATGCTAAAGACAAAAAAAAAAAAAAAAGATTTTACCAACTTCTGCAGTCTAAAATTGATCAAACATGCAACCAAGATGCATTGATAATAACTGGTGAATGGAATGGGAAAGTTGGAAACAAAGAAGGATCAATCAGTACTTGAAAACATGGCCCTTGTGATAGAAATGGACAGATAATCACATGATAAAATTTTATGAGACAGACAACTATTCATTGGAAATACATTTTTTTTTTATTTTTTACCAACATAAATGGCAACTATAAACATAGACCTTACCAGATGGAATACACAGGAATAAATTTGACAAAATCTGTATCAAGCGAAGATGGATAAGCTCAATATTATCAGTCAAAAGAAGACCAAGGGCCAATTGCAGAACAGACCATCAATTGCTCATAGGCAAATTCAAGTTGAAGCTTAAGAAAATGAAATCAAAGCCACAAGAGTCAAAGTGAGATCTTGAGTATATCATATATGAGCTTATCAATATCCTTCAATATTTCAACCCGAGGCTTGAATTTTTTCTTCAGTTTGTTCAGCTTGAGAAACTGAGCATATTCCCTTAGCTTTCTAATGCCAAGTCTTTGCATATTTCATTATAACACTACTTTTTCTTCTTGAGCTACCCTTTAAGAGCTTCTGTTCATCTAGTTCATTTCACTTTTCTTCTATTTATTTTAGATTCTCTATGCCCAATAACAAGTTTCATAGTCTCTTTTGAAGTTCATTTTCATCTTTTTTAGTTCCCTATTTTATGATTTTTTTTTTTTTTTGCTAACTTCATATGTAATGTTTTTGATGTCATCTTATAACTCAACTGGTATTCAGCCATTTGTGTTTAGTGCATCAAATATGTTCTTGAGATAGTCTCTAACTCCAGGTGGGATATACTCCAGGTCATAATTGTTTTAATTTTCTTTAGCTCCAACTTGAACTTACATATTAGCAGTTGATGGTCTGTGATATTGTCTGCTGGCCTTGGTTTGCCTGATGATACTGATATAGTTATTTGTGTATTCTACCCAGTGAAGTTTACATGTATAGGTACTGTTTATATTGTAGAAAAGGTATTTGCTATAAACAGGCTATTGGTCTTTCAAAATTCTATCACGTGATCTTCTGCCGTCTTTCTATCAGCAGTGCCATATTTTCTAACTAATGATCCTTCTTTTGGGTTTCTAACTTTTAAATTCTACTCAGCAGTAATTGTCAATGTATCTTGAGTGCATGTTTTATCAATTTCAGACTGAAGAACTTGGTAAAAAATCTTCAGTGTCTTCATTTTGTTGTTAGTTACTTACACGTTAATGTGACTGACTAACAGGTGTATTAACTGGTCTTATTTGTAGGCATATATACAGCATTGTATGTAAGAATAGATCTTGATATATTCTTTTTTGATGATAAATGTGATGCCATTCCTCTTCAATTTGTCATTCCTGGTATGGCAGATTAGGTGATTGTGTGATTAAGAATGGCCAATGCCAGACCATTTCAGCTCTCTAGAGTCTAATGCCGGATGAGATCCTAAGATTAGAGGGCGCTCAGAATTTGTAGCCTACAGAGTAATGTGATGGACTGCAAAGTCGGTTTGAACTACAAGGTCAGAGATTCAAGCTTACCAGTGACTCCTCAGAAATCCTATACAGGGTCACTATGGGTCAGAAGCAACTCGATGGCACTTAACAACAACAAAAATACAGATTACTTTAATGAAATGGATCAATTAAAGCTGCTAGGATCACTGGCAGTGTTGTATTTCAGGATAGATCTTGAAATGTTCTTTTTCACGATTAATGTGATGCCATTGCTCTTCAATTTGTCTTCCTAGCACAGTAGTGCATATGATTATTCGATTAAAAATGGCCAATGTCAGTCCATTTCAACTCACTAATGCCTCAGATCTTGATCTTCAAGAGTTCCTTTTCATTTTTGATGACTTCCAATTCTCCTTGAGTCATACGGTAAGCACTGGACTGTGAACCACAATGTCCCTGGTTCAAAACCACCAGCTGCTCCATGGAAGAAAGATGAGGCTTTCTGCTCTCACAAAGATTTTAAAGGCCTCAGAAATCTTATATAGGGTTGCTATGCATTGAAGTCTACTCAAAGGCACTCAATAACTGTAACATACTTTGTAAATTCCACATTTTGATTATTGAGTGGTTTCTGCTGTTCCTTCTCATTTTGAGTCACACCACATCAGAAAATGAACATTCCCTAAAGCTTTATTCCATCCACATCATTAAAATCAAGTCTACTTTGAGGAGAGAGCTCTTCCATGATCATACTTTGAGTTCCTTCCAAGCTGAGGTACTCATCTTCTGACACTACATCAGAAGATGTTCCATTCTTATTCATCAAATTTTCACATGCTTTTTTATCCCCCCAGAAGTATGTTGCCAGGTCATTCTTTCCAGTCTATGCTAGTTTTAAAGCTCTGCTGAAACCTATCCACCAGTGTGACCCTGCTATTATTTGCAATTCTGGTGGATATCTCCCAGCATCGCTGCGATATGCTAGCAGCCACAGTATGTAAATGGCAGATATGTGGTGGAGATAACACCTACTGAGCAATTATTAACTGCCAGGAAATTTGTAAGCCTATAAACTCATTTAATCCTCATCAAACTCCATGTGGTATTAAAGTATAATGTTATATTTCTCATATGATAGATGAAAAAAACTAAGACATTGATATTAGGTAATAATGCTAGTGATGGAGATGACATTAAAATGTAGGCAGTCTGGGATCCTCCAATATGTTGTTGTTATTGTTAAGGACCGTCAAATCAGTTCCAAATCATAACAACCATGAATAGACAAGCAGCTGGTGGGTCTGAACTGCCGACCTGTGGTTCACAGTCCAGTGGTGATCCAACAGCGCCATACCAGAGACCCTATGGAAAACTAATTTGAGAGGTCAAGTCTTAAACAGGGGTTAAGGCTTTTAATGTACATGTGAATTGGGTCTGTAATTTGAAATGTAATGATCTGTTACAGTTTTTCATATTTAATCAGGAGTGGGAGTAGGACTATTTGTATTTTCAGGGCAAAGTAGGATGCTAGGAAATAATGCTATAATGCTTTAATTTTAATATTCCTTTTCTGGTCAGCTTTTGCCTTTTTTCATCTGATTATTTTATTTTCTGCAGAAAAAAAAAATTATACTTAGTGAATGCTCCCTCCTTAGTTGGTTATTCAAAAGGTCTAAAATATACACATGTATCCTATTCTGATGAGGATCTTGCTCAGAAGGTTGTGGGTGATTCATCCTGGTGACATCCTTGCCTAATTTTGATTTTTCAGGCCACTACCTCACCTCTTAAAATTCCACAGGAACATTATTTTCATCTTGCTTTGTTTTGTACTTGGTGAAAGGTAGCTTTAGAGAAGAAATAGAATCATACACTAGATAATTTTTGCATGTGCGAAGTTTAATTATATAGATCGTTACTACACAACTATAGAAAACACTGTTTGTGTTGCCTATCATGTGAATGACATTCTCTCCTGTTGTGGAATGTGCATTTCTGTACCCATATGAGTATTGATGTGTGTGTATTTATGGGTGGCATTCACGTATGAAAGGATCTATGTATGGATGTGCCCAAGAATGCATGATTGTGTATGTGTGAATTTGTGTATGTATGTGTCTTATGTCTAAGAATCGGTTTTCATGGAGCAATGAGAAATACAGGATAGGGAAACTAAAATACCTTAATTTCCTAAAACAATATGAGATTTCAGCAAGATGAGTCAATGTTTCTCTTGCCAAAGTGAAGAAGTGACATTTAGGCATTATATTTGGTAGTGCGACATTGACAAAGTTCCAATAGAAAGTACCTGATGAGTATCCGAAGTCCCTCCAAGTACGTTCTTCTTTTTCAAGGGAGGTACATCCTTGCCATCTGACTGACATGATTTAATTTTCTTTAGTATGGAAAATATTTAATTGGAGCTGAAATTCTGAGATTTACTCCTAGCTTTGTGAACTTTTTTTCTTAGATAAATCTGTTGTTTGAACTTACTTCCTCATTTTGGGAGAAAAGAATATAAATATATATAAAAGGAATCCTGGAAACACAAACAGTTAAGCAATTTGCTACTAACCAAAAGTTTGGTCATTCAAGCTCACCCAGAATCTCTTCAGGAGAAAGACCAGGTGATTTGCATTCATTAAGTTTTCACAGTTCCTATGAGGTCATGGTACCATGTCATATGGGGTCACTATGAGTTTAAGTAGACTCAATGGTGCCTAATAAGAACAATATATCCTCAGACCTCAGAAAACTGCTGTAAAACCAAATAGCAAAATTGATTAAAATGCATTGTTATTTGCCATAAAATGATATATAATAATACATTTCTTCCTTTCTTATATTTGTTAAGTGCTGTTGAGTTGATTCTGACTCATAGCGACCCAGTGTATGGTTTCTGAAGTGCAGCTGGTGGAGTTGAACCTTGCAGCTAACAGTCCACTGCAAATGTTGTTGTTGTTGTTGTTGTCAGGTGCCATCGAGTCGGAATCGACTCATAGCGACCCCATGCACAGCAGAACGAAACAATGTCCGATCCTGGGCCAACCTCACTACCGCTGCCACACTT
>NW_006408519.1:37157139-37160895 GCF_000296735.1 Chrysochloris asiatica | reverse complement strand
GCACATAACAACAACATACTCTTTTTGATGTATTTGTGGGGAATTCAAGGAACCTTGGTGGCACAGTGGTTAAGGGTTCAGATGCTGATCACAAGGTTGGCTATTTGAAGCCTCCAGCTCCTCTTCTTGAGAAAATGTTGGCAGCCTGCTTCCATGAAGATTTATAGCCATGAAAATCCTCCGGGGCCGTTTGACTCTGTCCTATCGTACTGCTAGGAGCTGTAATTGACTTGACAGCAATGGGTCTGGGTTGGGTTTTGGTGAGAGATTCAGAAGTTTTTGTGGAGAAGATAATGTTTTATTGTCTTATTGAGGTATGTTTTATAAATCATGAAAGTTACCCATTGTGAGTACATAATTCAGTGCTGTTTTGTAAATGTATAATTCTGTGCAACTATCACTGTTAGCTTGTTTTAGAATATTTTCATTGCCCCCAAAGTTTCCCAATGATGCTTTGTAGTCATTTCCCCCTCTCACCCTAAGTTCCAGACACCCTCACCCCCATCTGCTTTCTTCTCTACAGATTTGCCTTAAATAAACATTTCAAACAAATGGAATCATAAAATGTATCATTTGGGGTGTGTGTGTATGTGTGTGTACATTTAGCTTCTTTGACTTACTATGTTCTTGAGTTTTCATGTATGTTATAGCATGTACCTGGTAGTTCATTACTTTTTATTCCATAGTATAGAATTACCATATTTCACTTATCCATTTACCTGTTAGTGGACTTTTGCTTTGCTTTCAATTTGGTCAATGCTTGTATGGATAATGCTGCCATGAACATTTGAATACAAGTCTTTATGAGGACATAAATTTTTACTTCCCTTGGATATTCTACATAAGAGTAAAATTACTAAACTATACAATTTTAATAACTTTATTAAGTTATAATTCACATATCATAAAATTTACCCTTTTAAAGTATGCTATTAAGTATGTTTAAAATTTAATATTTTAGGAAACTGCCAAAGTATTTTCTAATGAGGTTGTATCATTTTACATTCACACCAGTAATGTATGAATGTTTCAATTTCCCCTCTTCCTTGTCAACATTTGCAATATCAGTCTTTTGAATCCACCTATTGAAAGTACCATGGCCTGTCAAAAGAACCAATAGATCCGTTTTGGAAGAAGTGCAGCTTGAGTGCTCCTTGGAGGCCAAGATGGCCAAACTTCGTCTCTCATACTTCATATATAGTGTCAGGAGGGACCAGTCGCTGGAAAAGGATATCATGTTTGGTAAGGTGGAGGGTCAGAGAAAAAGAGGAAGACCCCAGCAAGATGGACTGGCCAAGTGGCAGCGTCAATGGACTCAAACATGGTAACAGTAGTGAGGTTGGCCCAGGATTGGGCAGTGTTTTGTTCTGCTGTACATAAGGTGGCTATGAGTTGGTACCGACTCGATGGCACCTAACAACAACAACAAACTCCTTACTTGGAATTCAGGTGTGGTGTTGTAAGATAAACACAGGACCACAAGGTTGGTTTGAACCACAAGGTCTGTAGTTCAAACCCACCAGATACTCCTTGAATACAGGGTTACTATGAGTTAGAACCTTCTCAATTGCACTTAACAACAACTCCTTACTTATCAATGAATTCCTTACCAGGCATTTTGTGTTTTAAACAACCTTGAAAAAAAATCCACAAGCAGCACCGTGGATGGTCTGGTTCCCACGGTACACCACAGGTCACTCTGACTGATATACTGGAGGCTTCAGTAATGGCCAACCCATACCAGAAACAGATGCCTTCTCCTTTCTCCTTTTCATCTGCAATGTCTTGGTCTGACCATGGAGAAATTAGGGATATCATTGCTGACATCAGATAGATCTTGGCTGATAGCAGAAAATGCCAGAAAGATGTTTACCTATGCTTTATTGATTATGCAAAGGCTTTTGACTGTGTGGATACTAACAAGGTATGGGTAACATTGGGAAGAATGGGTATTCCAGAAAAATTCATTGTGCTCATGAGAAACTTGTACATAGACCAAGAAGCAGCTGTTCGAACAGAATAAGGGGATAGTGAACAATTTAAAATCAGGAACGGTGTGCACCAGAGTCGTATTCTTTCACCAGATGTATTCAATCTGTATGCTGAACATATAATCTGAAAAGCTGAATTAAATCATTAAGAAAGTGGCATCAGGAGTGGAGGAAAGCTCATTAAACATGATACAACCTTGCTTGCAGAAAGTGAAGAGGAACTTGAAATACTGACGAAGGTCAAAGACTACACGTTTCAGTATGAAGTATACCTCAGTGTCAAGAAAACAAAAATCCTGACAACTCTACCAGTAAATAACATCATGGTAAATGGAGCCAATATTGAAGTTATAAAAGTCTTCATTTTGCTTGGATACACAATCAACACTCATGGAAGCAGCAGCCAAGAAACGAAATAATATATTGCATTGGGCAAGTCTTCTGCACAAGACCTCTTTAAAGTGTTAAACAGCAAAGATGTCAGTTTGTGGATGAAGGTGCATCTGATCCAAGTAATGGTATTTTTCAGAGCTTCCTATGCATGTGAAATTTGAACAATAAATAAGGAATAGCACAGTAGAACTGATACATTTGAACTGTGGTCTTGAAGAAGAATATTAAAAGTTTCATGGACTTCCAGAAAAAAATAAAATAAAATAAAATCTATCTTAGAAGAAGTACAGCCAGAATGCTCCTTAGAAGCCAGGAGACATGGTATGTCATATTTCAAACATGTTATCAGGAGGGACAAATCCTCAGAGAAGGACTTCATGCTTGGTAAAGTGAAGGATCAGTGAAAAAGAGGAAGATACCAAATAAAATGATTGGTACAATGGCAGCAGCAAAGGACTCCAATGTTAAAATTGTGAGGATGGCACAGGATTGGGCAGTGTTTTGTTCTGTTGGGCATGGGGTCGCTATGCGTCGGAACCGACTTAGGACACCTAACAAGAGCAACAACATATTAAGTTCAGAAGCAGTTAAAACTTATTAGAAATCATGTTGTTGTTGTTGTTAAGTGCCATCGAGTCGGTTCCGACCCATAGCGACCCTGTACAGGGTTTCCGAGGGTGTAAATATTTACGGGAGTAGAAAGCCTCATCTTTCTCCAGCGGAGCGGCTGGTAGTTTCGAACAGCTGACCTTAAGGTTCGCAGCCCGATTCGTAACCACTACGCTACCAGAGCTACCAGGGTAAATAAAAACTATTGCTACGAAATAACAGAAACCTTAGTTAGCAAGAATATTAAAATTTAAAGTTATTGTTTCTAAATATATCCTCCATCTATGTGTATAAAATTCTGAAGATGGTGTTTCCATCTCTCTAACCCTTTCATAAAGAATTCTGTTTTCTTTGATTTATGTCACATCCAACTGGCAATTTGGGTATCCTCAAGGAATTCAAACCATGTTCCTTTCAGATGATTTTTGAGTTTTGTGGGGAAAATGTTTGAAGAGGCAAGATCAGGGTTCTGATGGATGGGATAAGGTTTCCCAATTAAATTCTCATGGAGAGTTCTTGCTACCCTTGAAGAGTGAGCAGGCACGTTGTTATGATGGGAAAAATTCCTGCCTGTGACTTTCCTTGAATTTTTCTCACTAATTCATTTCTCCCTTTTCTTTGAAACTTCTTCCTAATAATCCCCTGTGACCTTCCTGTGTGGTTTGAGAAACTTTATCAAGATTGTTGTTGTTAAGTGCCGTTGAGTCGGTTCCGACCCATAGCGACCCTGTACAGGGTTTGCGAGGGTGTAAATCTTTACGGG
>NW_006408519.1:37153685-37154282 GCF_000296735.1 Chrysochloris asiatica | reverse complement strand
AGATGAATGCTTTGTAGTATTTTGATGTTTGTAAATTTATGGAGACTTGTTTTGTGGCCTAACACATGGTCTATTTTGGAGAATGTTCCACGTGTACTGGAAAACAAATGTGTATTGTGCTGTTGTTGGATTTAACACTCTATACACATCTATGAGGTCCAGTTGACTGATTTGTGTTGTTTATTTCCTCTGTGTCTTTGTTGAGTTTCTTTCTGGTTGTTCTATCCATTTTCAAATGTGGTGTATGAAAATCGCCCACTATTATTGTAGATTTGTCTAATTCTTTCTTTAAATCTCTTAGAGTTTGCTTTATATATTTTTGAGCTCTTTCATTGGGAGCAGAGATATTTATTATGGTTATGTCATCTTGTTCAATTGTTCCTTTAATCATGAGATAATGTCCATCTTTATCTATTATACTGGTTTTTGCTTTAAAGTTTATTTTATCAGAGATTAGTATTGCCACTCCTGCTCATTTTGGATTGCAGTTAGCTTGGTATAGTTTTTGTTTTTTTTATCCTTTGACTTTTAGTCTGTTTTTTGTCTTTGTGTGTAAGATGTGCCTCTTGCAGACAGCGTATTGAAGGATCTTGTTTT
>NW_006408519.1:37146205-37153585 GCF_000296735.1 Chrysochloris asiatica | reverse complement strand
CCTCATCTTTCTCCCGCGGAGCGGCTGGTAGTTTCGAACTGCTGACCTTAAGGTTCGCAGCCCGATTCGTAACCACTATGCTACCAGAGCTCCTTATCAAGATTATCCATTGAGAATCCCTAAAAGCAGTTATTGTACATACCCTTCTGAATTGACCTCTGTGCCTTAAATTTATTAGTTACTCAGCTCTCCTGTGTTTTAGTAGAGCTTTGTTTTGAGGCCACACTAATGAGATTATTGCTCAGAGAACTTGTCTGCAGCCTTCTACTGATTACAGACACATACATAAACACATTTGTTTGGAATACATTCGTGCACGAACTGGAACCCTAATGGCAATACTTTTTGGCTTACTCTAGTACTTATCTTTGAGGAAGAAAGGAGCCTGGTGATTGGGAGTGAACTGGAAGGGACTTCTGGGATGTTGGTAGTGTTCTGTTTCATGACCCAAGTGGTAGTTACGTAAATGTCAACTGAAAAAATTTAATGTGCTGCCCATTTGTAATTTGGGAATATTTTTGTCTTAGGTTATACTTCAGTTGGTCCCACTTTAAACCCTCATTACCTACTGAATTATTAAATGTTTCTCCTTACTCTTCTCTCTCTTTTCAAATTTGAATCTTTAGTTTATGTTCTATGCTATTTAAAAAGTGGCATATGGAAAATAAAATCCTACCTTCTACCAGCTTTGTTGTTGTTGTTAATGTCCGTCAAGTTGGTTCCAACTTGTAGAGAGCCTGTATAATGTTTCCAAGGAGCAGCTAGTGGATTTGAACCACTGACCATGTGGTTTAAACCAACCTTGTGGTAGAGTATTTCTCCTACAATGCCACACCACAATTCCATGTTGTCTCTTGGGTTATGTCCAAGTGTCTGAAAGTGAATTACATACTATAGCAAATGATAAAATCATCTTTCAGAGGAAGAGGTACCATATTGTCATGATTCGAAGTCTTGAATGATATAAACTCATTAGTTCTTTTAGATTTAGGAGTCTTGGTGTAGAGAAACATTTTCTTTTCTTGCAAGAGAGGTCAGGGAAAGGGCAGTACAGTGTTTTCCATTAATGAAATAACAGTGGGAGATCAAGTCCCTCAAGGAGCTTGACTCTTATTTTTAGCTCAGCTCAAAGGGCTATAGCCTATTTTAGCAAGCCCTGGGACTTCCCACAGTAATCTGAGAGATGGATGTTTTGGCTGCAAATGTGCTTTGAGATTCCAAGTGAAAGAAAGCAGTGAATTTGAGAATATAGAGAGCATACTCATCACCAGACCATGAAAGGTGTATTTTAACTTAAAAAAAAAAAAAAAAAAATTGGTCTTTTTTTAACATTTGGCCACAAGATGTTTTCTGGTACATACAGTAAATAAAAGTTTACATTTGCTAGTCAGAGAGACTTGGGTTCAGGATATAACACTTAAGCTGTCTGAGCCTCAGTTTCTTCATCTGCAAAGTAGGAATGATTCCTATCACAAAGCTTTACTGTGAGAGCTAAACAAGGTATGTCATGTAAGACACCTATCATGGGACAGGTGATCAATCAGTGCAGGTGAGGTACTTTCTTTCCCATCATTTGTAGGTTCCGGTGTGACTATATCAATCCTCATTGGTTGCATTACTACAGCTTTACGTTGGGTACACTGGCTTGTCAGAAGGGACAGTTAAAACTAGTGTGGCCTCTAGACAAGGGAAATTATAAAAGCCACTACCTTTCTATGCCTGATTCCTGTTCTTTATTTGAAAGACCATGTGCAGTGCATTGGAAAGAGCAGAGAATTACATGGCCTCAGATACAGAAATTTGAAGACCCAGAATCCTGTTCATTATTAATGCAGATAAAACACTTTGGGACAGATTCTCTATTTCTAGACCTCTTTGGGTTGGATCTTGTTACTTGTTCCAAATTTGTTTTCTTGTATTTCATTCAATAAATTGCTTGAGAGTTGTTTAGCTACTACATGTTTCTAAAGCTTAAGTAAATAGGAAAACTTCCACAAAGATAACTATGGATAGTTTTGACTAGCTAAAAATTGTAAATTATTACTTACAACATATTGGATATCATATTTAACTATCAATAAATGATGTTCTCTTCAAAATGAGCTCAAGGAAGATAATTAAACAATAGTATAATGGATAATTGTTGTTGTTGTTAAGTGCTATTGAGTTGGTTATGACCCATAGTCACCCTGTATAAGGTTTCCGAGGAGCGGCAAGTGAGCTAGAACTGTTGACCTTGCAGTTTGAGCTGACTTTGCCGTCCAGCTTATTAACCCACAGCGCCAATTAATAACTAGTAATTAGAAAAAGGGGAGTCCTGGTGTGGCACTGCAGGATAATACACTGGACCACAAGGCTGGAGGTTCATTCCCACCATCCACTCTTCAGAAACCCTATACAAAATCACTATGAGTTGGAACCATCTCTAAGGCATTAACAGCACCAAAAATTAGAAAAAGAAAACATAAGTAGCAAGTGAACTTAAAAAAAAAGTTGAGAAGACTCACTAATTGTCAAAGTCATTTCAGTTAACACATTCATTGACAATATCAGTGATTTTTATTATTGATGTCTCATACACATACGGTTATGAGCTGGTGGCTCTATGGGCTCTATGTGGGCAGAGGTTGAAGTAGATGTTGGATTGTGAAGAAAGAGTAGTTTAACCACATGAAATCTCATATCATAAAATTCCTTTCTTATTAACATGTGCCATCTTGGTTTGGTCACTGATAAGCAATAGGAGAAATTTCTTGTCTGAAATTTTGGTTGTTGTTACTGTTCTTAAGTGCCATCAAGTTGGTTTAATTCATAGCAACCCTGTAAAGGGTTTCTGAGGATCAGCTGGTAGGTTTGAACTGCTGATTTTGTGGTTCACCGTCCAGTGCTGTTGCTACAGTGCCACACCATAAGAATATATAAGTTAAGAAAAAAAGGAAGAAAAGGAATGGAGAATTTAACTGTGCCTTCTTGCCTGTAATGTTACCTGGCACATAGTAGATGTCTAGTTAAAAAGCCAATTAGTAAAGTTGTCATATAATTCTAAGGAGAGTAAGATGCTAACCACTTCTCTTCTAATAAAGATCAGTATCCAATAGAATGGCTCAGTGCCAGAAGATTAAATGGCTAAATAAAGAAAGAAGAGAACAATTTACTAAGTATATTGTAAGAACTTTGCTAAGAATCTCACACACATTGCCTTATATAAGATTCACAGCAATCCTAAAAAGTCAGCATAGTTACTTAAACCAGATACTCAGTTTCTCAGAGTAAGGAAGCGAAGAGTCAGGATTACTCATTCCTGGGTCTGTTAAACTCATTGACCCACCATCCGAGAGATGAACAAGTAGAAATCAACCTTTGCATTCATCTTTAGACATTTTGTCAAACCCTCAGTTTTTCCAGGTTTAAAAGTTAATTCTGCAATTGCTTTCAAAAACACTTTTTGAATACAGCTAATGGTTTCTGAAATTGTCTGGCAAGGAGTCACCCATACCATCCTTTCATGCTCTCAGTAATATTTTTGCAAGCAGAGAATGTCTGTGAAGGTAAACTATCCCAGATTGTATGGTTGACAGTCTGAATCTGCAATTCCTTTTCCTTCTTTCTAAAAGGCACAGAGATTGCTTGTAAATAAATGCACATTTGAGAAAAAAATTTTGAATTTAAAAAAACAAAAAACAGTTTAACCACCTTCATCTTGACATCTTGGAAAACATAGTTTGCAGTTTGGAGACTGTCCTCCATCTATTACTAGGTTACATTGTCATGTTGAGCTGTAATCGTTTTGAACTGTCATCTGATAGAGAATTTTATGTAGGAGAAGATTCTTTGTTACTATGACAAGAAATTTGTTTGCAAGAATCCTAGTGAACAACATTGTCATTGAGACTTTAATGACAAAGAGAAGGACAGAGCTGAGGAATGTCAAAATTTTTAATGAAGGAACATATAAGGGTCAAACAGACCCTGTGCCTAGCAGATATTTTCCCCAAGATTCTCTGCCCAGAAAAATAAGCCACACTTTTTTTGGATAACTGCTCCCTTCTAACAGATGTTAAGTCCTGACTGACATAATTTACTATGTGACGCTGTTTGCCCAACACTGTAGAAGCAAAAGTGGGCAAAAACTGAAAACTAGTTGCCACTGAGTTTGTTCCATCTCATGGTGACCTGGTGTGTGGTAGAATAGAAGTGTATTTATAGAGTTTCATACCTATGACCTTTCAGAAGCAGATAGACAGGTCTTTCTTCTGAAGTGCCTCTGGATGGGCTCAAACCAACAACCTTTTGGTTAGTATTCTAGCATTTTACCATTTGCATCACCCAGATACTCTACATGACCCCTCAACAAGGTCAACCATATTCTTCCAATTAAGGCTGAGAATTGGAATCAAAGATATTAGATTTTGCTAGTCACAAATATGAGAAACATGAACTTTGGAAGGATAATTTAGCCATCGTCTTCCATGCACCCAGAAAATGAGAAAAACCCACTTTGTTAGGGGAAAAAGAAAGGAGCTATAGAAATATATTCTGGGGTAGAACATATATCCTGTGGTACCCTGGTGATCTAATGGCTAAGCACTTAGATGCTAACTGAAAGGTCAAACCCGCCAACCACTCCATGTAAGAAAGATGTGACACTGTGCTGCTATAAAATTCCCAAATCAAATCCATTAAGTCAATTCCAACCAATAGTGAACCTATACCAGGTTCCTGAGACTATAATTCTTTATGGGAGCACATAGACTCATCTTTTGCCCATGAAGGGGTTTGTGAGTTTGAAGCACCGGCCTTGCAGTTAGCAGCTGAATGCCTAACCCACAGTGCCACCACATATTACAGCATAAGTAAGCCTATGGGGCAGTTCTAATCTGTTCTACAACGTCACTATGAGTTAGAATTGACAATTACTGTGTAAATCTACAGCCCACACTCTATTTGTTCTTGTTAAATGCTGTTGAGTTGGTTTCAACTCATAGCAACCCTGGATAAGGTTTCCAAGGAGCAGCTGGTGGGTTTGAACTGTGTGACCTTGTGGTTTGAAGTCCAGTGCTGATCCTATAGCGCCACACCAGGAGTCCTATATACTATAGTAACATTCATTTCCCTAGAGCTTAAGGAGTTCTGTTATTAAAAATGATGAAAGAAAACAAATACCTGTATTAAGCTCCAACTTTATTCCAGGAGCTCTAGATACAACCATCTACGTCTGCTATATACAATTAAAACCTGTGCTGCATTTATTTTTATCTTCATTTTCCTGATGAGGAAACTGTAGATCAGAAAGGCTTGAATAGCTTGGTCAAGATGTAAGAGATGAGCTGCATCAGAGGCCACTCAGGTCTAAGCCCAAGTTTGTAAGTCTACTGCTTAAATTTCAATACACAGTCATATGTGCAGCAAGTCTTGATGCAAGTCCTTTGCTTTCTCAAAGTCAAAAGGAAATCCTCTTCCAAGGATTCATCCAAGAAAACCCTTTCTACAACTGGCTGCTCTTTTTCTCCCCTTTACCTGGGGATGAGCCAAAAAATGTGGAGTGAGGTATTGTAAAATACTGAGGAAATGGGATCTGGTGTGAAAGGGGGTTATAGAAACATGACTGGTCCAGGAGGCTGGATGTTGTTCAAGATGTAAGGCAGATTGGGGAGCGTTGAAGAGTTTCACAAACTTGCTACAACTGAGCAGCTTTGGCTAATTGTTAGAACAGCTAATCTCATTAAGTTAGGGACTGTGGGAGTTGGGAAGACATGTAACAACCATCTTTCAGAGTCTTCAGAATTGAACATGATGCAGACAGACCCATAATTCATAATGAAAAACATAACTATATTCATAGCAGAAAACAAATTTTGGTGGATAGAGACATATTTTTATAATTTTACTGACTGGTATCTCTTGATTCCAGCACATTGTTTTTCTCAGTAATATCACAACCTAGGTTTTACACCTTTATCATAGAAAATGTGAGAAGTCCACCACAGACATTTTGTACCTTCTGTGGGAAGCACAATACTCAATTTCCATTTGAGTTCCAGTAATTCAACTGTTCAACCAAGCGAGGTAGTGAAACTAAGGGATAACTTTGAGGATTCTTCATAATCTCTGTCACTTCTCCTCATATGTCACCCATGAAAATATATACTCAAAGGGAAACAGTATGTGTCCTGTGAAAATTGTTAATCAGTTCACTACTCAAAAACAAAACCCCCTGATCTGTAGTGCTTGCTAACTTTTCACCATTTGGCTAATGTCCCCACTGTTGATGGTAAGGATGGTTGTGTTTAACAACTGGCTATAAAATTTTTTGGCTCAAAGCATTATCAATACAAGGTGGTTCCAGCATCCATATAACCCTTGCAAGCCCTTCCTAAGTAAAAGTTCTGAAGCTTATGTGGCCAAAGATGTTAGATGCCATTGAGTTGTTTTTGACTCATAGAGACCCTATATGTAGGACAGAAACACTGTCCAAATGCTGACCAATTGTCATACCATTGTTATGTTTGAGCCAATCCCTCTCACTAATGGTTGTTCTCCTTTTTACTTGACCCCCTTCTTTACCATGTATGACATCTGTGTCTAGGATCCAGTCCCAACTGGTAACATGTTCACAATTCATAAAGTGAAGTCTCACCATCCTCCCTTCTAAGGAGCATTCTGAGTGCACATTTTCCAACACAAATTTGCTTGTTCTTTTGACATTCCAGGGTATTTCCATAATTCTTTGCCAGCACCGTAATTCAAACACATCAGTTCTTTTTCAGTCTTTGAAGGGGAAACAGGCTTTTTGAGATTGACTATAGTCACCATTTGTTTTTCCTTAACTCGCTTTTGTTTGCTAAATCACTCTTCTGTAACTTCTGATGTAGTGGTCTGGAAGCCCAAAGCTCTGGCATATACTCACTTTTGCTCAACATAGCCATCCATATAATCTCCTGTCTCCCTCTGGGGATGCACAAATAATTGAATTGATCCTTTGGCTACCTGGGATCAACCTCGGATGTAAGTCTTCTTTGTTGCCTCTTTCTTCAGTCTCAAGGTCACCGCCATATTTGGAAATAAATTTTGAGTTACTGGTCCATACGCTGACAGTTTTCCTTACTGATTGTCCAGATTTTCAATGCAGTCTATGAATTTCTATAGTATAGTCTTATGTTGTTAAGTGCTATTGAATCAACTTATAGTGTACCTACATAGGATTTCTTTTCTTAAATGTTTTATTGTGAATTATGTGATAGTTTACATGGGAGAACATTAGTTTTACATTCATTCTATCGTATATGTCTCATTGCCATGGTTACAATCCCCTCCATGCAATCCTTCCCCCGTACTCCCCAGGTCTTCGGCACACAGTCGCTCTCCCTCTCTGTATCTAAA
>NW_006408519.1:37132750-37137494 GCF_000296735.1 Chrysochloris asiatica | reverse complement strand
AGCTCGTCACTACACTTCCAACTGATCTGCCATCTTTTTCTGGAAGCCCCTACATAGGATTTTGAGGAGCGACTGGTGAATTTGAATTGCCAACCTTGCAGTTCAAAGTGACCTTGTGGTCCATTAAATCAATCATCACACAGCACCATACCAGGACTCTGCACTATAGGGTACTATGAGTCCAAATCAACAGGATGGTACACAACAACATAAATAGTATATGGAATATTCCAGGTTTGAGCTGAATTTTTGTAATATGAAGGATTTAGTAATACACTGCTTTAAAACAATCATGCTTATGTTTCACTCTATTTTAGGAATGCTTCTGAAAAATAAACATCACACTTGGACTGAGAGACTATCTAAGAAATGTGGGAATGCTGGCTAAATCCAAAATTTTTTATTATAAGTTTCAAGAAACCACCAGGGATTTGGATTTGCAGAATAGAAACAGAAGAATAAACGTCAAATAATATAAAGGTAGGTGGTAATCTTCAGATAGTGACTATTTGTCCCCATCCTTCCTGGACTAGATTACATGGTGTCCTTTTCTTAGTCAAAGTGTTCTGGACAATGTGTTAGTCATCTCTGCAATGTAGCATCTCGTGTGATGCTGGCACTCGATAAATGTTCAATAAATAAATGATCACATTAGTTGAACAAAAGGTTTAATAGGTATTTATTGAATTGAACAGTTATTTGAGCAGAGTGACTGAATTTCCACAATGTCTTATTATCTAGGTACTACTAAAGGTGTTAGAAACTGCTGTTGCAGACTATAGTCAATTATTTAAGCAAATCTTGGATGCCAAAGAAAAAGAGCTATCCTAGAGGAATTATGCTTACTGTATGGAATATGAAATGAGAGGATTAGCTTTTATTTTATGTTGAAGAAAACTCTATGATGAGGAGATATAATTTCTGATGGATAAAATCTTTTCCAAGTAAAAAGAAAAAGTTTATTGTCCAATGAAATATTCTTAAAAACAATATGGTTTTGTATTTGAATGGCAAACATACCATGGTAAAATACAACTTCCATTCACAGAGTCAATGCATTACAACAAATATTTACTGAAAACCCACATGTTAGTTCATGAGATAAGAAGATGAATTAAACAGTTACCTATCCCCAAAGAGCATTGTAGAATAATGCAGTTCACTCTGATGTGAGCTGTGTTTCACTAACAGTAGCTGAATGAGCAATTGATTGATTTGGATTTTACTTTCATAACATGTGTGGCCTTATTCATGCCCCCTTACTACTCTTTTTATTGTCTTGCAATTTCATTCTCTTTAAAAATCAAAACAAGAACATAGAACCTAAGCCAGTTTCTGTCGTGTCCATTCTAACTCTTAGTGACACCAGATGTGTTAGACTTGAACAGTACACCATTGGATCTGTAATGACTGATTTTTCAGAGTTAAGTTTCTTGGTCTTTCTTTCAAGTTTCCTCTTAAAAGGAGAGTGTATATCTTTCCCTACTACTTTTCTAGACTATGCACCTAGGCTGCATTTCCTGACTATCTTGTACCAGAGATTGGACAAAGATCTAGCTTTGGTACTGAGGTGATGCATGGAACATAGTTATTGTGTTGTTCAGTGCCGTGGAGTCGGTTCTGACTCATAGCAACCCTGTACAGGGTTTCTGCGGCTGTAAATCTTTATGGGAGCAGAAAGCCTCATCTTTCTCCCATGGAACAGCTGGTAGTTTTGAATTGCTGACCTTGCGGTTCACAGCCCAATTCATAACCACTACGCTACCAGAGCTACTATGGAGCATAGTAGACACAGAAAATATTTGTTGAATGAATGAGTGAGTAAATGAATGAATGAGAGTAGCTCTGTATTTTTGCCTTGTTGATAGTCAAAGTGTGGAGGAAACACTATCAGGAAACAATGTGAAAAGAATTATTCTGCTTGAACAGGTCAAGGAAATATTCTTAGAGAGTTTTGGCCTTAACTATGTTGAAAACACATTGTTTTCCAGAAAGTAAAGGGCAGGCAGAACATTTTCAGGCTAAGGAAATAAGACCTAGAAGTGAGAAAGACCATGGTGGACTCTGGGAGAATGTCATTCCCTTAGTTTGGCTGGGTAATAGTTTGGGGATGTGTGTGGAACAGGGTAGAATTTAGGCCAATAGACAGGTAGGTCTAGTAGATGAAAACGCATATCAACAGCACATATGCTTTCATCCAGAGATGCTTACAAAAGGTATAGCCACTCTGGAAAACCGTTTCTTACAAATTTTCAGTGCAGCGCATCCCTAATTTACTCTAGAAAAATGAAAACTCATTTTCATACAAATCCCTTTACATCAATATTTATATCAACTCTTTATAATTGGGAAACAACCCAGATGTCTCTCTGCAGTGAATGATAAACTGTGGTACATCCATACACCAATAATATGGACACATGCAACAACTTGAGTGAAATTTCATAAGAATTTTGTTTAAATGAGAGAAACTAGCCTCAGAAAAGTTACATAATATATGCTATTATTTATATCTGTTATCAGCTGCCCTCCCCCCACCCCTGCCAAAAACCCCAATAGTGACAGAGAAGAAATCAGCTGGTTTCTAAAGGATAGGGTTAGAAAAAGGAGTGACTATAAACAATACTTCAAGGGAGTTAGAGTTTTTTTTGTGTGTGTGTGTGTGTTTTGTTTGTTTGTTATGAAAGTTCTGTGTTCTGTTATGGTGAATGCATAAAGTCTCTCTATATAAGTTAAAATGCTTAAATAAACTTGAAAAAAGTATACAAACCTGAAAAGTTAATTTTATTGTGGCACTGCAGGATAAGTACTGGACTGCTAACTACAAGGTTGGCAGTTCAAACCCACCATCCACTCCTTGGGAACCCTATAAAGGATAGCTAAGAGTCAGAACCGACTCAACAATACTCAAAAACAGCAATTTTACAATAAAATTTAAAAATAAGTTTACTTATGAAACAATGCCTGTTAAAAAGGATGTTATTTTAAAAATTCTTACTTCCATAATATATGTATATATTCCTTGAGCTCACATGATCTTGAAGATATGGGTCACCTAGCACTAGGAAATTCTACTCATTGCCAAATAATATGAGGGTAAGTCAGAAGGTATTGTTATGCAATCATTAAAACTTTTATTAAACAAAAATATCAAACAGTGGCACTATTATTTCTAAACATATCCTCCCTCTAGTCTATGCACTTCTGAAAATAGACTTTCCATCTCTGTAGCACTTTCCCAATTAATTCTGTACTCTGATTTATGGCACATCAAAAATGGTAGCCTCAAGGGACTCCAATTGTGCTCCTTTTCAATGTTCTTTGACTTTGGGGAACGAAAGGAAGCCTGAAGGGAAAAGGTTGGGGTTGCAGAGGGTGGATGGGGTAAGCTTTCCCGTTAAATTCTCACAGGACAGTCTGTGCTTCATGCCAAGAATGGGGAGGTGCATTGTCGTGATGCAAACAAGTTTCTCTGCAACTTTCCTGATCTTTTGTCATCCAGTACAGCTTTCAGTTTTATAAATTTGTTGTTTTTGTTTTTTCCCTAATAAGTCCCTGTGATTTTTCTGTGTCCTTTGAGAAAAATCTGTCAGGATGACCCCTTTGGAATCCCAAATATCTGTCACCATAATCTTGTGAGCTGACTGCCATGTCTTGAATTTAATAGATCCAATAGATTCCCTTCACAGCTTTGACTGGATCTATTACACAAGTATATTCCTGAGAGAACTTGTCTACAGCCATATACTGATGTCAGAGACAAGTTTAAACATGCTTTGTTTGGTATAAACCTGAGCAAAGTCCTAGTTGCAATACTTCCTTTTCTTTTTTAAGTTTTTATGGTGAATTGAGTGATAGTTTACATGTGAGAACATTGGTTTTACACATATCATTTCATTGCAATGATTATAAATCCCCTCTGTGCATCATCATTCAATAAATAATATTTACTTCTAGTCCCTCTATTTTTGTGGAGTGGGGAGACGTACACTGAAACACTCAGGAATATATAATCATTTAAACAACCAAAGGACACACACATTCTGCCAGCCTTCCTCTTAGAAGCCAGCATAGTCTTTCTTTCCAAGAGTCTAGAGGCCTCAGCTGCTCCATCTCTCCATGTCTTCATCTCTGCCTCTATCTCTGGTGTTGCTGTTTCTCTGGATAGGGTCCCACAGAGTTGATAGGGATGAGCATCTTAGACATTGGCTACCTAAAATCAGGGTGGGGTGGGAAATATATAGGAAAGAGGGAATCCTGGTGTGGTGCTGTGGGTTAATGCAACAGACTGCAAAGTCGTTTGAAATGCAAGGTCAGTGATTCAAGCTCACCAGCTTCTCCTTGGAAATCATATACAGGGTCGCTATGGGTCAGAACCGACTTGGTGGCACTTAACAACAACAACATAAGGACACAAAGTGACTGGCTTACAAGTTTTCAAGTGTGAGTTTAATTTCAGCGTCTGCAGGGGGTGGGGGAGGTGAGGTAGAATACTCACTGAATAGTTTTCATCTTGTCTAGACAGGTCTGGTGAAAGGAGATGGGGATACGATTCTTATGATCCAATCATGAGTAATTGTTATCATGATTAATTGTGATTGTCACAACTGTGTAATATGTATAGATTGCTTTGGGTAGTATGGACATTTTCACAATGTTAAGTCTTTCTATCCAGGAGCATGGTATATATTTCCATTCTTATAAGTCTCTTTTGGTTTCTTGTAGTAGTGTTTTGTAGTTTTCT
>NW_006408519.1:37119851-37129079 GCF_000296735.1 Chrysochloris asiatica | reverse complement strand
GCTTGCCTTTGTTGTAACATTTTTCTTTTCATCTTTTCATGTAGTGTATGTAACATTAGTTGCTTTCAGGATTCTGTCCTTATCTCTGATTTTGGAGAGCTTGATTATTATATGTCTTTGGGGGTCTATCCTTCCTGGGGTTCGTTGAGCTTCTTGAATGCCTATCTTTTCGCTTTTCAGCTTGTTAAGGAAATTTTCTTCCAGCAACTCTTCAACTGTCTTCTCTGTGGAATTGTGTGATTCTTCCTGTTCTGGAATTCCAACAATTCTTAAGTTATTCCTCTTCCTGTTGTCCAACATATATCGTAAACATTCTTCAGATTTTTAAAATATTTTTTTTTCCTTCTCTTCTCTCTTAGTAATATTGAGAGATTTGTCTTCCAGCTTGCTAGTTCTGGTTTCTATTTCTTTAATTCTACTCCTTTGTCCTTTCAGTGTATTGTCCATTTCTGATATCCTATTACTAATCATTTGGACCTCTTTCTGTAGGTCTTGAATTGTTTCCAATGCTGTATCTGTTTTATTTGATTGGCCTCACTTATTCCTTATTTTTCTCAACTTCTCTGTAAAGTATTTTGATACATTTCATGATAATTTTTCTGAATTCCTTCTCTGGCATTTCCAAAGCCTGTCTTCCTTTCAATATGGAGTGTAGGTCTACCTTAAGATGATTTGTCTCAGTCACTTTATGTTGTTTCTGGACATGTCCAGAGATGGTCATCTGTTTCTTCGGCATATTCAGTAGTTATCTGTGACCTTAATACTTAGATGAAAGTGTGTTGATATTTTTTTTTTATGCTTTCAGATTGCCTTCAGATAGATGTGACCAGGAGATGGGCTTCCATTTTCACTCTTCTTATTACTCAACTCAGAATAATGTCATAGGTGTTGGCTGCCTACCTGGTATATGGCAGCTGGTATTGGTTCTTGTCTGGATTGTTGGACTTTATAGGGTATGGTTGTTGTTTGACTAAATGACCATAATTGCTGTCTCTTCTTCAGTAGTGTAGGGAGAGAAAGAGCCCTCTAAAAGTAAAGAGGGTACCAAAAAATCAAAACAGCAACAGCAAAAAAGACAGATTGGATACTGTAGTCTATTATCACAGAAAAGAGAGAAGACGAAAAAAAATTTGTAGCCAAATATGAGTATGACTTTAATGTCCCTCTCTCAGCTTCTTACCTTTAAGGCTGCCTGAGAAATTTCAAGATACCACTGTTGGTCATTATGACATAACTCAGGATTTAATTTTTGGCTTGTTTCCTTTTTAGTCTGTGTCTTTCCTTCTCCATAACCTCCATTCAGGCCTGTTTCCTAGTGATAAACGGCCAGCTGTGGCTGTTTTATGTTGCCATTTGGTTTTAAGCAGGGCTTTTCCCTTTAAATTCTGGTGAGCAGAACTGTGCACATGTGTAGTAGAACCCTCCAGCGGTGGGGTGGGGGTGTCTACTTACTCAGGCACCCCATCTAGTCACCAGAATCGAGGTGTGTGTACAGACAGTGAGAAAGCAATGAACAGATTAAAAAAAAAAAAACAAATGTCCACACCATTATCTCCAAGGATCTGTCAGGAATCAGGCGTCCTTGGCAGCTCTGATCTTTTTCCCAGTCTGTCTTGCTTTTGCTACAAATTCCACTGGCTGTAAGCCTTCAAACTTTCTAAATATCCCTTTATATTGTGGTTCAGAGTTCTGGGACCATCCCCTGAATCTTCTTCATCTGGTATTCTGTGTTATTGCTAATGGAGAACCTCACTGCACTTCTCCCAGATCTGCCATCAAGCCCCACCTCCTCAACAATACTTTTTGACTTAGCCTCATCTGTTCTATTTCTGAATTAAGTTTCATTTAGATGAACCACTCTTTTCCTTGCTTTTTTCTTGAAAACCTATACAGATTGCACATTGTACTCTTATTTTATAAATTTGTGGGGTTTAAACTACATCTTCTGAGAGGCTGATGGAGGTAAAAATGTGCTTTGTTTTGATGAAAATTATCCTTGGCATTTGTAAATATTAAAATGTGGAAAATCCTCTTTGGTGTCCATTAATTGGATGAAGGTTCATTAGAAACCAGTCTAGGAATGAGATTGGAGTTTCCCCTCAATGCTCCTTTGGCAGCAGACTGTTGTTGTTGTTAAGTACTGTGGAGTCCGTTCCGACTTATAGTGACCCTGCACAGGGTTTCCAAGGCTGTAAATGTTTACGGGAGCAGAAAGCCTCATCTTTCTCCCATGGAACAGCTGGTAGTTTTGAACTGCTGACCTTGTGGCTCACAGCCTGATTCGTAACCACTACGCTACTAGAGCTCCTTTGGCAGCAGACTAGGAGAGACAGACCCAGTGGGCTCTGACTCTTACAATCTCATGCCTTGAATACTGACTCTCCAACCAAGAGATGATATGGGTTGCCGTCCCTTTCTATGTCCACACCCACTTTATGCAGCTTCTCAATGAGAAACTCACAGACAGGCTCCTATTTTTACAGTGAGGACATCTAAGCCTACACCCCAAGTTTCTCACCCAAGGTCACACATAGAACCAGCCAATGAAATCCAGCTGTTCAACTCCTGGAGTATCCGAGTTGTGCAAATGTTGATGAACTTGGCTGCTAACTCGGAGTTTAGAGGTTCAAGTTTGCCTCAAGATACTTCAAGCAAAGGAATTTTCCCATCCTTCTTAACACAATGTACTTTAAAAATTTGTCTAACTCTCTTCACTACATGTAGTTAAATAGGATGATCTGTATCTCAGTCAAGCAATGTATCTAGAACTTTGCTGTCTTTTGTAAGACACGATGTATTTAGAAAACTTGGAAAACTCTACTGACTTCATGGGATAATCTATGTAGTGTTATGTTAGTCAAAGATTGTCATGGTCCACTGAAAACTGCATGGAGGACTATGTTTCAGAACCTTCCCAGGACTCTGGGGTGATCCTTTTACCTTCATAAAATAGCCTTCAGAACTGATAAGAAGCACAGAATTATTTAATTATGTGTTTCAAAGAAATAAAATAAATCAAGTAGCCTTCCTTTCTTTTGTGAGTGGGTGGACATTAATCTCTTCATGTTAATGTTCACATGTCAGGGAAAAGTATACTTACTTGTAAAACAGCTAGACTCAGATTTGATCATCACCATTTCTTGCATGCAGAGAAAATGCTATTGACCCTTTCATGGTGGCAGAACATACCCGGACTTGCTTTTTGAGAAAAGTGGGGAAGATTTGCATCGGATCAATCACACATTTGCCTAGTAGTTTTGTTTGTTGTATGGTGGGGGCATTTTCTAGATGTGTTTCCTGAATTGTGATTAGTGTGGATTGAACCCAGTTGTCAACTTTGGAAGATGTAACTGGTCCAAATATCAATCTAATCTCTGTTATAAAGTAGCTTGGCACATTGACAAATACTGCATCCCAGGAGTCTAGCAATGGAATGTGAGCCACGCCATCACTGCTAGCTCACCATATGACCTTGAGCAAGTATGCTCTCTTATAATAAGGCCTGGCTTTTCCTGTATAGCAAATAGAAAATTTAGATAAGATCAGGAATGGTAAATACCTGTACATGGACTTTACTTTCCCAGTTTTCTTCCCATTCTGCATCACTAGGTGCTCATAGATATCTTTATCTCTGAGTCCCAGAATCATTGCCCATAGCAACTTAACAGTACTAGAAATACTAATAGGAACTCTGGTTGCACAATCGGCTAAGCATTGGACTGCTAACCAAAAGGTCAGCAGTTAGAACCTACAAGTTGCTCTGGGCAAGAAAGATGAGAAAGATTGTAATCTTTACAGATGATATAATCTTTACAGAAACCCTCTGAAGTAGTTTTACTTTGTTTTAGAAGGTCACTGGGAACCAAAATCGACTCAACAGCTGTGGATCTGGTTTAGGGTTGTAAATAATACCTGTACTTTTCTTATTAACAAACATGTTTGCAGTCGAAATATTTTTTGTTGACCGAAAGGCTGAAAAAAGAAGTTAATGCTTCTTGCTGGAACTAAGATCACTGTGGAATACTCTACTTAAATTATGTGCCTGGAGTTGCTTGACTCTTCCTTCGTATGCCCACCTGGAACCACAATGCCCTCTCCTGTTCACTGATAATCCCCCTGCCTGTCCCCTTATCACTTAGCCTCTCTGAGAGTAGTACTTACCCCCGAAACAATTCAGAGAGCCCCCTGGCTGTTTAGATGAAGCTCTTTGGAGATGGATGTAAATGAAATAGACTGTTGTCAACATTATATGATATATGATGTACAAGCTGTGGCCCAAAAAGACACCTTCACAGACAACAATGCAGTCTCATCATCACTTCAATTAGCATTATTATTAACTTAGGGAAAGGGCTTTTGTTTATCTAGAGACTGTGGTGGAATATGTATTCTGCTTCTCTATCTTCTTGACAAAACAACAAATCTCTAGCTCCTAGATCTTAACATGTACTCCCTACTCTCTGAGAATATCTGAGCCAAGCCTAATTTCACTAGGATAATTATTTTATTATTTCTGGATTCTACTGATAAGAAGTAGTATTCAAAGCTTATATTGTATAAGATTTCTTCCAAATTAACAATTTTCATGATTTTTCTTTTAATTCAAAAATAAAATTAAAAGGATAGGGAATCCATAGTATTCATTTGAAAGTCAGCTCTTCTCTGTTTCTAAGAAATACTGTCATTTCCAGACTGGCTTTCCTATATTTCCATCCCAATCTAAAATGGAGCTTCCTATTACTTTTTCATGGAGACCTGGTGTGCTACTGTAGGATAAGCGCTCAGCCACAAGGTTGGTTTGAACCGCTAAGTTGGTGTTTCAAACTTATCAGCCATTCCTTAGAAACCCTATACAAGGGTTGCTATGAATCAAAAGCAACTCAGTGGCATTTAACAACGACAATTACTTTTTCATAACATGATGGATTCTTCTTTCATGGTTACAGTACCATAATAATCTGTGTGCGTGCTTTCCTACATTAAGGTGTGAGTCTCATCTTCATGTATCCTTTGCTCACCATTGCCTGACACAAGTAGGTGCTAATGAATACTTATTAATCAGTGATTCCTAAAGGAAGTGAGATGAAGGAATCATTTGAAGAAACTCTTTCATGTGAAGAAATTGTTTTTCTATCTTTCTGAGAAGCAGAGGTACAGGCTTTTACATCACCCTTCACAAAGTCTTAGAGACAGACTTTCAAAAAGACTAGTGTTTTTTTCCACCACCTGTCTTTTGTTTTCTCATTCTATGTTGATTTTCATGTTGCTTTGAAGCTGGAAGCTATGCCACAGGCATTTCAGTTATCAGCAGGGTTACCCATGGTGTACACATTTTGGTGGAACTTTCAAACTAAGAGAGAATATGAACTAAAGTCTGGTGATCTAATTCTGAAAACCACCCAATGAAAAATTATGGATTGTAACATAATGGTATCTGTTGTAGTGCTGGGAGATGAGCCCTCTAGGTTAGAAGACACTCAAGATACCCAGAGATTGCAGCAATGGACTTGGGCATGCCAACAATCATGTAGATGGTGCAAGACTGGACAATGTTTCATTCTCTTGGGAATCACCATGAGTTGGGGGTGATTTGACAACAACAATAATACTTGTATTTTTTTTTTTAAAGTAATATCCTTTTCTTTTCCCATTCATTGAGTATAATTAGACTGTTAGATGTACAGAACTTAAAAGCAATACCTTTTAAAGGTGAATGATGAGATAAGGACCCACATAAATTCTCTTAACAGTCAGCCTGTGAAAGTCTCTTTTTCATCATGAACAGTAAAATATGGTTTTTAATGATTTTAATATTTTCTTATCTCACATGTTATAAAAACGAGATGTGCATCCTTTTTTAGAAATTAAATCAAATTTGTTCTCTTAAAGAAAAATATAGTGAATGATGATATGCACTGTAGTCATTTCTCCTCTCTCCCCAGGAACCAATCAGCAAATCTCACATTTTCAAGCATTGCGTTTGAAGATTTTGTTTTGTTTTCAAATACAACACTGCACTGGTATTAGTTTTAGTGGCACCATGATTTGGCATTCCATTGCTCATTGAAAGTTTGGCAGTTCTCTGCAGGAGAAATTACCTGATGACTAAACCCAGAAGATGACAGCCTACAAAACCCTCTGAGTCATTCCTACTCTGTGGTACAGTTACTTGTGAATGAGAATAGATCGGACAGAACATAAAAAGTTTCAAGGCAGAGAGCAGGGCTGGTCCACAAAGGTCTGATCACATTGGAATTACTTTTGTCATACTTGGCATTGCTTTTTATATATTTATACATCATGTTAATCCCTCTTTTTAAATCCACAAAAGCGGTATCGCTCCCATTTTACACATAACAAAGTTAAAGATCAGGAAGGACAGACTTAAGGTTCTAAACTTAGAAGCGGCCCTGGGATTTTGCCTGTTGTTATTTTGCCAGAGTCATTTCTGGCTCATAGTGACCCGACAGGACAGAGAACTGCCCTACTTGGTTTCCAAGGCTGGGACCAGTACTTGAAATGAAAAGCAGCCTGGGTGGCACAGTGGTCAAAGCACTGAGTTATAATAACAGAAAGGTTGCTGGTTTGGACCCATCAGTTGCTCACAGGGAGAAAGATGTAACAGTCTGTTTCAGTCAACATAGCAGCTTTGGGAATCTTATAGGGCAGTTCTATGTCCTGTAGGGTGGCTATGAGTTGGAATTGACTGTGGGTTCAAATGACTGTAGGTTAAACTATGAAAACAGACTGACACATCTTTCTCCTTTGGAACAGTTGGTGAGTTCTAACTATTGACTTTTCAGTTAGCAGCTGAGCACTTAGCCACTGCTCGACTCAGCCTTCTTACCTGAAGTCTGTTGTTGTTAAGGGCTGTTGAGTTGGTTCTGACTCACAGTGACCCTGTGTAGTGTTTCTAAGGAGTAGCTGGTGGGTTTGAACTGCTGTCTACCTCGTATTAAATCCATAGTCATTTTTCTATACTGCAGTGCTTCTTAAACATTCATCACATTATAGAGAGAAGAAAGCGCCTAGAACTACTCTTCCTCATATACTGTATAAGCTGAAGACCCTACAAAAATCAAGGCATGAAGATTAGAAAGGGCAAAGTGTGTTCAGTGAACCTGGAGTTGTAGCAGTTACTTGGAGGAGGGTGTCAGGAAAGGTAGTGAAGAGGTATCTTAGAGGTCTGGTCCCTGAGATGTGTGTGTGAGCAATGAAACAGCAGTGGTGAACTGATTGACATTACATTCATCCCATCGTATATCATCTCATTGCCTTCATTCCTTACTGTTCTTTATGGAAAATGATGTACAACCTGCTCACTGTAAAGAAAACACAGCCTTTTCTTTCAATCTTCAGCTGTGTAATTGATGGTAGGAATAATTATCAAAGGATTTTGAACCGAGTGAGATCCATAGTACTCTCTCTTTAGAAAAAAGAAAGAAAGGAATTCCATGGTAATCCATGTTATATCCAATCCCTGAATGGTTGTGATGCCAGTTATTGCCACCTGCCCCATCTTGTCTCTGTTACAACACCCCAGGGAGAGCTGCACTTAAGTTTCTGTCAAAAATGTCAGCTCTCCTTCTGGGGCCAGATGCAATAACCTCTTGAAGACTGCAGGGGCTAGGTCCCACGTGAAAAGCTACATAAAATCTTCCCTTCAGCTAAACAGTGACTGCCAATCTAGAGCTCTGCTTTTAGCACCCACAGGGAGAGGCAAAAACATTTCCCTATAATAGCAATGTGTCAAATGCTGTACCAGATGCCCTAGATAGGTTATTTCATTTAATCCCCAACACCTGAAGGTCTATTGATCATCATTCCCAATTTACACATGAGAATATTGAGGCTCTTAGAAGCAAAATCCTCTTCCCAAGGTTACTTGTTTTATGTGGTTAGACAAGAATCCTAGGTTAATCATTCTCACCTAAAATCTATTCTCCACCTTTTACATTATAAATAGTAACAATTTTGCTTAGATTTCTTTTGCATTCTTTAATTGGAAGCCCTCAGTAACTGTCACCCATGGTCTTCCACATAATTCATTTCAATCTCCGGCTCTGGCAAACATTGATGTCAAATATGGTGACTTGAAACATGGACTGCCATCTTGGTTTTCCTGCTTGTGATCGGTTTGAGTCCACTCAGAAATTCTGGCAAACTGCTTCCATAGAGGCCACAGACAAGAAACTCCTGTGGAACTGTTCTGCTCAGTAACACCTGAGAGTGTCATGAGTTCAGCTGGCTGACTTGATGACAACTCACAACATACCACCAACACCACTTATGGAAACAAGACTGACACTGGGGAGTGTCTCAGTAGAGAAGGCCCCAAATGATAAATATAAACACAACAAAGTCATTTTGTTCATTTTTTGTTGTTATCGCTATCATTGCAATTTATAACCAAAAGAACCAGAAAGGAATGTTTAAGTATTTGCGCCCAGGAGCTCTGGTAGCGTAGTGGTTACGAATCGGGCTGCAAACCTGAAGGTCAGCAGTTCGAAACTACCAGCAGGTCCGCGGGAGAAAGATGAGGCTTTCTACCCTCGGAAACCTTGTACAGGGTCGCTATGGGTTGGAACCGACTCGATGGCACTTAACAACAACAACAAATCAGAAAATGATGGGCTTCTTCATTCCTTCGAAGCCTTATACTTGATTTGCACTTACGTTACTTTTACAAGCAATAGCTCAGATCCTCCTAACAGCCCTATTTGATAAGTAGATTAAAAAATTATTTGTCATTCCATAAAGTTTCTTGTTCAACATCTCAAAGTTGTTGGTAGCACGTTCAAAGTTCAAGTCTAAGTATTGTGACTACACTCAGTGCATTTATCATAGCTGCACGTTTGCCCATCAAATGTTTAATCATTTAACATCAGCCACTTATTTATTCAGTCATGTGATCTGTTGATGATGTTATTATTTTTTTCATTATTTTGTCATTATGCTGGGTGTTTGAGACAAAAAGACATGACTTTCTTTCTTTTGTCAAATTGTTTATAATCTTAACTCAAAAACTGACACATAACTCATAATCATAATTTGATGAAATAAATACAATGGTCAAAGGTTGAGGGCATCTCAGGGAGCCGCAAAGGAGAGAGAGGATTTTGTTTAAAAGTTTCACAGAAACTGCTAGATATGGATTTTGACAGATGATAAGATTTTACCAGGTGGCTGAACATGTGAACAACTTGTCAGCTTACTTTTTTTTTTTTT
>NW_006408519.1:37118926-37119751 GCF_000296735.1 Chrysochloris asiatica | reverse complement strand
ATGCCTTTTCTGCATCAATCAATATGATCATGTGGTTCTTTTCCTTTTCCTTATTTATATGGTGGATTACATTGCATGTTTTTCTAATGTTGAACCATCCTTGCATCCCTGGTATGAATCCCACGTGGTCATGATGTATTATTTTTTTGATGTGTTGGTCAATTTTGTTGGCTAGGATTTTGTTGAGAATTTTTGCATCTATGTTCATGAGAGATATTAGTATATAATTTTATTTCTTAGTGATGTCCTTCCCTGGTCTTGGTATGAGGTTTATGCTTGCTTCATGGAATGTATTAGGAAGTTTTCCATCCTCTTCTATATTCTGGAATAATTTGAGTAGAATTGGTGACAACTCCCTGAAGGTTTGGTAACACTCACCAGTGAAGCCATCTGAACATGGACTTCTTTTGGTTGGGAGTGTTTTTTTTTAAATAAATGTTTTATTGTGAATTGTGTGATAGTCTATATAGGAGAACATTAGCTTTACATTCATTCTATCATCTATCATTTCATTGGCATAGTTACCATCCCGTCCATGCATCCTCACCCAACCAATGGGTGTTCCCTGTAAGCCTGCACCCCCACCACCAGCCCCTTTCCATCTCCTATCCCGAGTCCCCAGCCACACCATCTCTTGACGTTGTCTTCTCTGCCTCCATCTCAGGCCTCACCTCTTCTCTGGGTAGGATCCCGCTCTCCGCTTTTCTCCATTGATGGTCCTAGGGTCCTCTGCTCCTAGACTGAAAAGTTAATCACTCCCCTCCTTGCTACAAAATGTCCCCCTTTAGATTTCCAACCCTCACAATCAGTCCTGATAACAATTAT
>NW_006408519.1:37094565-37095891 GCF_000296735.1 Chrysochloris asiatica | reverse complement strand
AGGGGCGCTGATACACAGCATAAATACAGTATCAAACAACAAAATACAAAAACTGTTTTCTTCTGTTGTTCATGGCATCATTATGAGTTGGAATCAATTTGACAGCACCTGGTATGGTGCTGCAGGATAAGCACTGGACTGCAAAGTTGATTTGAACTGCATGGTGGGGATTCAAATCCACCAACTACTCATCGAAAGCCCTAGAGAATGCTGTTTTGAGTTGGTGCCAACTCAACGGCACTTAACAACAGCAACAATAACAACAGCACACACATGCACACAAGCTAATACTATTGGTCCTTAGAGAACACAGCTTTTTTTGTTATTTTTTTTTCCTTTTTTATGTTTATAATGTAGAATTATGAATTTTCTTTCAGTACATGGGGAAATTAAGTGTAGGCTTTGCAAGAAAAAGTGAGAAATTTAGAATGAGACCAGTTTGAACTATGGTTTCTTCTCTATGTTTCCTGTTCTGAGACAGTTTCCATTGTTCCTCAGAGCAGCAGTGTCTTCATCAGTAACCAAGTTTCTAATATCTACCTTTTAGTTTTGTCATTGGGGTTAAATTAAATAAACTCTGTAGAAAATCTGGCGGAATTCCTAGTGTTCAATAAATGGTCATCATTCCATAAAATGAAACATCTAGAAACAATGACCAGTTAGTTTTAAATTGAGAAATCCCCCAGTCAGTATGAACATTGATACATGTGTTGATATAATTGAACAATCTATGTGATGGGTGCTTGGAGTGGAACCTATAATTTCCAAAGACTGCCTGCCTTTCTGATTTTGTGAGATGATGGTTTTGTCATTGCATTTTCACTGCATGAAGCATCTTTGGTTAATATTCTATGGGTGCATTTTTTAAAAAATGTTTTATTGTGAATTATATGATATTTTACATGAGAAAACTTTAGTTTTACATTCATTCCATCGTATATCGTTTCATGGCCATGGTTCCAATCCCCTCCATGCATCATCAACCGACCAAAGGGTATACCCTACACCCTGCCCCCTACACTCCCCCTCCACCCCCAGTCTTCAGCACACAGTCCCTCTCCATCTCTGGATCCAAAGTCCCCAGCCGCTTCATCACTCCACATCATAGTCTCTGTCTCTATCTCAGGCATCTCTGCTTCTCTGGGTAGGGTCCTGCTCTCGGCTCTTCTCCGTTGATGGTCCTAGAGACCTCTGCTCCTAGATTGGAGAATTAATCACTCCCTTCCTTGCTACAAAACCTTTGCATTTCCAACCCTCATAATCCATCCTGATAACAATTATTCACTATAGTATCACAAGTGACCCATCTGTATTTCATTTCATCAG
>NW_006408519.1:37078621-37092646 GCF_000296735.1 Chrysochloris asiatica | reverse complement strand
CAGCATTTATTGTCCTCTACATTTTTCATCTTTGCTGTTATTGTTGGTGTGAGATGATATCTCATTGTTGTTTTGATTTGCATCTCTCTAATGGTTAGTGATCATGAGCATTTCTTCATATGTTTGTTGGCTGCCCAGATCGCTTCCTTAGTGAAGTGTCTGTTCATATCCTGTGCCCACTTCTTAATTGGGTTATTTGTCGTTTTCTTGTAGAGGTGTTGTGGTTTCCTGTATATTTTAGAAATGAGTCCCTTGTCTGATAGATATGTCATTGCTAAGGATTTTTTCCCATTCTGTGGGTTCTATGGGTGCATTTTTATATGTTTATATGTCAGGCTTTCTAATTCAGTGCCAGATATTTGTATGGCCTGAGGGCAGGGGTAATGCCAGTTCACAGCTTTATACTACTAGTTCTGGTGACAGGCAACAGAGGGAAGCAAACAGATGTAGGGAAAATAAGAATCATTGCGTACTTGCTGAATCCTTTATCATCCCACATTGAAGGAAGTTTCTTTAAAGCAGCGTTTACAGTTTTCCATTTTTGATCAGATCTGACATGTATTCTTTATCACCAGACCCTCTCTGAATTACCTTCCAATATTTCAAACCTCTTGTGCCTGTTCTGTCTTTCCAACACAGAAACCTTAATCCGGTCTTTCTGACAGGGTTTTTCTTAGATGTGCATGATGGATGCTGCAAGATTTGCTAACAGGTGGGGTGATGGTTCTCCCTGCCCCCTGATGAGGGTTTAGCATGGAAAGCAAAGACATTAGAACAAGGATTCATTATCTTAACTCTGCAGGCATAGAGGATAGGTTCCAGGACCAGTTCAACTAGTATTTCTAGCACGTGACATAGAAAAGGTGTACAGAAAATGTTTGCCCACCTATGGCATTACCTAGGGCACCTGCTAGGTTGTATGTTAACAGTCACGAATTTAGGACAAGGCTTTGCTCCCAAAATCAGATTGTAATTTATTTCCCCATCTCCCATTCCTCATCCCCCATCTTCACTGCCAAATAATTGTTGTTGTTGTTAAATGCCGTCAAATTGGTTCTTACCCATAGCGACCCTCTAGAGGGTTTCCAAGGAGCTACTGGTGAGCTTGGACTTTGCAGTCTAGCACATTAACCCACAGCACCACACCAGGACTCTAGCCCTGCATAAGTTCCAACATCCTTCCTCAAATACCACAGGGCAGTCCCAGAGAAGCAAATAACCATGTGAGGGGCAAAGAAGCCTAATTTGAGGTACAACGAGTTTTTTTTCTTGTTGGTCTCCTTTGAAGCACAAAAGTGTTTGGTGATGATGCTATCCAATTTTTGTTGTTGCTTATGTTCTCGATACCATGTATAGGAAACCACTGCCTAGCCCAAAGTCATGAAGATTTACCCTTATTTTTCTCTAGGAGTTTTTAAAATAGTTTTTGCTCTTACATTTAGGTCTATGATCCATTTTAAGTTAATTCTGATATAGTAGGATGTAGTCATTCAATGTGATCCTTTTATAATTATTATTTTTGTACTTTGGTTGAAAATTTGCAGAGCAAATGAGTTTTGCATTGAACAATTTATATGTGTTGCGCTTTGTGACTTCAGTTGCATTCCTTTCAATGTAACAGCACCTTTGCCATTTCTTCCCTGGGTTCTCCATTTCAATTCATTATCCTTATTTCTTGCCACTTCCTACTTTCTGACCTTTGTTTTTTGGGCAAATGCTGCCCTTTGGATCATATGTGGTATATTGTCTAATTTCATTCTTTTACAGATGAATGAATATTCAGCTGTTCCAGCACTATCTGTTGAAAATCCACAAGGTTTTTTTTTGTTGTTGTTTTATCATGGTACTTGGTGTGGTGTTGTAGGACAAGCACTGGACTGTGAACTATAAGGTTGGCAGTTCAAATCCACCACCTTCTTCTTGGAAACCATATATAAGGTTGTTATGAGTCAGAACCGACTCAATGGCATTTAATATTAATGCCATGTCTATGACTTTATAAATACGTTTTGTAGCATACCTCAATTCATATCTTATTTACTGATTGATTTTTTTTCTTGTTTAAATTAACCTTTCCCTCCCTCTTTGATAGTGAAATCCTTGTCAGTTTTGTTCATCTCTGTATTCACAGTGCCTAGAACTGTTCCAGGTATATAGTAGGCTCTCAGTATAATATTTGTAAAATCAACTTTTAATTCATGTCATGCTGCTAGCAAATATATTCAAATTTCAAATAAATTAGAGCATTGAGCCATATTTCCCAGTTACCAAATGGGTCTCCAACATTATGGTCCCCTGGCTATGACACTTCAGAAAGCAGCCAGAGAAAGTAGATTTTTCATCGTCAGGCATAGGGGCCCACACTCACTCCTCCTCTCATTCTACTATCAATTACTTCTTTAAAAAAACAGCAACAAAGATGTTTTCCACTGTCTTCACAGGGGAAGGGGAGGAATGGGTGTAAGGACTCGGAATCATTTTCCAGGGTTGCCATAATAAATTGCCACCTGACTTGATGACTTCAACAACAGCAGTTTATTCTCTTGAAGTTCTGAAGGCCAACAGTCTGAGATCCAGGTGTCACCAAGGTTGATTACAAATAAAAACTCAAGATCCTCTGCAAATAAACATGGCTTCATACATTGACAACCTGTTTCTCTTCTGGAGGTCATACGCTGTACCAAATATAATTCTATTGGTCATAGCAATTTTCTAAATTATTCTTTAAGCTGTCTTTATCCTTTGGTCGGAGCAATACTCAAACATCTCCCACTACCATCCTCTGCTTTTAACCCCAAGATGGAATTTCTCAAGGCTCTGTGTACAGCTTATGGATTGTTAAAGCCTGCTTTCCTCTAAGCAGTGTGGAATATTGGAAGCTAACCTAAATTTGAACTCCATATTTTCTGTTTACTAGATTTGTGATCTTGGACTGTAATTTTCTGAGCTTCAACCTCTTCAGGTATGCTTCCTTTTTTCAGTTGCATATGGGTTAATCACAGAATTTAAGAAAACACTGAACAGATAGGACTTGAAAGAGAATTAAATCAGTACAACTCTGGGAATCTATTAGGAATCAGTGAACATTTCATTTCAGGGCCCCACCAAAGACATCAATCAGCTCCAACTATTTTCCCATCTCTGTATCATTTGGCTTAAGCTTAAAATTCCCAGGAAAAGTATTGACTGACTTAGCTTAGATCAAGTGCCCACCCCATGCCACTTTTATTGACAGACAGTTGCACTAAGACTTCACCCCAGGATAGAGGAGGTTACTCTGTAGAGAGAACAGATGGATGAGTTTCATTAGTAGGGCTTCCAATCTGCTTGGTGGGCTTCTAGAAGCAGGGCTCAACCAACTCAGAGACATGCAGAAATAAGTAGATTGACTATATACTTTTACAATCCAAGGGATTCTTACTAGTGTCTCCCATAGGCAAAAGCCAACCGGTGACTTGATTGCAAGGAAGCCCACAGATTCAGTCTACATATATTCAGCCTCACAGAAACACAGTAACATGGAGCAGGATAGAGAGATCAGAGGCACCTCAGAAGACAGGCTTGACAATTTACTGATGAAATAAACAAAACAATAACAACAACAACAAAAATACAACAGCCATTGAAAACCCAACTCTGTATATCAATTCTACTCTGACACACATGGGGTCACCATGATTTGGAACCAACTTAACAGCAACTGGTTAGGATAGCAATGTCCCTAAAAATTCTTAGTAGTGAATTCTCATTCTTCCCTCCTATTTAGAAAAAGGCTCCATAGCCTCTGTCTTAGGAGGAAGTGCCATGTGTGCAATTCCTAGTCCAGGAAATTCCTAATAATTTGGAAATGGCCAGAGGCATGAGTCAGCGGGCTCCCCTCCTCTTCTTCCCTGATGTGGCCTCATTCAGCAAGACCCAGCTCCAGGAGCATCCCCCTTGAGAAACTGTGGGTGGCAGTTCCTCCTTCACTGGTGGTTCTCTGAGCTCCTGCCAATGCTGAAGGAAACCACTTCAAAAGATGCCACCACCACTGCTGATAAGTGGAATCAGAAGGGCCCTACTTCACGCCAGACCATCTCTGAGCACTTTCTGCCAGGTCCCATTATCGAGGGTGCAGCATTCCATCTCAGAGTGGATTGGCATAATGATTGGGGCTGTCACCCAGTCCCGTCATTTGTCTACTGTATACTCATCCTTCAGAGTTAGGGAGGTAGGAGTTCAGCTTGAAGGGGAGGAGAGAAGGCTTTCTGCCAGGACCTGTCTATGTGTTCCCTCTACTTCGTGTCTGTTAAATAAGGTCTGAATACTTTTCAGTTTATTCTCAGCAAGGAAGATAATATCTAACCTTGAATGTACTAAGAATATACTGATTCAAGTTAAATTTACATTTCTATCACATAATCTTTAAATGCCAATCACTATGACTCCACAGTTTGTTGTTGTTAAATGCCCTCAAGTTGGTACTGATTCATAGCAACTTTATGCACAACAGAAGGAAACACTGCCTGTTCCTGTGCCAATCTCACAATTGCTACCATGTTTGAGCCTATTGCTGCTGCCACTATGCCCATACATCTCATTGGGGGTCTTCCTGTTTTTCACTGACCCTCCACTTTACCTTCTCCAGAGACTGAGCCCTCCTGACAACATGTCCAAAGGATGAAAGATGAAGTTTGGACATCTTGGATTCTAAAATGCATTCTGATTGTACTTCTTCCAACACAGATTTTGTTTTCCTTTCTGGCAGTCCATTGTACTGTTAATCTCCTCCAATACTCATATGCATCAATTATTCTACAGTCTTCCTAATTCTTTGTCCAATCTTCACATGCATATGAGGCTATTGAAAATACCATTGTTTGGGGCAGGCACACCTTAGTCCTTAATTGACATCTTTGTTCTTGAAAACTTTAAAGAGGACTTGTACAACATAGCTGCCTAATGCAATATATGCCATTTGGTTTCTTGACTGCTGCTTCCATGAGTGTTGAGGGTTGATCTAAGCAAAATGAAGTCTTTGACGACTTCAATCTTTGCTCCATTTATCTTGATGATATTTATTGGTCCAGACTCCATAATCTAGGGAGTGGAAAGGAAACAGGTATTTGTAGTCAATGAATATTTCATATGAGGGGCAGTATGATTGAGTGAGGGGAACACTGAGATAGAGTCACCCAAACCAGGATTGTGTTGTTGTTGTTGTTGTCAGGTGCCATCCAGTTGGAACCGACTCATAATGACCCCATGCACAGCAAAATGAAACAATGTCCGATCCTGGGCCAACCTCATTACCGCTGCCACACTTGACGCCATCAGTGATGCCACCTGGCTGATCCATCTCGTTGGGGGTCTTCCTCTTTTTCTCTGACCCTCCATCTTACCCAGCATGACATCCTTCTCCAGCGACTGTTCCCTCCTGACAATATGTCCAAAGTATGAGAGATGAAGTTTAGCCATCCTAGCCTACAAGGAGCACTCTGGCTGCACTTCTTCCAAAACAGATCTATTGGTTCTTTTGGCAGTCCATGGCACTTTTAGTATTCTCCTCCAACACCACAACTCAAGGCATCAATTCTTCTATGATCTTCCTTATTCACTGTCCAGCTTTCACATCCATATGAGGTTATTGAAGATATCATGGCTTGGGTCAGGCGCACCTTAGTCCTCAAGCTGACATCTCTGCTCTTCAACACTTTAAAAAGTTCCTGTGTAGCAGATTTGCTCAATGCAATACGTCATCTGATCTCTTGACTGCTGCTTCCACAAGTGTTGATAGTTGATCCAAGAAGAATGAAGTCCTTGACAACTTCAATCTTTTCTCCATTGATAAGAATGTTGTTTATTGGTCCAGTGGTGAGGATTTTTGTTTTCCTGACACTGAGATGCAACTCATACCGAAGGCTGTGTTCTTTAATCTTCATAAGTAAATGTTTCAAGTCCTCTTTACTTTCAGCAAGCAAGGTTGTATCATCTGCATATCGCAGGTTGTTAATGAGTCTTCCTCAAATCCTGACGCCATGTTTTTCTTCATAGAACCCAGCTTCTCATATTATTTGCTCAGCATACAGGTTGAACAAGTACGGTGAAAGAATACAACCTTGTCACACACCTTTCCCAATTTTAGAACATTCCGTGTTCCCATGCTCTGTTCGGACAACTGCTTCTTGGTCCAGGTACAAATTCCTCAGAAGTACAATTAAGTGTTCTGGAATACTCATACTTCTCAATGTTGTCCATAGTTTGTCATGATCCACACAATCGAAAGCCTTTGTGTAGTCAGGATTATAGCATCATTTAAACTTGGAGGAGTCATTTCTCCTCAAAGGGCCTCAGTTTCAACATTTGTAGGGAGAGTTGGGATGGGCAAGAAGGTGATTCAAACAGGCAATGTAACCTAATGCACACAGCAGATGTGATGATCAGGAATTATGCTTCCAAGAGGGAAGAAGAGTTGGTGCTTAGGAAGTAATCTGATCATTGGGATTACTGTAAATTTCCTAAATTGAGTTGTGGGCTCATGACTGTGTATTCCATTTTGCTTTTATGAGTGTGTTTTCTTGTTTTCATGATAAATAAATAAGGAAATGAGGGTTGTTAATGTAATATGGTTTTATTTCTTATTTCAAGGAAAGCCAGTAATGAGAGGGAACCGAGATTTTGTTGCTAGACTCTGTCTCAGAATGACTAACTAAATCCATGTCCTGAGGACTTTTGACTATGAAAATGAAATAACAGCTATTTCATAAGATTTATCTGATGATTATAGATAAAATATGAAAGTCTCATGTGTAAAAGTACTTTGTAATAGTAAGGGTTTAATAAGAGAAGGCTCTTCCTATTCTTGTATTATATTGGCTCACATTTGTTAGTGACTTTCAGAGTCCTTTAAGTCCCTGGGAGAAGGTCATGCTCTGAAAGATGTGCTTGCTGCTGCTACTTCATTTTCCTCTCTGTGCTATTGTTAGGTACAGTGAGGGTTCTGACTCATAGTGACCCCACACACAACAGGGCATAACACTGCTTGTTCCTGCACCATACTTACAGTAATTATGCGTGGTCCCATTATTGTAGTCACTGTGTCAATCCATCTTCTTGAGGGTCCTCCTTTTTATGTTGTTAGTCTAATTACAAAGAATGGGGTCCTTCTTCAGGGACTGGTCCCTCTTGATAACATGTCCAAAGTACATAAGATGAAGTCTCACCATGCTCACTTCTAAGGAACATTCTGGCTGTTCTTCTTCCAAGACAGATTTGTTCATGCTGCTGCTAACCCACCCATTGCCATCAAGCCAGTTCATATTCATAACACTTTATGTATAGTTTCTGAGGCTGTAAATCTTTATGGGATCAGAATACCTCCTTTACCTCCCATGTACTGGCTGGTGAATTTGAACGATTGACCTTGCTGTCAGCAGCCCAATGCATAACCCATTACACCACCCAGACCCCTTCATTCTTCTGGTAGTCCATGGTGCATTCAATATTCTTCATCAAGCTATAATTCAAATGCATGAATTCTTCTTAAGCCTTCCTTTGTAATTTTCTAGCTTTCCCATGTATATGAGGTGATTGAAAATACCATGGGTTGGGTTAGACACACCTTAGTCTCAAAGCGACATCTTTGCTTTTTAACACTTTAAAGAAGCACTTTGCAGCAGATTTACCCAAAGTCATAAATCATTTGACTTATTGACTGCTACTTCCATGGGCATTGATTATGGATCCAAGTACAATGAAATCCTTAACAACTTCAGTATTTTCTCCATTTATCATGATGTTAATTATTATTTCAGTGTAAGGCTGAGTTTTTTGTTTTTTTTAATGTTGAAGTGCAATCCATACTAAAAGTTGTAGTCTTTGATCTTCATCAATAAATACTTCTCTTTCAGCAAGCAAGCTTTGGTCATCTGCATATCACAGGTTGCTAATTAATCTTCCTCTAATCCTAATGACACATTCTTCTTTATATATAATCTAGCTTCTTAAATTATTTGTTCAAAATACTTTCTGAACAAGTATGGTGAAAGGATACAACCCTGATACATATTTCCGGATTTAAAACCATTTCTTCTCCTTGATGGTAAATATTGACCATACCCTTTATGATGGGAACATTCTGTAAACTAGTTTCCTTAAGGTGGTTTGAGAAATGTAGGAAAAATACCATCTAACAGAAATAGAAAAGAAAATCCAAGGGAAAAGATATTGAGGAAGCTAAGATAGAATATGGAGCTAAGTTGGCAGAGTGCTATTAAGCCATGACTATTTTCTATTGGTTAAGGAGCTCTGGTAGCATAGTGGTTAAGAATCAGGCTGCGAACCTTAAGGTCAGCGGTTCGAAACTCCACGGGAGAAAGATGAGGCTTTCTACTCCCGTAAAGATTTACACCCTTAGAAACCCTGTACAGGGTCACTATGGGTTGGAACCAACTCGACGGCACTTAACAACAACAACAACAATTTTCTATTGGTTAGTTGATGCATTGAGTAGTAAGTAAGAGATTGCATTCTAGTGCCAGAATATCCAAGTTCATTTGAACTTTGTTTCTTCATTTAATATATGACTTTGAACATGTTATTTACCTTATCTCTGACCCAGTATTCATCTAAAATATGGTGTCAATAATACCACTAAATTGGTGTGGCACTGTGGGTTAATGTGCCAGACTGCACAGCTGTTTGAATTGCAAGGTCAGCAGTTCAAGCTCACCAGCTGCTCCATATACAGGGTCCCTATCTGTCAGAACTGACTCAACGGCACTTAACAACAATATTATATGTATTATAATTTTCAGTGTTTAAAGTGATTGATTAGAAATGGTGTGTGGCACATTTTAAGCAGTATATAAGTGTTTACTTAGTAAATAAAAGATGTTGGCAGATAGCAAACCATTTAAAAATATAGATACTTTGTGAGACACTTGAATATTCACGGGTTTTTGACTCATCTTTCTTTTTAATAATTATTATGAATGAGACCATACATATATCATTGGGGCCTCTTGGCCCATGTAGATTTTGGTAATTTTGGCTGAATGCTCCATGATTTTACAATTAGGATAATGTTGAACTCTGTCCCTCACTTTTAAGTATGCATGACATTGTAAAAAGACTGGAAACTCAGATTTAAACAAGATAATTTATTTCTCTTTCATAAAAAAAGAGTCTTAAGGCGAACATCCCAGTATAAGGAATCAAGACTCCTTCAGTCATTTGCATTTGATTTCATTTTTTGGCTTCTCTTTCCATAGTCACCCCCATATTCCCAGATGGCTGCTGGAACTCCAGCCATCACATCCAAATTGTAGACCAGCAGAAAGGAAAAAAAAAAAAAAAAAAAGACCACAAAACAGCATATTAAATCTTTTGTAAAGTGCCCGCGAGGAAAATTCTACAAAATGATTCTGTTTCCATCTCTTAAGGCATAATTTAATTATAAAGTCTTTTCTATCTCCAAGAGAGGTCAGGGGGAAAATAGGGTCACCTTGCAGTCACACAACAGATAGGGCTACAAACTGACCATTGACACCTGTGAGGAACATTGTTGTGTTTAAGTGCCATTGAGTTGCTTTCGACTTATACCGATCCTGTATACGGTTTCTGAGGAGCAGCTAGTGAACTTGAACCTCTGACCTTGTGGTTCAAACTGACTTTGCAGTCCAGTGCATTAACCTGCAGTGCCAAATCAGGACTCCTCAAAAAATTAAGCATATGAGACCAAAAACAGTAGTGTGTGTCCAAAACAAAGCTCAAAAGTCTAGAAGGGGCAGGAAAGATGGGCCAATGAATACAGGGAGCCTAGGGAAGTGGGGAGTGTATTATCACATTGAAGGAATTGACATTGATGTTTGGAGGCAAAAGGGGAAAACAAATTTGCTCTGTAAACTTTCACTTAAACCACAAGTTAAAAAAATAAAGAACTATTGTCAGGGATGGTTATTTGAAGGCAACAAGCCATCTTTGCCATAGGATACTCTCTGATACTTGTCCCAAAGAAGCTAAACCCAAGACACAGACCTGCATTGAGAGCCTTGACTTTCAAAGGAATTCTACCACCAAACAGTTTTACACTCTAGTGAAATTAATCATGGTTACAGGTGTAAGGAACATAGGCAAATGCATAAGTTTGTCACTGTTCCCAGCAACATGGTTTTCTCTGATCCTTGTCTATCCATCCATAAAAGGTTTTTATTAAGCCAGAGCCTCCTACCTGTGTTTTTATCTGCTGCATGTAGCCCATGGACCATACTGTTCCACTCCTGTGCTATATTTCCCAACTATCTGAAGGATTCAAGTGTAGACTTGCCAGTGAGAAACTTAGAGACAACTAAGGCGCTCTGGTAGCGTAGTGGTTATGAATTGGACTGCTAGCCACAAGGTCAGCAGTTCGAAACTACCAGCTGTTCCATGGGAGAAAGGGGAGGCTTTCTGCTCCCGTAAAGATTTACAGCCTTGGAAACCCTGTACAGGGTCGCTATGAGTCGGAACTGACTCCATAGCACGTAACAACAACAACTACTACTACTGAATGGTTTAAAATTAAGAAAGATGTGCTACAACGTTGTATTCTTTCACCATACTTATTCAACCTGTATGCTGAGCAAATAATCTGAGAAGCTGGGTTCTATGAAGAAAAATGTGGCATCAGGATTGGAGGAAGATTCTTTAACAACCTGCGATATGCAGATGATACAACCTTGCTTGCTGAAAGTGAAGAAGACTTAAAATATTTACTGATGAAGATCAAAGAGCACAACCTTCGGTATAGATTGTGTCTCAATGTAAAGAAAACAAACATCCTCACCACTGGACCAATAAACAACAGTCTTATCAATGGATAAAAAATTGAAGTTGTCAAGTACTTCATTCTTCTTGGATCAACTTATCAACACTCATGGAAACATCAGTCAAGAAATCAAATAACATATTGCATTAGGCAAATCTGCTGCACAAGAACTTTTTAAAGTGCTGAAGAACAAAGATGTCAGTTTCAGGACCCAAGCCATGATATTTTCAATAAGCTCATATGCTTGTGAAAGCTGGACAGTGAATAAGACCATAGAAGAATTGATGCTTTTGATGCATTTGAGTTATGGTGTTGGAGGAGAATATTGAAAGTGCCATGGGCTGTCAAAAGAACCAACAGATGTGTTTTGGAAGAAGTGCAGCCAGAGTGCTCGTTGGAGGCCATGGTGGCCAAACTTCATCTCTTATACTTTAGACATATTGTCAAGAGGGACCAGTCACTGGAGAAGGACATCATATTTGGTAGGGTGGAGGGTCAGAGAAAAAGAGAAAGACCCCCCAGCAAGATGGATTGGCAAAGTGGCAGCATCAGTGGTCTCAAGTGTGGCAATGATAGTGAGTTTGGCTCAGGATCGGGCAGTGTTTGTTCTGCTGTGCATAAGGTCACTATGAGTCAGTACTGACTCAATGGCATCTAACAATAACCACTCCTCCTCCTCCTCCTCCTAGTAATGTATGTCTCCAATGCCAGGCACATGCCAAATGGTTCTCATACATAACTTGAATCTTTATAACAACCTACTGAGGAGGCTGTTATTATCCAATTGCTATAAATAAGGAGCTCTGGTAGCGTAGTGGTTACGAATCGGTCTGTGAACCGCAAGGTCAGCAGTTCGAAACTACCAGCTGCTCCGTGGGAGAAAGATGAGGCGTTCTGCTCCCATAAAGATTTACAGCCTCGGAAACCCTGTTCAGGGTCGCTATGGGTCGGAACCGACTCGACAGCACTTAACAACAACAACAATAAATAAGGAAACTCAGACACAGACTATAGTAAAACACATGATTTCGTTTGCACAGTGTTTAACATTTTTCCTTTGTCATGCATTCATTCACTTATTTATATTTTCATTCATTATCTCACTCTATTTGCATTGTCCCTCAATGAGCTCTTAAGTGACCAGTCAGATTTTGGAGTCAAGGCTAGCTAGTCAAAAAAGTTCTATGTTTTACATGAATTTCCACCTAATATCCCCTTTAAGACTTCCCTCCTCCAGATTTAAGAAGCCCACTTCCTTAAGCTCTCTCTCAAAGTTCCATATCGGCATATCTTGTTTTAGTGTATTTTACTTTACTGTACTTTGCAGATATTGTATTTTTTACAAATTGGAGATTGTGGCAACCCTGTGTTGAGCCAAGTCTATTGGCATCATTTTTCCAGTTAACATGCTCACTTCATTTATGTGTCACATTCTGCTAATTCTAACAATGTCAAACTTTTCCATAATGCTATTATACACTTAGAGACTACAGTATTGTGTAGACATGGATTCCTGGTGTGGTACTATAGGAACAGTACTAGACTATGAACCGCAAGGTCGGCCGTTCAAAACCACAAGCTGCTCCTTGGAGTTGCTATGAGTTGGAACCAACTCTACGGCACTTAACAACATAGTGTAGACTTATATTTTATATGCACTGTTGTTAAGTATTGTAGACTCAGTTTCAACTTATAGTTACCCTCTTTAGGGTTTCTGAGGAGCAGCTGGTGGGTTTGAACCACTTCCTTGTGGGTAACAGTCCAGTGCTTACCCTATAACGTCACACAAAGAATCCTTTATATGCAGTTACTGTTGTTAAGTGCAGTCGATTCAGTTCTGACTCAGTCATAGTATAAGATTTCTGAGGAATGACTGATAAGTTTGAACCACCACCTTGTGATTCAAATTGACCTTGTGATCTAGTGCTTATCCTTCAGTGTGACACTAGACTCCACTTAGATGCAGTAGGAAACCAAAATATTCATGTGATTAATTTTATTGTGACATTCGCTTCATTGCTGTGGCCTGTAAGTAAATTCTCAGTGTCTCCAAAGTATGCCTATAATTTCCAGATCCCTTATTATGAAAGCCTTTTCCTTTAGCCACAGGATAATATACCAATGGCATTCTTAAATTATATCACTCACACTTGAACATAATCCTGTTGTTGTTGTCAGGTGTCATCGAGTCGGAACCGACTCAAAGAGACCCCATGCACAGCAGAACGAAACAATGTCCAATCCTTGGCCAACCTCACTACCACTGCCACACTTGAGTCCATCAATGCTGCCACCTGGCTAATCCATCTCGTTGGGGATCTTCCTCTTTTTCTCCGACACTTCATCTTACCAAGCATGATATCCTTCTCCAGTGACTGTTCCCTCTTGACAATATGTCCAAAGTATGGGGCAAAGTTTAGCCATCTTGGCCTCTAAGGAGCACTATGGCTGCACTTCTTCCAAAACCGATCTATTGGTTCTTTTGGCAGCCCTTGGCATTTTTAGTATTCTCCTCCAACACCACAATTCAAAGGCATCAATTCTTCTATGATCTTCCTTATTCACTGACCAGTTTTTGCATCCATATGAGATTATTGAAAATACCATGGCTTGGGTCAGGCACACCTTAGTCCTCAAGCTGACATAATACTAGATGTCATCAATCCATCAAAAAAACAAAAAAACAAAATCACAAACCCTAATTCACTGACACTCTTAAGTAAAGATGGGCAGATCAAAATGGAAAACTACTCTTTAAAAAATAAACATTTATATTTCTATCGTCAGTTGCTAAATTTGCTATAAGAGTGCTAAGTAATTGAAGAAGCTTGTGTTGTACAGTTTGAAAATTACACTTAATGAAATGTGAGAACTGTGCACAAATGCCTGGCAGGCTGTCATTTGAAATTGAGAGTACACTTGTTTTTACTACTAGTACTAAACTTTTACTTTACAGATTGCTGTTATAGTGTGTGATACTTCCTAAATATCAGCTACTGTGTTTAGTATAGGAATCCTGGTGTGGCATTGTAGGATAAGCACGTAGATACTAACTACAATAATGGTGATTCAAATCCACCAGCCACTCCTCTGAAACCCTATACAGGGTCACTTACAACAGGTGACATCAAGTAGGTTCTGATTCATAGCACTTTCAATGTTTAATATAGGGTAAATAATGTTGTTGTTAAGTGCCTTCGAGTCTATTCTATAGGGTTTCCAAGGACAAGAAGCTGGTT
>NW_006408519.1:37075776-37077588 GCF_000296735.1 Chrysochloris asiatica | reverse complement strand
AAAACCTCAAAGACTCAACAAAAAAGCTACTAGACCTCATTGGAAGATGCAGCAAAGAGGCAGGGTACATGATCAGCATACAAAATCAGTTGGAATCCTTTATACTAATAATGACAGCACTGGAAAGGAATATGGAAAGCAATACCATTTACAATAGGTTCCCAAAGGATGAAATATTTATAAATAAATTTAATCAGAGAAACAAAAGATCTATACAAAGAAACTACAAAACACTATTACAAGAAACCAAAAGAGACTTACAAAGATGGAAGAATGTACCATGCTCCTGGATAGGAAGACTTAACGTTGTGAAAAGGCAATCTACATGTATAATGCAATCCCAATCCAGATTCCACTGATATTCTTCAAAGAGATGGAAAACACAATTACAAACTTTATATGGAAAGGAAAGAGACCTAGGATAAACAAAGTATTGCTTAAGAAGAAGAAAAAGTTAGAAGCCTCTCACTCCCTGATTTTAAAATTTACTACACGGCTACAGTGGTCAAAACAGCCTGGTAATGGCTCAATGAAAGATTAATAGATCAAAGGAATAGAATCAAGAATCCAGAAATTAACCCATCCACATACAGCCAACAGTTCTTCTACAAAGTGCCTAAATATATTGCATATGCAAATTTGAGGGCTCTAATACAGGGCACACACAAACTACCAAACATTGTGAAAATTGCACAAATAAAAGAAGACAAAATAAATGACTGGGACATACTAAAATAGAAACTTTATGTGTATCAAAAGACTTCACCAAAAGAATAAAAAGGGAGCTCACAGAATGGGAAAAAATTTCTTTGCAATGATGTATCAGACAAGGGACTAATTTCTAAAATATATAGCAAACTACAACACCTCTACAAAAAAAAAAAAAAAAAAAAAAGACAAGTAGCCCAATTAAAAAAGGGCACAGGACATGAATAGACACTTCACCAAGGATGACATTTTGGCAGTCAACAAACATATGAAGAAATGTTCACGATTATTAGCCATTGTTGTTGTTGTTAGGTGCCATCGAGTCAGTACTGACTCAGCGACCTTATGCACAGCAGAATGAAACACTGCCTGATCCTGGGCCAACCTCACTATCGTTGCCATGCTTGAGTCCATCAATGCTGCCACTTTGCCAATCCATCTTGCTGGGGTGTCTTCCTCTTTTTCTCTGACCCTTCACCCTACCAATGTTCATGGAAGCACTATTTACAATAGCAAAAAGGTGGAGATGGCCCAAGTGCCCATCAACTGAAGAATGGATAAACAAACTGTGGTACATACACACAATGGAATATTATGCTACCTTGAAGAATAACAAGGTAAGCCACCACATAACATGGATGATTGAGGACATTATGTTGAGTGAAATTAGTCAGTCACAAAAGGAGAAATACTGCATAAGGCCATTATTGTAAAACCTGAGGAAAAATACCCACACTAAAGGTAAAAAAAATCATTTTTGGTTACTAGAGGTGTGTGGGGTGTTGGTGAAGGGAGGGAGGGGAATGTAGAGCACAAGGTAGGGAATAGACACATGATAGTTCAGGTGTTTGGGGGCAATATACAAGAAAGGGATGGAGAATGGAAAAACAAGGCAGATAGGAGAACGTTTAGGCAGGTTAACATGTGCTAAATGGGACAGAGAAAATTAGTGATGTATGCTCAACCTTGGAACAACAGGGCTTTGTGATAAAGGAATTGAGGCATAGTCTGAATGGGTAAAAGAGGGGAAATGATGTTAGATGCTTGACTGTTGTGAAACTTGGTTTCCCCTGCCTGTTCTTGTAACATAGACACTTGATGGGA
>NW_006408519.1:37073088-37074728 GCF_000296735.1 Chrysochloris asiatica | reverse complement strand
AAATGTAAAAGTAGACATTTTGTAACAAAAAGAGGGGAGTGGCTGAACTTGCAGTCTAAGAGTGGAGGACCCTGGGACCATAAAGGCAAAAGAGCAGGAGCAGAGTGTGAGACCCTATTCAGAGAAGCAGCAATGCCAGCGGTAGAGGCAGAGATGATGTGGAGAGATGGAGCGGCTGGGTACTCTAGACTCATGGAGGGAGAGGAGCTGTGTGCTGGCATCTGGGGGGCAGGCTTTGGTTGTTTGAATGATTATATATATAGTCTTGAGTGTTTTGGTGTACATCCCAAAACAACAACAACAACAACAACAAAAAAAAACAAAACAGGGAATAGAAGCAAATATTGTTGAAGAAGATGCATGGAGGGAATTGTAATCATTGCAATGAAACGAAATACAACAGGATGAGTGTAAAGCTGGTGTTCTCCCATGAACACCATTACTAAATTCACAATAAAACTTTAAAACAAAATAGCAAGTTGAGCCATATGGTCTGTAAGCCGTGGTATCCTGGAGCTTACTTGAAAGAGCTGATTGTTATACTCCTGGGAATTTTATGAGCCAATTTTAAACACAGTCGTTACTGAAAACTAAATTACATAAACTTCAAATTAAACATATTAAAATCAAAAGTAATAAATGCTCAAAGCTTATCATTACTAATAATTTTACTTTATATGACTATTATATGTGCTCCTCAGGCTGTTTACATCCATTGGATTTATATGGGGAAAATAGTACAAAATACTGTGCTGTTTTGCATCTTTTCCCAGCTCCACTTTCAGTAATGTTATAATGGTAGCTTAAAAAATTCTAGATGGGATGTTCTATTTACACCATAGAAATCAGTAAACACTGTATATGAGAACTCGGTTTATTGTTTTGTTGGGTAAGTTGACTAATGGAAATAATGAAAAACCATACATAATGCAGAATAAAGTTATATGTGTGTATATCTGTAGCCATTACATGTACATAGTATAAAAAATGAAGAAATATTCTTCTGGTACTTCAAAATCAGAATTCAGTTCAGAAAAAAGTAACTCAACCTCATTAATAAGTGAATGAACTTCAAATATATACGTATTGTTTCACTTTTGTGTCATTGTTGTTATTGTTAAATGCTGCAGAGTGGGTTCTGACTCATAGCCACCCTATATAAGGTATGCATGGAGTGGCTGGTCAGTTTGAACCACTGACCTTGCAGTTAGCAGTCCAATGCTTATCCTACAGTGTCACCAGTTCTCCATCATTAATTAACATAAAAATATATCAATCAAAACAAATTTCTTAAGTCAATCACAATAATCGATTCATAATTGAAATAATTCAGTAAAATTGAAAAAGAAGTCTTTGAAAATATGGAATTTGTGATAAAGAATATTGCATTTTTATTATTACTTATTATTGTATGCTACACATTCTTCGCAGAAGAAAAATTAAATATACATGATTAGATATAATTACATCCAACCTGCAATGAAGTCATTGGCAAAAACAAGGATCCAGGAATTGACAGAATACCATATGAAACGCTTGAGCAAACTGATGCAGCACTGGTTGCACTCACTCATCTATGTCAAGACATTTATTTGGAAGACTGCTACCTGGACAACCAACTGGCAGAGATACACATTTGT
>NW_006408519.1:37062546-37069728 GCF_000296735.1 Chrysochloris asiatica | reverse complement strand
GCTATGGGTCAGAACCAACTTGATGGCACCTAACAACAACAGGCAAGGGTAACCATGATTCATAAGACAGTTAAGTGACTTAACATAATTTCCCCTCTTTTACCCATTCAGACTATGCCTTGATATCTGTATCACAGAGCCATGTTGTTCCAAGGTTGGGCATATATCACTATTTACCTCTGTCCAACTAGCCCATGCAAACCTGTCTAAGTGTTCCCCTCTCTACCTTGTTCTTCTATCTCCTTCCTCCTTCTTGTGTGTTGCTCTCCCTGACACCTCAACTATGATATGTCTATCCTTTATTCTGTGCTCTACTGTCTCTTCCCTCCCACCCTTGGTACCTAACAAATAATTTTTTTCTTTCTTTCTTTTAGTATGCATATCTTTTCTTAAGCTTAATATGTTTTGTGTTTCCATATTATTCTTGGATTTGCATTTTCTTGGTATGTGTATTAATTTTCTTTTTGTTATCCTATATTCAATTAACTGTTTCCTCCACTTAAAACAGTCTGTTTTATCCTGCAATCTACCTGACCTCCTCATCACCTGGATCTCTGTTCCTATGTTTTGACCTTCTTTCACATTGTAAATGTTTTGGTCATAGATTGACCTCCCAGTAGTGTTGTATTCTGGACTCTTCCATCTGTTGATTGAGTTCCGAGGGGTATTGCCACATATGTGAATCTCTGGTTGTTGTCTGTTCTTGATGATTCTCAGTCCAAATAGCTCACTTTAGTATGTTTTGAAGCACTTGGTTGGCTTTGACAAAGTCCCTTAGCTTCTGTTTATCCTGCAATGTTTTTATTACACCATCATATTTGATTGACAGCTTTGCTGGGTAGACAATTTTTGGTGGCAGTTAATTTCTTTACAGTTTTATGTATGTCTCCCTATTGCCTTCTTGCCTGCATTGTTTCCACTGAGAGATGAGAGCTTAATTTTATTTGCTTACCTTTGTAAGTAATATTTCTCTTTTTCCTAGCTGCTGTCAGGATTTTCTCCTTATCTTTGATTTTGGAGAGCTCAATTATGATATATCTTGATTTTCTTTTGGAGTCTATCCTTCCTGGGGTTTGTTGAGCTTCTTGAGTGGTTATCTTTTCATTTGTCAGGATCTTAGGGAAAGTTTCTTCCAGAAGCTCTACAGCTATCTCCTCTGTGCTCTTCTGTAATTCTTTCTGTTACAGAATTCCAATTATTCTTAAGTTATTGCTCTTCATGTTGTCCCACATGAATCTTAGACTTTCTTCAGATTTTTAAATGTGTTTTTCTTCTTGCTCTTATATATTAATAATATTAATAGATTTGTCTTCCAGCTCACTGGTTCTGGCTTCGATCTCTTCAATTCTACTTCTTTGCCCTTTCAGCGTATTGTCCATTTCTCATATTTTATTATCAATCCTTTGGACCTCTTTTGACAGGTTTTTATTTTTTTACCATGATATATCTATCTTATTTGATTGTTCCTGTAGCACTTTCCTGACTTCTTCAACCCCTCTGTGGAGCATTTGGATGCACCTTGATATCATTCTCCTGAATTCCTTATCAGGCAGTTCCAAAGCCTGCTCTCCTTCCAATGGGAAGTCTAGGTCTACCTGCAGCTCATTTGTTTCAGTTACTCTATCTTGTTTCTGGATATGTGTCCAAATCTTCAACTGTATTTTGGGTGTCTTCAATAATTAGATGTGTTTTCAATAATTAGATGAATGTATGTTGGTGTATTATTAAGCTTTATGATTGTCTCCAGGTAGATGTGATTAGGAGATGGACTTCCCTTTTAGCTTTGCTTGTTACTCAACTCAGAGTAACTGGAGCAGGTGTTGGCTGTCTGTATTGTGTAAAGCAGCTGATATTGGCTCTTGCCTGGGTGATGGGATTTTATAGGGTGTGATTGTAGCTTGGCTATATGACCACAATTTCTGTCTCTTCTTGGGCAACATAGGGGAAGAAAGAGTCCTCCCTTCAAGGTAAAAGGGGAACAAAAGAAACACAAAATAAAACTGCAACAGCAATAATAATAATAATAATAAGAAGAAGAAGAAGAAGAAGAAGAAATTGGATACTACAGCCCATCACTTAAAAAAAATGTAGCAAAATATGAGTATGACTTTAACACCCCTCGCTCAGCCTGCTGCAGCCATTCTGGGAGACTGTTCCATTTTAACCAGTTCCTGTTGGCTCCTCCCCTGTCTTAGATTCTGTACACTGTGGTCTTTGTTGAACAGAACTCTGTGGATGCATAGTAGAACTCTCTGGAGGTAGGGAGGGGGGAAGGGTCCATTCACTTAGGTAACTCCTCTAGTCACCAGAGTGGAGGTGCACAGACAGTGAGAGACCAAAGAACGGGAAAAATGTTCAGACCTTTATCTCCAATGATGGGTCAGACCTCTGTGGTGGGAGCACTCCTCTGATTCTGCTCCTGCTCTATCATTCCCAAGATGGCTGCTCCAGCACCTGCTGGTACCCTCAGATCAGAAAACACCATGTTTCTCATTCCTGCTACAAATTCCACTAGCAGAAGCCTTTGATCCTTCAAAATATTCCTTTATAAGTAGTTCATAGTTCTGCAATTGTCCTGTGAACCTGCTTCACCTGATATTCTGTGTTATTACTGTCAGAGTTCTTCACTGCATTTCTGCCAAATCTGCCATCAAGCCCTGCCCCTATCATTATCTTTTAAATCCATTTTTCCATGAACTTTTTGAAGCCCTCTCAAACATATGCACATACACACAACTGTTGAAGCACTGGCTATTAAACATTTACCAGAATGCTCCATGTAAGGTCCTTCTTCTCTTTAATATTTTAGGAGTCTAACTAGTACCAGAAGGATCTCTGATAGTGTAGTGAGTATGAATTGGGCTGCTAACCTCAAGGTCAACAGTTTGAAACTAACAGCTGTTCTGTGGGAGAACGATGAGGCTTTCTGCTCCCGTAAAGATTTACATACTCGGAAACCCTGTACAGGATTGCTATGAGTTGAAACCAACTCCAGGGCACACCACCACCACCACCACCACCACCAACAACAACAACTAGTATCAGCTGTCATTCACCTGTCAGTATGTCATACTGTGGTGGCTGTGTGATATTAGAAGCTATTCTACCAGTATTTCAAATACCAGCAGGGTCATCTAGAGTGGACAGATTTCATTAGATCTTCTAGACTAAGACAGACTAGGACTAAATGTTTAATAAATATGGATCACAACAGACTATTGCCCACTATAGTGCTCTGGTAGCGTAGTGGTTATAAATTGGGCTGCTAACCTCAGGGTCAGCAGTTTGACACTACCAGCTGTTCCACGGGAGAAAGATGAGGCTTTCTGATCCTATAAAGATTTACAGCCCCCGAAACCCTGTACAGGGTTGCTATGAGTCGGAACCGACTCCACGGCACATAACAACAACAACAACAACAACATAGTGCTAGAAGATGAGTCCCATAGGTTGTAATGCACTCACAGTTGAGTCATACTTACCAAAGATCATGAAGAAAGTATAGGACCAGGTAACATTTTCTTCTGTTACCATAAGTTAGAGCTGACTTGATGGAAATTAACAGCAATAACTAGGATCACTATCTAAAGACCACAGGAAGTCAAAACTATGAAGAACTTGCCAACTTATTGGAAATATCAAGAATGGAATGAGGAATCCAGGGAGGAAGTGAGGTCCTTGCCAACTATGCTGACACGAAGTTACAGAATAGAGAGGAAGATACAGACTATACTGAATGTTCTTCCATCCCAATCAGAAATTTCACAACCCTTTTAACTAGTCTTAGTGTGAAGAAGCAACAACAAACTTGTGAGAGATATACAAGTTCAGACTTAATAAGAACCTTATCTACTTGATGCCTCTCGGTACAGTGGAAATTTCCTGGGCAGCTGGAGTCAGAACACACCATTTCTTGGCCCATTTCCTCCACTTTTGTGTATACTTCCTCTGTTGTAGTGTGTTTTAGGTTAGTTATTAATCTTTCTCACAAGAGTGTATGTCAGTGAGACTGAGGTCTGTATCTTGTCATAAACAAAAGTTTAAGAAATAGTTTTTCCTCTTTCACCTGAGTGTATTTTGAGGGAAATCAATACAAATTAAATTCATCTTACCCCTTTCATTTCCCCAAGGTGTAGAAATATGCAGAGAATAAGAAAACTTTCAGTGAATTCTCTCAGAGCCATGACCCTTCTCTAATGCCCTGTCAATAAAACAGAGTGGTTTTCTCCTTGTCAATTGACAACATCTTGACAAGTTTTATGAGAATAACAAGGTTTAACTGTGATGGTTTTCTCAGAACTTCCAGACTGAATTCAACTGAAAGAAACCAGTGAATATGTCTTTTTATTAACCTGGCAGTAATACTTGCTTAGCATCAATCAAAAGTCAAGTAGAGAGAGTTTAGATGTAAGGAAACTAATTTTGATTGAGTACCCACTTTATTCCAGAATTGTACTAAACACATTACATGCCTTTCTATTTTAGCCTTCCACACTCAGAGTCCCAGTGTGGTGCTGCAGGATAATGCACTGGACTACCACAGAGTTGGTGGTTCAAACTTACCAGCTGCTCCTCAGTAACCCTATACAGGGTTGCTATAAGTTGGAACCAACTTGGTGGCACTTAACAACAGTAACTATTGCCACTTTGTAGACAGTTTCTATTTGAGAAATAAATGCATGCTCTACAGTTACCTATAGGAGTATATGAACATAGTTACAAATTAAGTGCCATTTGGAAAATAATGTTCTTGACTAATTCAAGGACAGAAAAGTGAGAACCAAAACCATAGGGAAAAAAATATAGTCTTACTGGGCCTGACTCAGGAGCATATCCAACATCCAAATACAAAGAAAAACTTCAGTTCCCCTTTCAGTGGGGTTTTCTATCCATTGTAGGTAATACTGTCTATTGGGCATGATGACTGAGTTCAACTTCCTTTGTTCATCCTGCGTGTTCTCTAAACAGAAATCACCTCCTCTGTCTCTGATTCTCCTCTTGACTACTCAAGAGAAACATTGCACCCAATTCTGGCTCTCAGAACCCTATTTTCAGCCTAGTGACCCCACGAAGGAGTAATAAGACACTGGCTATAATGCCATTTTCCTTATTTATTTGGGTGGAATGTCTCTAAAGATTTTATCAATACAACTGAGGGGATGCTGTGGATGTTCTGTCAAGATTAACATTAATCAGAACCTAACATTGCCCCCACAAAAAACTGAGAAAGCGTCAAGTTTCAAACCATTCAGCAGTCTGTGAGGTAGACCTTCATAACCCTCACAATATTTTTATTTATAGCTGCCCATTGCATTTCCTTAAGACCAGGTTTTAACTTGTTGCAATGTAGTTTAAGTGAACCAATTATTAACCAAAGTATCCAGAACAACAGAAGCTAAAAAAATAAATAAGTAAAAAAGTGTTATCTAAGATTGAGAAACGTGATTCCAGAACTGCCTAAATGACTTTACACACACCTAAACACACATACACACAGGAATTAAAAACAGTAAACAAGACTTGAGCTGAAACTTTGTCTCAAAAACAATAACTTCATTAATGTTCTCTCTGTCTCTCTGTCATACACAAACACACACATTCTTAGGAATTCAAGAATGGAGTAAACATATTTTGATATGAATAAGTCTCAACAGTAATAATTTAGTGTACATTATTGTTGTTGATAGTTGCCATTGAGTTGGTACTGACTCATAGTGACCCTATGCACAACAGAATAAAACACTGCCTGGTCCTGGGCCAACCTCACTATTGGTGCCATGCTTGAGCCCCTTGATGCTGCCACCTTGCCAATCCATCTCATTGGGGGTCTTCCTCTTTTCCTCTGACCATCCACCTTAGCAAACATGATATCCTTCTCCAGCGACTGCTCCCTCCTGGCAATATGTCCGAAGTATGAGAGACGAAGTTTGGCTATCCTGGCCTCCAAGTAGCACTCTAGCTGCACTTCTTCCAAAACGGATCTATTGGTTCTTTGGCAGCCCATGGCACTTTCAGTATTCATAACTCAAAAGCATCAATTCTTCTATGGTCTTCCTTATTCACTCTCCAATTTTTGCATGCATATGAGGTTATTGAAAATACCATGGCTTGGGTCAGGCACACTTCAAGCTGACATCTTTGCTCTTCAACACTTTAAAAAGGTCTTGTCTAGCAGATTTGCCTAATGCAATATGCTGTTTGATTTCTTGACTGCTGCTTCCATGAGTGTTGATGGTTGATCCAAGAAGAATGAAGTCTTTGACAACTTCAATCTTTTCTCCATTGATAATAATGTTGTTTATTGGTTCAGTGGTGAGGATTTTTGTTTTCTTGACATTGAGATGTAATTCATACTGAAGGCTGTGCTCTTTGATCTTCATCAGTCAATATTTTGTCATCTTCCCCTGTTGCATTTTGAGTGCTTTCCAACCTGAGGGGCTCATTTTATGGCACTATATCTGACAGTATTTCTCTGCTATTCATAAGGCTTTCAGTGACAAAATGTTCGGAAGTAGTTCATCACTCCTTCTCCCTAGTCTGTCTTCATCTGGAAGTTCATCTGAAACCTGTCCATGGGTGACCCTGCTGGTATTTAAAATACCGGTGGCATAGCTTCCAGAATCACAGAAATTCACAAGTAACCACAGTATGACAAACTGACAGACGGGTGGTGGTTAGTGTACATTATTCTTCTATAAACCATAAATCATCCTAAAACGGATCTTGGGCAATTTCCCACATGTTTATTTCTGTCTAGTAGGTTCCAAGACACTTTCTTTAGCTAATTGAGCAGTCAGTGAATACCTTTAAGTAGATTGACAACATCTGATTTGTGCTTTCAGTATTTATGAGTAATGAGTATTTCATAATTTTCAGTAATATTCAGAGAGTATAACCTAATGAGGCTTAGAAAAAGTCAACTGGTGAATTTTATTGAAGACATTTGCTATGGATTTAATCCTGTTCCTAACTGAAATGGGTGTGTTGTACATCCTAAACTCTATATCTGTGATTATAATCCCATTTGGGAATAGATTGTCTGTTATGTTAATAAGGTAGGAATATTGTAGATTGTTTCTCTGCTATTCATAGAGTTTTCAGTGACTAGCGATTCGGAAGTAGTTTGTCACTCTTTCTTCCTAGTCTGTCTTTGTTTTGTAGCTCATCTGAAACCTGTCCACC
>NW_006408519.1:37052122-37061368 GCF_000296735.1 Chrysochloris asiatica | reverse complement strand
AAAGAGGAAGACCCCCAATGAGATGGATCAGCCAGGTGGCATCATTGATGGACTCAAGTGTGGCAGCGGTAGTGAGGTTGGCCCAGGATAGGACATTGTTTTGTTCTGCTGTGCATGGGGTTGCTATGAGTCGGTTCCGACTCGATGGCACCTGACAACAACAACAACATTGTAGATTGTGTTTTAAGTCAATCTCCTTTGAGAAAAAACAGAGAGTAAAACTAATCTCTTAAAATCACAGACTGCCCAAAGAACCAATAAATCTGTGTTGGAAGAGTACAGCCAGGTTGCTCCTTGGAGGCCAGGATGTCCAGACTTTGTGTCTCATACTTTGGACATATTGTCAGGAGGGACCAACTGCTGGAGAAGGAGATCATGTTTGGTAAGATGGAGGGTCAGAGAAAGAAATAGCAATGGGCTCAAATGTAGCAATGATTGTGAGATTGGCCCAAGACTTGGCAGTGTTTTGTTCTGTTGTGCATAGGGTCACTATGAGTTGGCACCAACTCGATGGCACCTAACAACAAGAACAAAACTAATACTTGAGCAGAGCAGAGATAGGGGAAGAAAGATGCCAAGTCACATAAAGATTGGTCAGAAGCGGAGCTCAGCAGAGACAAGGAACTTCCTTTAGAGCTGCTGACAGAGACAGCAAGTCTTCGCTTAGAGCCAGTGCTCTGAAGTCAGTCTTCTAGACTCCTAAATTGGAAGAAGAGAAATTTATGTTTATTGAAGCCACCCATTTGTGGTGTTTTGTTACAATAGCATGAGATAACTAAGACAAAAAAATTTAAAGCATTTTTGAGAGACACAACTAAGAAGGAAATAGAAAATTAAAGATACTCCAAGTAGTAATATCTTGTTCTTTTTTTTTTATTTTATTTTTTACCATGCATTTCAAAGAATGCAAGAAAGTTCATTCTAACATATAGACTCGAACTTGGCAACTGATTCCACTGTCAGTATATGTTCCCTTTTGAAGTAACTTGTATTTTGCAGTCCTCACTTCTCTGACTCTTATAAGAATGACTGAGAGTGAAATTCTGTTAAGTCTGAAACTGTGTTCCAAAACACCCACTGTATTATCTGTCCCTTCCTTACCAACTTTTGGAATTCCCCAGCAGTTCTGGTGATACAGCTTCACATACCAGTCTGGTAAGGACCTTGAGGCAGAACTACTGAATCGTTTTCCTCCTCAATCTCTACTAAGATCACCCTTTCTTAGTGTCCTCATTTGCCAAATGGGAATAATAATACTCCATTCTTTGGGTGCATGCCAGGAACAAATTGACTTAACTCATGCTTCATGTGTCTTTCTCTGTAACAACTACAAGTTAACAATTGTCATTGAGTCTACTCCGACTCATGGCAACGTCAGGTATGTCAGAGTAGAATTATAGTTCAGAGATTTTTCAAAGGATGCTCTTACAGAAGTAGATTGCCAAACCTTTGTTTTGAAGTGCCTAGGCATGAAATAGACATCCAGGGTTTCACTAAGCAGCTGAAAGTGTTAACAATTTGCAGCACCCAAAGACTCTGATAGTGACTAATTATTGGTAGTTCCTAACACTTTCCTCTTCCTGTAGCCCTTTTCTCGTACTGTTGGCTGCTCCATCAGCTCTGCTGACTTTTGTGAGGACTTTGAGAAGGAATCATTTTCTATTCCAATCCTACCAATTCTTATCTGTGTCCACATGAATAATGTGAATGTCAATTGTGAAATGATGAGGACCTCATAATTGACTTCTGTGTTTTGTTCTAGTTCTTGTAACCTTAATATTATTTGTGACTTGTTTATCTTTGTTCTAAGTTTATTAATTATTTTCTAGGTACCAAACATATAAACAAGGTTTAAATGTTGTTTGGTTTCATTTAGAACTCCATGAGAACAATGTATCCCTTATCCCACTTTGTGGAGGAGGGGATGGGTACACACAGAGAGTATTTGATTTCCCAAATCTCACAACTATTAAGGAGTCGGACTTTAGATCACTGGTCTTTGATAAAAATTCGCCTTCGCACTCAGTCCAACGCACTATGGCTGCCTTCTTGGTTACCATCATTCACAGCATAACTTCTCCTGACTCAGCTGTTCACTCAGCCCAGGGCCTGTGTGGCTCTGGAAAAAAGCATCCCTGTGTTTGCTACTTACACAATCTCACTTCCTTCTCTAAAAAATATCTCCCTGCCCTTCATCTTTTTCTCTCTTCTTTATTCCCTTCTTCAGGTCTTTCTGGTTTCTTCCATAAAAATTGAATCAGTGTCTGTGGTGTTCTACACCATGTACTCAGGGCTGAGGATTCAGAAATGAATGAGATTCTTCCTGGTCTGAAACATTTAGTAGTATAATTGAATGGGAGAGAGAGAAACAAGGTTTGCCCAGGTAAATAAATTGTAATGCAATACCACAATTCCTCTGAGAGTCAGGGGGACATGGGAAGACAGACACACACACCGCATACCACACACCAGGCAGAAGCCTGGGACAGGAAACAGAGGACAGAGAAATTAGCTCTCTCTGAGGAGCCTAGAGGAAGGTTTCACAGAGATATTAATATTGGAGCTGAGTTTTAAAGAAAATGGAATGTTTCAGGTGAAAAGCATGGGTACATTCTAGACACATAGAAGGCCCAATAAAAGTCCCTGTTTTGCCTCAGGACTGGAACACTCAAGTGGCTTGACATCAGGGAGGTGGTGATGGGAATAAGTTTGAAAGATGATGGTGTCTATGTTTAAGAAGCCCTGTTAGCACAATGATTAAGTGCTTGGCTGCTAACCAAAAGGTTGGGGGTTTGAACCCAGCCAGTAACTCCATGGGAGCAAGACCTGGTGATCTGTAATCCTGTAAAGATAACATCCTAGAAACCCTACATTGTTGTTAGATTCTGTTAAGTCAGTTCTGACCTCTCAGTTCAAACTGACTTTGCAGTCCAGGGCATTAACTCACAGTGTCACACCTCAGGGTAGTCCTACTCTGTCACATGGGGTTGTAATGAGTAGGAGTGGATTTGAGGGCACACACCAACAACAGCCAACATCTGAAGGGCCTTGTGTCCACACTTAACATATCTAGACTCATCTAATGAGCTTTAGGGGTCCAATGAAGAATTTTAACTGTGATCAGATCTACTTTATAATGTTTATCTTGAAGGCATTCTAGAGTACATGAGAGATTGAGTAGACATATCTTGCAATAATTTTTTAAGAGATATAAGAGTCTGAGCTATGGGGGTGAGAGTAAAGATGATGAAAAAGATACAATTATTAGAGATAATTTTTGGAGATGAATAGGCAGGACTTAGGATTAGAAAAAAGAGTTCTGGGGTGGCATAGTGGTCAGATGTTTGGCTGCTCATCAGAAGGTCAGGGGTTAAATAAAACTCAGCACATTTGTTGAAGAAAAGACCTGGCAATCTGCTACCATGAAAATTATTGTTGTTTTTAACTGTCATTGAGTCCGTTCCAACTCATATCAACCCTGTATAGGGTTTCCAAGGAGCAGTTAATGGGTTTGAACCACCGCCTTAGTGGTTAGCAGTCCAGTGGTTATCCTACAGCACCATAAGATTATAGCCTAGAAAACTCTTTCCTTTAGGGGCACTATGAGTTGGAATCAATTTGATGGTGTCTAACAACAACAATTGCTATGAGTTGGAACAGACTCCACAGCACATTGCCGCCACCACCACCACCACCACCAACTACAAGAAAAGGGGGTGGAAAGGAAAAAGAAGAGGTGATAATGACATCAGGGTCTCAAGGTCAGAGAAGACAGAACACAAGTCTTCATTCCAACTGTCTCTTCACTGACTTCATTCAATATTCCCAAACTTTGGAGCCCTCTTTGACATGTTGCCCCGGCGTAGCCACTTCTCCACCTCTATGACTTAGAAAATCGTAGCTGTTATGGCTGAAAGAAGCCCTGGACCAACAGATATAGTCTGCAATTCTTGTACAGTAATGCATATAGACTGAGGTCATTGTCTCTGGACTTGTGATAGCCTCATTCTCCAATGATGTCTCTGTCAGGTTTGGAAATGTAGGGATTTCTCTCTGTTCTCTAGATCCAAAGTGCAACGAATGTAAATGATCTAACCTTCATGAATCGCAGACTTCTATGGAATACAAATTGAGAGATGTTAGTTTCAGTCTGTGTTCAAATCAAAATGCCACTCTACTTTTGGTAGGTGAAATAAAATTGGGAAAAAAAATAAAAGTTAATTCATTCATAATTGTATTCATTAAGCTGGGCAGCATGACAGGTGAGTAAAATGTGAGTAAATATTGCCCTTGGAAATACAAAGATAAGCAGTCGCTGCCCCCATAGAATGTGCATTCTGATCTTGGCAAGGCAGATCAAAAGGAAGTCAACAGAGTGATGGAATAATCAGAGAAGGAAGTAATGATTGATAAGAAGAGAATACTTAGGATTCAGTGCTCAGGCGTAAAGGGGGAGAGTGGACCCATAGGAGATGGTGTTTCTGAGAAAGTGACATTTAAGCTGAGAAAGACAAATGAGAAGGTAACTACACCATGCAAAAACATATGAGTAAAATGTCATATAAATGATAAAGGGTAAGTCAATATTGACCAGGAATAAAGATAAAAGGTTTAGATTCACCACCACCACCCCGCACCCCATCTCTGAAAAATAGGAAATGCAGGAATAAGGCTATCTAGTTGGAGTTTTCACCATACCATGTGTGGGCAGAGCCCTCCATTATTTAGGAAACCCATATTCCTCTTGTATGGTAGTGGAAATGATGTAAAGTGGAGCCAGTTCCATCTCACAGTGACCCTGTATAAGGTTTCCCAGGGTGTAAGTTTTTATGGGAGCAGAAAGCCTCATCTTTCTCCTGAGGAAAAGCTGGTAGTTTTGAATTGCTGACCTTGAGCAGCCCAACTCATAACCACGACACTGTAGCTGTTTTTAAGTACCGTCGAGTCGATTCTGACCCATAGCAACCCTGTATAGGGTTTCTGAGGAGTGTCTGGTGAGCTTGAATTACCGACCTTGTGGTTCAAACCGACCTTGCTGTCCAGCATGATAACCTACAGTGCCGTACCAGGAATCCTAACCACAAACACTACCAGAGCTCCCTTTTCCTCGTCTATACACAGGCACAGATGGCTCTAGCTAGAAAGATACGTTATCAGAAGTTGGCCAACATTTTCTATAATGGGCCACATAGGAAATATTTTGGCTTTGTAGGTCAAGTTTGGCCTTCTGGTGTAGGATAAGCAAACTATAGGCCAGCAGTTGAAATCCAACAGATGCTCCTCAGAAACCCTATCCAGGGTCACTATAAGTTGGAATTGACTCGATGGCACTTATCAACAACAGGTCTCTGTTGCAGCTACTTAGCTTGGTCTTTGTAATGAGAAAACAGTCATAAATGATATATAAACACATGAGTGTGCTTGTATTGCAGTAAGACTTAAATTTTCACATGTCGCACAAATATTTTTTTCTTTTAATAATTTCAACTATTTAAAAAGGTGAAAATTATTCTTAGCTTGTGGATCTTACAAAAACAGACAGTGGACCAGTTTGTCTCCAGGTCATAATTTGGTGACTTTTGTCCCGTGGGAAGGTGGCTGAGAGTGTGAACTCTGAAGTGGACTGACTAGTTTTTCTGTTGTTACCCCCACCCCAAACTAATGCCCTCCTCTTACTGTGTATTTACAGGTTCAGGTCAAAGACAACTTATTGTAATCTTGCTCTTCCCTCTCTCTTTTTTTCTGTCTCTTAGTCCAACTTCTTAAAGCAAGAATCTATGTCTGAGTATGTGTGTAACACATTTTATTTACCTATGAAATCCTGATATATGCTACCATGGATTAACCTTGAAACCATCATGCTTAGTAAAATTAAGTCATTAAATGATAAACATCAGATAAACTCACTTACATGAAAAATCTGAACTAGCCAGCTGCATACATGTTGTTGTTTTTGTTAAGTGTTATTGAATTGGTTCTGATTCATGGTGACCCTGTATAAGGTTTCCGAGGAGCAACTGGTAAGTTAGAACCACAACCTTGCAATCCAGTGCTTATCCTATAGTGCTACACCAGGACTCCTGGCTGTTTACATAGCAGAGTTTATTAGTGGCAGTTCAACCCTACCAGTTGCTCCTAGGAAACCCTGTACAGAGTTTTTGTGAGTTGGAATCAACTTAATATCACTTCACGACAACATTACTAAGGGGTAGATGGAAAGGTAGTTGTTGTTGTTAAGTGCTGTCGAGTCAGTTCTGACCCATAGCGACCCTGTACAGGGTTTCCGAGGGTGTAAATCTTTACGGGAGTAGAAAGCCTCATCTTTCTCCCACGGAGCAGCTGGTAGTTTCGAACTGCTGACCTTGCGGTTCACAGCCCGATTCGTAACCACTACGCTACCAGAGTTCCTTATGGAAAGGTAGGGAAAAGGAGAATTCACTATTTAGGGAACACTGAGCTTGTGCTAAGAATAAAGGAAAAATTTGGAAATGGAAAGTGGTGATGGTTGATCACCGTGATAAATATAATTAATCTCACTGAGTTTTACGTGTGAGTAATGATGAAATTTCAACTGGCTGGCTACCCATATATTTACTACAATAAAAACATTGTTGTTGTTACTACGTGCTGTGGAGTTGGTTCCAACTTATAACAATCCTGCATAGAGTTTCCAAGGAGCAGCTGGTGAGTTTGAACCATTGACCTTGCAATTCAGACGAACCTTGCAGCCAAGTTTTTATACTACAGCACCACATCAGTACTCTGATTTAAAAAATAGAGTAACTATATTTCCTGTATTTTTGAAATTGTGTTTTTCTAAGAAAATTCCTTCTGTGTCCCCGATGCACTTCTAGATCCTTGTTACTGTCTCATCGAGAGGAGGGTGATGTTCTCTCCTGATGAAATGAACTGGCCATGTGACTACCTCAGAGAACAGAATACTGCATCCGTGACCCTAGGAAGCTCAGAAGGTAGGTCCTAAAAGGCAACCCAGCCAGAGAGCCTGGCTCTATTTTAGGACATGTACCTTTGAAGCCTGAAATTATCATGATAGACATATGTAATGAATGCTTCCTTTTTACAGGTTTCATTAGACTTTCCCCAAACAAGATCTGGTCATAGGCCAAGGAAGAGAGATAGCCACATTCACTAAGTGGGAGTGTAAGGTGTATGGGACAGAGAGCTGGAAGTCCAACTCAGAGATATGTGAAAAAGCCATTTCATGGAGGGCCTCATTAATAGGTGAAAGATAATGGACTTGATCTTGAAGAAAATGTGTGGCCACTGGAGAAGCTTGCATATGGTCTTGATATGGGCAGTGTTCTGTTTCAGTGATCACTGTGGCTGCAGAATAAAGGATGGATTAGAAGGAAGCCACAATGGAATTAAGAGCCCTGGTTAGATGACAGTGATTTAATAATACACATGATGAGGACCTGGAGTCCTGGTGTGTGATACTGTAGGATAAGCACTGGACTGCTGACTAAAAGGTCGGTGGTTCCAACCTACCAGTGCTACTCAGAAAGTATACACAGGGCTGCTAAGGGTCACAATCAGCTTGACTACACTTAACAACATAGCAATGAAGACCTAATGGAGGCCAATAGGAATAGAAATGGAAAAGGAGATAGAATCATTGAAAGACATCCCAGAGATGAATGGAAAGGAGAGCACTAACTGCCTACCTAGTGGACAGAAATCAACACAGTTGATCTTTCTGCCAAGGTCACTAGTGTTTACACTATAAAAAATGATCCTTCTTTGAACATAGCAAAGCTGCCTAGCCCAGGTTTCTGTCTTATGCTTTGTCTTTTTCTTCTGTCTGTATGTAGCTCATTTCCCATGTGGTTCAGCTCCTTTCTCTTCAGCAGACCCCAGGGAACCGTTCCTTGAAAGCTAGATAATAAAGATAAGCTCACAGCTGGCCTGCTACTACTGGTGGAAGGGTTTCTCTGGGAAGCACCTGTCTCAGCAGGCTACGTATTGGGTCCCCTGAGAAGACCATGAGAACTCTGCCTCCAAACATCCTCTGAGCTGTTATCTTGACACAATCACTCTCTTCTGGGTTTTTAATCTGGAAGATTAAATCTTTACACGCTCGAGCAGAAAGATCACATCCTTGTAAATTTTCCTCTATATTATTTCTCAGCAACCTTACTTTAACCTGTTGTGCTGAAGGCCCAACTGCAATTCCGGAGAATACTTAGAAAATGCCAATTTCAAAGGACCGCTCTTTCACATGGCTGCTAAGAAGAGCTTTCTGAGTGAGAGTAGTGGACTGTGGTCAAACTGATCATTTCAGTTCATTAGATTTTTAGGCCAGTCACTTCTCCCTGTTCTGAGAGGGCAAAAGGCAACATTTGGGAGCTAGCAACAATCAATGACAGCCTAAATTCAGACTGAAGAGGAGGAAACACAAATGCCACATTTATACTATGATAGAGATGAACCCGGTAGAGGTCATTTGAGTTCTGTAATAGATTGTTCATTTTGCAGAAGTCAACATTTTAAAAAAGAACATGTCTTAACTAGACCCTTTGGATGGAAATTGAGGTCAAAAGTTGACATGAGAGAATAGAATTAACTTAGATAGAATCAGCACTGGACTTTGAGCTACAAGGTTGGTAGTTCAAAACTACCAACTGTTCCTCGGAAACCCTACACAGGGTCACTATGAGTCAGAACAGACTTGATGGTGCTTAACAACAACAGGGAAAGAAAGAGTTTGAGAAAAGAGCATTAAAACAGATCTAGTCAGATTTTACTGACTTTTGAATTGGAAAGTTCTAAAACCTAGCTATAAGTAATTGAAATAGAGCAGAAGAAATAAAGCTAGTGCAGAAAAGAATATAGTGAATATGTGGTGACTATTCATTTTTTTTGGAATCCTGGTGTGGCTCTGCGGGTTAATGCGCCAGACTGCAAAACCGTTTGAACTGCAAGGTCGGTGGTTCAAGCTCACCAGCTGCTCCTCGGAAACCCTGTATAGGGTTGCTATGGGTTGGAACCGACTCTACGGCACTTAACAACAACAACATTCATTTTCTTTACCAAACCCCAGACTGGATTACAATGTTTAGAGATTCTAAACAGCCAGAAATTGTGCTTCATCTTTGGTGGTGGTTGTGTGCTGTCAATTAGACTCATAGTTACGGTATACAGGATTTCTGAGGCTGTCATCTGTACGGTCCTGTGCAGCAGATTTGCCTAATGCAATACGTCGTTTGATTTCTTGACTGCTGCTTC
>NW_006408519.1:37041452-37050912 GCF_000296735.1 Chrysochloris asiatica | reverse complement strand
GGTACTGACTCGACGGCACCTAAGAACAACAGCAGTCTTTATGAAGTAGAAAGCCTTATCTTTCTCCTGTGAGATGACTGATGGATTTGAACTGCTGACCATGCAGTTAGCAGCCCAACACATAACCCATTATGCTACCAGGGCTCCTCCTTCTTCTTCATTGTTGTTAAGTGTTGTGGAGTCGGTTTCTACTTATACCCATGTAGGTTTTCCAAGGAGCTACTGGTAGGTTTGAACTGCTGACCCTGTGATTTGTAGTCCAGTGCTAATCCTACAGCAGCACATCAAACTATCCTTAACATAAAAATAACACAGACCTGCTGTGTCATCAAGTCAATGGAGCTGTGGGTTAGACATTGGAGTGCCAACCACAAGGTCACCAGTTCAAACCCACCAGCTGCTCTCCTGGAGAAAGATGAAACTGCCTGCTTCTGTAAAGAGTTACAGTCTTGGAAGCCCTGAGGAGTAGTTGGACTCTGCTCCATAGGGGTCACTAGCTGTCAGAACCAACTCAATGGCATAGGGGTCACTAGCTGTCAGAACCAACTCAATGGCAGTGGGGTCACTAGCTGTCAGAACAAACTCAATGGCAGTGGGGTCACTAGCTGTCAGAACAAACTCAATGGCAGTGGGGTTTTCAGTGACCTGGACAAACAGAGTAGAATTGTCACACAGGGTTTCTTAAGTTGTAATCTTTACAGAAATGGACTGCCACATCTGTCTCCCATGGAGCGGCTGGTAGATTGGAACTGCCACCTTTCAGTGAGCAGCTGAATACTTAATCATTGTGTTATCAGAGGTCCTTAAAGAAGACCAAAAGCATTTTTAATTTCTCATAATCTGTTCTTTGCAAATTGAAATTTTGGATTACTTTACTGTATTTTCTTGCTTTGGAGTCAGTTCCAACTCATAGTGACCCTTTACAGGGTTACCAAGGCTATAAATCTTTACGGGAGCAGAAAGCCTCATCTTTCTCCCATGGAACAATTGGTAGTTTTGAACTGCTGACCCTGAGGTTAGCAGCCTGATTTGTAACCACTATGCTACCAGAGCTCCTTGAAGAAAGGTTCTTAGAGAGAGTAAAAAAGAGCCAGGGCTTGGCTTAGGCTTTTGAGGGGCACGAGCCATGGACTCCTGATGTGGTGCTGTGCATCAGCACTAGATTGTGAAGCACAAAGTCAGAAGTTTAAACCTACTAGCTGCTCCTTGGAAACCTCATACAGGGTAGCTATGAGTCAGAATTAACTTGTTGGCACTTAACAACTACAGTTATGCTAGTGGGGCACAGGTGGTATAGTAGGTGTCTCTTTGTGCTTCTAACTGCAAGGTCAGCAGTTGCAATCCATCGGCCTCTTCACAGGAGAAAGATGAGGCTCTCTGTTCCCATAAAGCTTTACAGCCTCAGAAACCTTATATAGAGTCCCAACTGACCTGATGGCACACAACACAGCCACCATTGTGGTATACTTTTGACCTTCCAAAGGAGCTCTGGTAGCGTAGTGGTTACCAGTCAGGCTGCTAACCTCAAGGTCAGCTGTTTGAAACTACCAGCAGTTCTGTGGGAGAAAGATGAGGCTTTTTGCTCCTGTAACTATTTGTAGACTTGGAAAACCCTATACAGAGTCGCTATGAGTCGGAATCGATTCCACAGCATATAACCACCACCACCAAAGTGCCCTGCTTTCAGACCCACTCTTCAGACCTGAGCCATTTTTCAAATGACACCTTCTCAACAAAGTCATTTTGGCCTTTCACCTCTGCCTTCTACACCGGTTGTCTACACAGTTCATTTAAGGCCCTCTTTTCAACATTAATACTTCTTGTGTGGTGTTGCAGAAAGAGCTCCAGATTTCTATTAGCAGACATGGACTTCTCTTCTTGAACCAGTACTTACTGCTAAGAAGATTTGGGTACATGTATCAGTCAGGGGTAGTGCCATTCATGCTTTACCACCACATGGCTGTCAGTGGAGTTTAATGTGTTTCTATGAAGCTTTAGCAGTTCTCAGCTGAGCTGTCAGAATAAGACATACTGTGAATAAAGGACTGATATCTATTTAGAAAAATAAGCCAATTAAAACCTTATGGATCACAATAACCTGATCGAAACGGCATAGAGATGGTACAGAACTGGGCAGCATTTCATTCCATGTGCTTTGGGCCACCATGCGTCAGGGTCCAACTTGATAGCAGCGAATGACAAATGACAGCATCAGTCAGGTTATATTAAGAAAGCAGCGTGTACACTGGAGAGATTAATAGGAAAGTTTTGATAAAAAGGTAGAAAAGGAGCTGTGAAGATGACCAACAGCCAAAGAGTAGCAATAACAGGAGTTGTCACCAGCTAAGGGTTTAGGAAGACAAAGAGAGAAGGTGATGTGTCAGAGTGTGGATGTTACAGCATCAGTTAAGAGCTAAAATAGGCAAGAAGCTATAATTTGCTTTAACCAATAAGGGAGGGATTATCTGAAAGGGATTTGGAAACAATTTCAGAAGAGATGCAGCATTGTTAGAAATGCTACACGATGCAGAATGAGATGGAGAAATAACTTAGCTTCTCCCCATGTGTAACTTTCCATTTTCTACCAGTGTCACCCGATGGCAAAGTCTAGCTTGGAGACAAAAATGTGTCTCCAAGTGCTACTGAGCAGGGGGTGAATTTGAGAGCAACGGGCAAGTGAAGGGCTCAATAAATCATTTCACCTGCCTGAAGAGCTGTCTCTTCCTCTGCCAAGTTTTAGTAGCAGTAGCTTTCTAGCCCATTTTTTCAAAGTATGAGAGAAACTGATCATTTTAATGTATGGGTGGGAGTAAAACTAATTTTTAAAGAATCTTTTTGGAAAAAATGTTTTAAAGACTTAAAAGATTGATTTGTTATAATTACCTCAATTGTAGGAATATGGGAATGCATACAAATTTAGGCACAAAAATGTCCGTCTCAATATTTATAATACTGAAAAGTTGGAGGCAACCTATAATAATGTGATAATGCAAACAAAGAGACAATAAGTTACTCATCTAAGGAAGCATACGCTAAGGATTCTTCAAATAGAATAAGCTGTTATGGAGAACCAGAAGTGAGAGAAGACAATGAGCAGACTCTTTTTTTTTAATTTTCTAGTAGATTCCTATTTTCTTTTTTTTTGGTTTCTAGACATGAGACATACAGTGTTCACATTATATGGAATTAAAATTGCTAGAAGGAGTGATTGATATTTATATAGAAACAATAAATTTCTTCCAAATGGAAGAAGAAGATAAATTCATCTGTTTTCAACTGTTCTAAATTCACTCAGAAAGGAACACTGGGGTTAGGAAGTTGGATGCTTAAGTGAATTAGCAAAAGATGTTCTGAGCATAATTAGAACCCAAGTGACTCATGAATTCATCCCAGTTCTGGTTCTGATTCCCATAGTGACCTTGTTCAATCCTCTGCTCCAGTTTTCTGGTGTGAATAATGAAGACCAGAGACAACCCACATCCACTTTGTAAAAGCATGAACCAGAGTCTCTCCCAACAACTTTGGGACTTTAGGATCATTTACCCTCTCTATCTTGGCTCGTCTGTCCACTCTGTGCCAATTTGATGACAGTTGTAGGTGCAGTCAACCTTAGCCTCCTTGATGTTATGTTTTATATTTGCTCCAAATATTAAAACTTAATGTTTAACTTTGCATTTAAGGTCCTCTTGTCTCAACACTGAAGCACCCTGCAAGCTTTGTCTCCTATAGTCAAAAAGTACTTACTATCTTTGGAACAGGTCAGAATACACTTTGAATTTTATATTCCTTGTTTTCTTAGCAGTTTGATGTTTTGCGATTATCTCTCTGATGGAGGTAAATTGAATAACACAAATGAGAACATTAGCACAGGTTTAGACCATAAACCAACTAAACTCCACACTATTGATTGATTCCAACTCGTGGCAAACTCAATGATAGGTATTCCAGTCTTGCTCCTTACCATCCAGCATGCTCCTGTACCTCAAGCAAACTCTCTTTACTTTCCCTAGAAACTATCTCATGTGTTCTTCTCCCCATTTTTTGCGCATCATATTCTGTTCCCTGTACTCTGTAGTGCGTTCCCTATTTCCATCCTTCATGTGCCATTCGGTTGTGACTTCCTCCCTGAAGATATACCTGTTTTACCAAAAGAGAAAATACTTTAAAAAAAAATGCAAGAGTACTTTTTCTGAATATTTTTGAAGTCACAAATCCTTTCAACTTTGAGCTATAAATTTTTACTTATATTTGTTTTGTCCTCCATCCTGAATGTCTTGCCTATCTCTCTAACATGCTAATATAGAAAGAATAATCTTACAATTAGACTACTATACCTGGATTTGGAGTCCAACATACAGAAAACATTTGAAAAATGTTTGCTAAAAGCTACTGAAGAGAATGTTTCCTTTTAGACAGGTTGGGACCATTAGTAGGAATGAACGAAATGCCTTAGACAAAGGAAGAACTATCCCAAAGCCAAACTCAAGCTGGAATGCTTCCTAGTCTAGTCCCTTTTCTTGCTTAGCAAGCATTGAGCTTCCTGCTTCTGGCTTGGATCTGAAGTGGAGGTTCCCAAGTACAAACAGGAAGGTCATACTTGTGGTCTCCCTCCCACCCTCCCTGAAACCTGAAGCACTGGAATTTCATGTGGGTGTCATTTTCTCAAGAGAGTTCCAGCTGCCATTCCCAGACTAGAGGTGGGTCAATGGATGCTATTGGAGCCACAAACCATTCATTCTCTCTTACTTTTCAAAGATTCTGACATTCTCTTACTATGCATGGGCTCCATAATTAAAGAAGACTTCCTGTGGGGAGTGGTGAGGTTTTTAAATATAGCATCAAACTCACTGGTTTACTTGCAGTAGTGGATTTAGTCACACAGGCTGAGAAGGCACAACATTTGTCTGTCCATCCATCCATCCATCCATCCAGTCATTATTTACAAATATTGACTACCCTCAATATGCCAGTAACTGTTCTTATAAAGTGGGGCATCATCTCACCCTACTTCTGAGAATACATTAACAGGAACTTTGGGGAGTCAAATTAGAAACACAGTGGAAAACTCACATTATTACATGAATTCTCTAGTTTTTCAAACATTTATGAAGACCTCACGCATACCAAAAACTGTGGTCATCATGAGTGATACAAAATGGGTGCTAGATGCTTTTGCAAATGTGATCTTAATTAATTTTCATAATCATTTCATGATGTTAGGATCACTTCTATTGCACAATTAATAAGACTGAAGTTTTGTAGAAGTGTTGCATCTTTCATAGGGCCAAGTAGCTAAGAAATGTCAGAGTTGAGAATCAACTTATCTGAGTATCTTATTACTAATTAACATTTGGGTCGTTTGAAATTTAGGGCTACTACAAAAAGTACTACTGTGAGCATTCTTCTTATTGCCTCTGTGTGTACATGTATACATAGCTAAACATATCTTTTGGGTATGTATCTTGGTCTAGAATTGTTGTGTCATAGGGTAGGCATAAAGGAGCTCTGGTGTCATAGTGGTTGCGAGATGGGCTGCTGACCTCAAGGCTAGCAGTTCAAAACTACCAACTGTTCCATGGGAGAAAGATGAGGCTTTCTGCTCCCTAAAGATTTACAACCTCGGTACTCACCACAAGGACTTCTTCCTATCCTTCAAATAGTTCTCAAAGATGATGCCAGCCACTGTCCGGCCCTTGCCCACGCCGGCCCCGTCTCCAATGAGTAAGCCGGCTCGCTGCCCGCTGGGTAGCAGGACTTCATGTTGCTGGGGGGATGGGGAGACAGTCATGGCCTGCAGGCTGACCAGGCTGGGTGCACGGGGTGTTGGGATATGGGGAAGGGCAGGGACCCACGCAACTCCATGGCACACCACCACCACCACCAGGATTGTTGTTGCTGTTGTTAGGTGCCATCGAGTCAGTACTGATCCATAGTGACCTTATGCACAGCAGAATGAAACACTGCCAGATCCTGGGCCAACCAACAGGATAGGCATGGGTTAAACTGTAGTATACATTACTAGCAGTTTTTGCATCCCCCCATTTTTTTGTTGTTGTTGTTGTTGTTTTGTTTTGTTTTGTAAAAAGTATGCAGTTTATGCTATATCATTTTAAAAAATCAAATTAATATACCAAACCCTGTTTCTCAGACATGACCACATCTCCCACCTGACTTGCTTTCCACCACTCTTCTGTAAGTTTGCCATACTGTGGTTGCCTGTGTGTTGCTGTGATTCTGGAAGCTATATGACCAGTATTTTAAATAATAATAGGGTCATCCATCGTGAATAGGTTTCAGATGAGCTTCCACACTAAGACAGGCTAGGAAGAAAGACTGACAGACTACTTCCAAATATTTAGTCACTGAAAACCTTATGAAACAATGGAACAATGACAGATAGCACCACATTAAATAATGAAATATGATGAAGAGCACCAGAATATTGTCAGATACATTGTTGGAAAATGAGCCTTTCAGTTTGGAAGACACTCAAAATACCACTGGGGAAGAGTTGCCTCCTCAAAGTAGAGTTTATTGTGATGGCTTAAATGGAGTTAAAGTCTTTGAGACCTTCATTTGCTGATGCGGCACAACTCAAAATGAGGACAAAGAATTGTAAACATCCATTAAAAATCAGAGCATATTGTACAAAGTATGAACCTAGGAAAATTGGAAGTTGTCAAAGACAAAATGGAATGCATAAGCATCAATATCCTAGGCATTAGTGAACTCAAATGTACTGGTATTGGCCATTTTGAATCTGACAATCACACTGTTTAGTGTGCCAGAAATGACAACTAGCACAAGAATGGCATCACATTCATCAAAAAGAACATTTCAAGATCTATCTTGAAGTAGAAGGCTGTCTGAAGTAGAAGGATGATATCCATATGCCTACAAAGAAGATTTAAGGAGTCTTGGTGGTGCTGTGGGTTAATGTGCTGGACCGCAAGGTTGGTTTGAAATGCAGGGTCGCCAGTTCAAGCTCACTAGCCACTCCTTGGAAATACATTCAGCATTTCTCAAGCTGAGGGAATGAAATAAAAAAATCAAACCTGGACTTGTAATATTGAAGTATTTTATGGACAAAATATTTAATGATTTAGAAAGCATCATAAGAGGATGGAAAAAACACCCAGAGTCACTGTACCAAAAAGAAATGGTGGATGTTAACCACTTCAAGAGGTATCATATGATCAAGAGCCAACAATACTGAAGGAAGAAGCCCAAGGTGCACTGAGGCATTGACAAAGAACAAGGCACTGAAAGTTGATGGGATCAAATTGAAATCTTTCAACAAGCTGATTTCGAACTGAAGGTACTCACTCATCTATACCAAGAAATTGGGAAGCCAGCTACTTGGCCAACTGATTGGAAAAAAAAAAATCAATATCTGTGTCCATTCCAAAGAGAGGTCACCCAGCAGAATGCAGAAATAATTGGATAATATCATCAATATTGCATGAAAGTAAAATTTTGTTAAAGATAATTAAAAAATGGCTGCAATAGTACATTGACAGGGAGCTGCCAGAAGTTCAATCCAGTTTCAGACAAAGACGTGGAATGAGGGATATCATTGCTGACATCAAATGGATCTTGGCTAAAAGCAGTGAATACCAGAAAGATGATTACCTGTGCTTTTTTTTTTTTTTTTTTAAACTACACAGAGGCCTTAGATTGTGTGGATCATGACAAGCTATGGACAATATTGTGAAGTATGAGTATTCTGGAGCATTAATTGTACTCATGAGGAACCTTTACAAAGACAAAGAAGCAGTTGTTTGAACAGAACATCGGAACACTGAATGATTTAAAATTAGGAAAGGTGTGTGACAGCATTGTATTCTTTCACCATACTTATTTAACATGTATGCTGAGCAAATAACCCAAGATTCTGGGTTATATGAAGAAAAACATGGCATCAGGATTGGAGGAAGACTCATTAACAATCTGTGATGTACAACCTTGCTTTCTGAAAGTGAAGAGGACTTAAAATACTTACTGATGAAGATCAAAGACCGTAGGTTTAGGTATGGATTTCATCTCAATGTAATGAAAACAAAAATTCTCACCATTGGACCAATAAACAACATCCATATAAATGGAGAACAGATTGAAGTCGTCAAACACTTCATTTTTCTTGGATCAAACATCAACATCCATGGAAGCAGCAGCCAAGAAATCACATGACGTATTGCAGTAGGTAAATCTCCTGCACAAGACATATTTATTGAAAAGCAAATATGTCAGCTTGAGGATTGAGGTATGCCTGACCCAAGCCATAGTAATTTCAAGCACCTCAAATGCATGTGAAAGCTGGACAGTGAAGAAGGAAGACCATACAAGAATTGATGCATTTGAATTAGGGTGTTAGAGGAGAATATTGAAAGCACTATGGGCTGCCAAAAGAACCAACAGATTTGTGTTGAAAGAAGTACAACCAGAGTGCTCCTTGGAGGCCAGAATGGACAGAATTCATCTCGTATACTTCAGACATATTATCAAGATGGACCAGTCACTGGAGAGTGATATCATGTTTGGTAAGGTTGGGGTTAGATAAAAAGAGGAAGACCCCCAATAAGATGTATTGACAATATGGCAGCATCAATAGGTTCATACATGGCAACAATTGTGAGGTTAGTGCAGGACTGGGCAGTGTTTCGTTCTTTTGTGCATAGGGTCACTATAAGTCAGTACAAACTCGATGGCACCTAACAAAAACAGTAACATAGAAAATTTCAGAAAACCATCTGACAGTGAAAAAATGGAAATCATACAAAAATAGCAATTAGAAAGCCAGAAAATTAATATTCAGAGTTCAGAATAGATAATGCACTGAAAGGGTAAAATGTAGAATTGAATCAATGGAAGTCTGAATTGTTGAGATTGTAGAAAAATCTCTCAATTTAACCTGCTACAGAAATAACCACAAAAAATATCAAAAAATCAGATGAAAGTCTAAGATTTATGTAAGGTACTCTCAAGAGCAATAACTTAGATGTGATTGGAATTTCAGAACAGAAGAGATTAAGAAAACAAACAAACAAAAAATAGAGAATGTTGTCCACCATTGGAAGAAAACTTTCCTAAATCATGAAAGATGAGAAGATGGTCATTCATAAAGTTGAACAAACTCCAAATAGGATAGACTCCAGAAGAAAATCATCAAGACATACTAAATTCTAACTTTCCAAAACCAAAGCCAGTGCAACAATCCTAAGAACAGCTCAGGAAAAATGAAAAGCTACCTACAAAGGAAGAACTAATGACTAAGGTTGTATTTCTCAGCAGAAATTATGCAGGCAAGATAGTAATCAGATGACAGTAAAAAATTGAAAGAAAAAACTTGCCAACCAAGATTCACTTTGTTTTTTGTTCTGTGACATCACTTCAGTTCTAACGCCTATGACCCTGTATAGGACTTCCTTGTAGGTTTTTTTTTTTTTTTTTTTTTTTTTTT
>NW_006408519.1:37036625-37041352 GCF_000296735.1 Chrysochloris asiatica | reverse complement strand
AGAATGGGTATTCTTGAACACTTAATTGTGCTCAGGAGGAACCTTCCTCTGATCCTGATGCCACATTTTTCTTCATATAGTCCAGCACCTCAAATTAATTGCTCAGCATACAGATTGAATAAATATAGTGAAAGAATACAACCCTGGCACATACCTATCCTAATTTTAAACCATTCAGTGTTCCCTTATTCTGTTTGAACAACTGCCTCTTGTGAGGTTGGTGTACAACTAAGCAGTGTTTCATTTTGTTATGCATAAGTTTACTATGAGTCATTATGGACTTGACGGCACCTTCCAGAAAGTCATAGGGTCTAGGCCCTCACCCCTTGCACCTGGGTGAAGCTTTGTGACTGCAGAGAACAAGACAGTCAACATTGCTCTCTGTAGTGATGGGAATATCCAGTCTGCACTATCTAGTGTAGTAGCCACTAGCCACATTGGGCAGTTGAAATGAGGTTAGAATAACTGAGGAACTGGGTTTTAAACTTTACTTCAGTTTAATACCATGGAAGTTTAAAAGCCATATTGGCTAGTGGCTACTGTATTTGAAAATAAAGACCTCCATCTATAAATATGGTGATATGATGCTAAGCAATTTCTGAAGTTTGGTCACTAAAATGCCATAAAATCTGCATTGTTCTCATCTATCCCAGCCACCATGTTATAAGGAATTCCAAATGGACTGTGAAGAGTCCCACATGGAAAAAAAAATCTAGGATTTTGGTTCATAAGCCCAGCTGAACTTCCAGGAGGCAACCAGCTCTTACTCACCAGCTATGTGAGTGAGTCATCTTGAAAGTAGAAGCTGTTGCTCCAAGTTGAGCTGTTTTAGCTGATGCTGTGAAGTACATTCAAGCCACCCTGCTAAGCCCTGCCCAAATTGCAGGCTCATAATCAAAATAAATGCTTATGATTCTACTAAGCCACTAAATTTTGGTGAGGTTTGTTTTGCTTCGAGTCTACCAAAGCAATTGACATCATTTAAAAAGCATGTATAACCAAAAACAACCACCAAACCCCCAAATCTTTGCCATCAAGTTGATTCTAACTTATAACTCCATGTGTTACAAAGTAATCCTGTAATTGAGTTTTTAAACCTAATGTTGAGTATTGAACAATTGTTTTAAAAATAAATACTGGGGTATGGTATTTAACTTGTTTTTGTATATTAATCTTTTATCTAACATCTTTTCTAAAATTTTATTTTTATTTCTAATAGCTTACTTCATTTATTTGAGTTTTCCATATAGTTTATCATGTCATCTGTAAAGAAGGAGAATTTTATTTTCTCTTTTCCAGCTAATACCTATATTATTAACTATTAAGTTGTGATGTTGTTGTTAAGTGCCGTCGAGTCGGTTCCGACCCATAGCGACCCTGTACAGGGTTTCCGAGGGTGTAAATCTTTACGGGAGTAGAAAGCCTCATCTTTCTCCCGCGGAGCGACTGGTAGTTTCGAACCGCTGACCTTAAGGTTTGCAGCCCGATTCGTAACCACTACGCTACCAGAGCTCCTTGATAGCTGTCTTATTTACCTTATTCCTAAAAGTAAGAAAGTTAATCAATACTTATGCATTAAAATTGTGTCCATTGTTGGAATCTATGAGGAAAACTTGTTGAAATAGGTATAATACACACTAAGCCAAAGAAGACTGCAACAATAAATATAATAATACATAAAAAAACTATATACACTTGGAAAATAAGAAATATATTACTTCACATAACTTTATGAAAAAAATTAAATCCTTGAATACAAACTATAATATTCTAGAAAATATATGAAATGTAATAAAAAGATAGAAAGGAAGTTGTCAAAAGCACTTTCAAAAAATGCAGCAGCCTTAATTTATTTCAGAACTCAATTTTACTAAACATCTAAGAAATGCAATTTAAGTTATTTGCAAGCGTAAAAGAAAATGAAACCCTTTAAGCTGTTTTTACAGATCCAGGAAAAAAACTACTACAAAACTTAATACAATGCAACTACAGATGGATTTTACTTATTGAGACTGATGTGAACTCCAGAAATGTGTTAAAAGTTGAATTCAACTTATTCAAAGATTAGAAGATATATTCAGTTGTGAGTCATTTAATAATGCAATATATCTGTATATTTTTCCATGTTAATTACAGATCAAGGCAGAAAAATATGTTATTATATCCAATGATTTGATCATTGAAAATAGGCAATATCATTCTTGAATTCACAGGTCGACTAATAGATACAGGGTACTGTACTAGCAAGATACCCGGACTCCTGCTATGGTGCTGTAGGATAAGCACTGGACTGTTAATTGCAAGGTTAATGATTCAAACCCATCTGCTACCCCTCAGAAACACTATACAGGGTCACAATGTATTGGCAATGATTCAGCTGGGCTTCAAAAGAACAAGCAATATGCCTAATGAAAGTGTAATTCAAAAAGTGTAACCACCGAATCATAGAAACCTTTATTAAACAAAACTATCAAAATGTGAAGTGCTTTTTCTTGAATACCCTCCATCTAAGTCTATATAGTTTGGAAGGTGGTATTTCCATCAACTAATCCTTCCATAAATCATTCTTCACTTTTTTTTTTTTTTCAAACACCATGTCAAAACAGCAGCTGTGGTATCCTCCAGGGATACATACAGTGATGGTTTTAAATGTTCTTCAGGTTTGGAAAACAAAAAGGAAGTCTGAAGGGGCAAGATCAGACTGTAGGAAGAAGGTTTCCTAACAAAAGTCTCATTGGACAGAGCTTGCTACCCTTGAGAAACCAGCAGGTACATTGTTATCATGATGGGAAAAAAATTTCTCAGCGCAACTTTCCTGGTCTTTTTTTTCACTAAAGCAATTTTCCATTTTCTTTTTTAAACTTCTTCATAATGAGCCCCAAGACCGATCTGTGTCTTTGAAAAAAATCTAAGATTACCCCTTTGGAGTCAAATAAAACAATCACCATAATTTTTTGAACTGACCTCTCTGCCTTTAATTGATCCAGCTGTAGTATGTAGTTGTTTTGTTGTTAAGGGCTGTTGAGTTGGTTTTGATGTATAGCAACCCTGTATATGGTTTCTGAGGAACAGCTGTTGGGTTTGAACCACTAATCTTGTGGTTCACAGTTAAGTGCTTATCTTATAGATTCACATTAGGAGTACAATTGATCTAGTTGTTTATGTTGTTGTTATGTGCCATGGAGTCGGTTCCGACTCATAGCGACCCTGTACAGGGTTTCCGAGGCTGTAAATCTTTACAGGAGCAGAAAGCCTCATCTTTCTCCCGTGGAACAGCTGGTAATTTCGAACTGCTGACCTTGTGGTTCCCAGTTGAGCTCCTTCTAGTAGATCCCCTGAAAAGGTACTGCTTTAACTAAAACTTTTTCTTTGAAGACACCACCAACAAAGGGAGTCCTGGTATGGCGCTGTAGGGTAAGCACTGCAAAGTTAGCAGTTCAAACTCACCAGCTGCTCCTCTGAAGTCCTCTACAGGGTCACTATGCGTCTGAATGGAGTAGACAGCACTTAACAACAGCAACAAAGATAACAAGGAAATTACATCTACAACCCTTCACTGACCACAGAGATGTATTTAAACATGTTTTGTTTGGAATAAACCTGTACATGTATTAACTGGAAATCTAGTGACAATAGTTTTTTTTATTTATTCTTGTAGTGAAAGACAAAAATGTTCTCATTAAATTAAGAAACAAGCATTTTAATGATCACTCTTGTTATATTCACATGAGAAGTTATTTCCAGTTAATTGAGGCAAGATATTCGAATACATGTAAGTACTGCAAAATAGAAGAAAATTCTAAAACTATTTTACAAATGCATAGAAATTTTCATAAGCCTGGAATCAACTGGGAAAATGTTATAAATTTAATTATTAGAATAAAATGAATATTTAGAAATTCATATAAAAACCCTGATGGCTTTACTTTGTACAATAAGATGTATTCATGTTATTTAAATAAAAATTCATTGAATTGAAACCACAAAGTAAGAAGTAAATGTCTAGATATACTAGAGATAACAAGAAATCAGTTAGAATTATATGAACAAGCTTTAAAATGCTCAATGACTTAGAAAAAAACTTTAAAGTTCCCAAGAAACATAAAATAAGATTTGAATTAATGGAAACAAATGCCCAGATCTAGTTAAGTTAATGCACTATTGTAAAGATGCTAATTTCTTCTGTTCTAATATGTAAATTAAATGTGATGACAATGAAATTATCATAGAATTGTTTTTATGGCCCTATATGATGCCATACATGCCATTCATTCAAATGAAAAAGAAACCACACCCAAACCTGTTGCCATCTACGGGATTCTCTACTCAGTAACCCTATAGACAGAACCCTATCGACAGAGTTGTTAAGTGACACTGAGTTGATTCCGACTCATCAGGACCCTGTACAGGATTTTCAAGGAGTGGCTGGTGAGCTTGAACTGCCGACCTTGTGGTTCAAAACGATCCTGTAGTTCAGCGCATTAACCCACAGGGCCACACCAGGACTTAGTCTAGACAGAATTTTTGTTGTTGTGTGCATTGGAGTCGATTCTGACTCATAGTGATTTCTGAGGCTGTAAATCTTTACAGGAGCAGAAAGCCTTATCTTTTTCCTATGGAATAGCAGGTAGTTTCGAACTGCTGATCCTGAGGTTAGCAGCCCGATTCGTAACCACTACGCTACCAGAGCTTCTTTCTAGACAGAGTAGAACTGCCCTATTAGGTTG
>NW_006408519.1:37001059-37034326 GCF_000296735.1 Chrysochloris asiatica | reverse complement strand
CAGAATTCTATCATGCATTCTCCAGCATTATTTCTATCACCAAGGCCATATTTTCCAACTACTGATCCTTCCTATTTACTCCCAACCTTTGCATTCCAATCCACAGTAATGATCAATACATCTTGATTTCATGTTTGATCAATTTCAGATTGAAGCAGTTGGTAGAATTCTTCTATTTCATCCTCACTGGCTTTATTGGTTGGTGTGTAAATTAGAATAATAGTGGTATTAACTGGGCTTCCCTGTAGGCAGATGGATATTATCCTATCACAGACAGCGTTGTACCTCATGACTGATCTGTCCATGTTCTTTTTGATGATGAATGCAACACCATTCCTCTTCAATTTGTCATTCCCGGCATAGTCAACCATGTGGTTGTCAGATTCAAAATGGCCCATACCAGTCCATTTCAACTCACTAATGCCTAAGATATCGATGTTTATGCGTTCTATTTCATTTTTGACAACTTCCAATTTTCCCAGATTCTTACTTCATACATTCCATGTTCCAATTTTCAGTGGGTGTTTACAACTGTTTCTCTTCATTTTGAGTTGTGCCCATCAGCAAATGAAGGTCCTACAGGCTTTTCTCCCATAGGCTTTACTCCATTTGCGTCATCACGGTCAACTCTACTTTGAGGAGGCAGCTCTTCCCCAGTCACATTTTTAATGCCTTCCAACCTGAGGGGCTCATTTTCTGGCACTATATCTGAAAAGTTTTTCTCTGCTCTTCATAAGGTTTTCAGTGACTAAATAATCAGAAGTAGTTCATCACTCCTTCTTCCTTGTTTATCCTTATCTAGAAGCTCATCTGAAACCTGTCCACCATAGGTAGATAACAATTTTATCTAGAGAGACAGAAATTCTAAATTCAATTTCTGCTTGTCAAAAAATACTATAGAAATCAATATATATGCAGACAACTTGGGAAATAGTTGTAATTTTTAGTATAGAAAAAGGACTATGGTCCTTAACAAATCAATACATTAAGAAAAGATACAAACAATATAAATATGGGCAAAGGGCTTGATTATTTTATTTAAAAAATTCAAATTTTTTAAAACATAGTTTCCCTCAAAATTAGAGCAATATAGCAAGACAAAAAGAATAGTTATTTGGTGGACATCAAGTGTTGTGCTTGTCCACCATGGGTGACCCTGGTGGTAATTAAAATACCTGTATCATAGCTTCCATAATCATAGCAACTCACCACAGTATACCACAGTACAACAAACTGACAGACAAGTTATGTTGGAAGAAGTGCAGCCAGAGTGCTCCTTGGAGTCCAGGGTGGCCAAACTTCGTCTCTCATACTTTGGACATATTGTCAGGAGGGACCAGTCGCTGGAGAAGTACATCATGTTTGCTAAGGTGGAGGTTCAGAAAAAAATAGGAAGACCCTCAGTGAGATGGATTGGCAAAGGGTAGCATCAATGGGCTCAAGCATGGCAACAATTGTGAGGTTAGCCCAGGACCAGGCAGTGTTCTCTTGTGCATAGTATTGCTATGAGTCTGTACTGACTCAATGGCACCTAATGATAATAACAATGGTGTGGTGCTATGGGATAATGTGTCAGACTGCAAAGCCATTTGAATTGCAAAGTTGGTATTTTAGGCTCACTAGCTGCTTCTTGGAAGACCTATACAGGGTTGCTATGGATGGGAATCTACTTGACTTGATGGAATTTAACAACAACAACATGTTGATGAGGGCCAATTTGGCAAATGTTTACCAAATGCTCTAACCTCACAGATTCTAATTCAATGTGTGTTTGTGAACTTCATTTTCATCCTGAGGATAATCAACTTATATATGAAAAGATTACATACCATGAGTTTTGAGGCAATATGTGTTGTAAGAGCACAAGATTAGAAGGCACACAATCATGCAGCAGTAGCAACTGATTAAGCAGGGAACAATTACCCTGAAACTAACTTCAACTTATGGATCAGCACTAGACTTCAAATTACAAAGTCAGAGGTTCAAACCTACCAGCTGTTCCTTGAAAACCCTATTGAGGGTTGCTATGAGTTGGAGCCAACTCAATGGCACTAAACAACAACAACAACAACAACATGGTTACCCCATTTCTGTCACAGTGGAACTGTGTTTCATAGCATTTTCAGTGGGCTGATTTTCATCAGTAGATTTCAAGTTCTCTCATCTAAGGTGTCTCCAAACTTTCATGTTTTTATGCTTGTAAAATAAACGGGTATACATACACATGTTACAATTGACAAGAATACTTTTGTATGGACACACCAAAAAGGGTACACATGATTGCTTCTACAAAGGGGCCCAATGGCTAGAAAGTTAATTTCCATTTTACAGCCATTGTTTACTATTTGAAAATATATACCAAGAAATAGTCTATATGTTTTCTTAAAAACAGTTATTTTTCTACAAAATCTCTCCCTCGTTAAACTGGCACACACTCAGAAATTTTTTCTGTAAATCACTTTTTGGGGCTATGCATGTATATGCTTAAAAGGCAATGTTAGAAAATGTTAGAAAATCCATGAAACCTAGGCCTGGTACCCACTCAAGTTCTTCACAAATCTGATTTTTTCTTGCTACATGTTCAAAACTGAGTCTTTTAGGAACACCCCTATACAAAGCCTTCTCCTTTTCCCTTAAGAGCCCATCCCTCCAATTTGCCTTAAAGATGCATTGTGAATCTCTGAATGGCTTCCTGTCTGATCTATTTCTTTGGCCCACACACAATATTTCTTGATATAAAACTTTTATTTTTTCTTTTAAAAATTATTATAGTCCAATTCTTAGAGCAGTTTTAGATTTTTTTTTTTAAAGAGAAGGTAGAGAGAATTCCTATATATCTCTTCCCACCCTCTCCACATACATACAGTTTTTCCACTTACTAACATCTTACATTAGAATCCTGGTGTGGCACTGTGGGATAAAGCAAGGTTGGTTTGAGCCACAAGGTCAGCAGTTCTAACTCACCATTCACTCCTTAGAAACCCTATACAGGGTCACTCTGAGTTAGAACTGATCCGACAGCACTTAACAACAATGTTTTCTTATAAATTGCTACTGTTGATAAACCAATATTGGCATTATCGTTAACTGAAATTCTTAGTTTACTTAAGGTTCACTCTTAAGTAAGTTCTATCAGTTCTATCAGTTTTGACAAATACATTTTTTGGGTAACCATTGCATTCAACGAAGATCCATCTGTCATTAGCAATGGTATACCTTATTATTCCACTTCCTTTTCTGAAACTGGGCTGAACTTCTGGCGATATGCCCCATCAATGCAATGCTGCAACTGTATTTAAATGATCCTTTGTTGTTGTTGTAGTTAAGTGTCATCGAGTCAGTTCTGATTCATAGTGACACTTTACAGGGTTTCCTTGGAGTGACTGGTGGGTTTGAACTGCCAACCTTGTGCTTCAAACTGACCTTGCAGTCCAGTGCTTATCCTATAGCACCCCACCCGGACTCCTAAATTATCTTTAACAAAGTTTAATTTGTGTGTGCTATCATTCTAATGGAATCCTGGTGTGGTGCTATGGGTTAATGAGCTGGACTGCAAAGTTGGTTTGAACCACAAGGTCTGGTTCAAGTTCACCAGCCACTTCTCGGAAACACTTTACAGGGTCACTATGGGTCAGAACCGACACAACGGCACACAAAAATAACAACAACATTAATGATATTATTTGGGAATTTCCCCAATCTGTTAAGTCACCTTTCTTTGGAATGGGAACAAAAATGGATCTCTTCTAGTCTGGTGGTCAGATCAGATAGCTGCCTTCCACATTTCTTGGCATAGATGAGTGAGCAATTTCAACATTGCATCTGTTTGTAGAAACATCTTAATTGATGTTCTGTCAAGTCCTGGAACCGTGTTTTTTGCCAATATCTTCAGCGCAACTTGGATTTTTTTTCGTTTAGTACCATCAGTTCTGAATCATAAGCTACATCCTGAAATGGATGAGTGTTGGCTAATTATTGTTGGTACAGGAACTCCTCTTGTGTGTTTCTTATATCTGCTTTTGATGTTACTGCAACTCTCAATGTTTGCCCATAGAATCCTTCAATACTGGAGTAACTCAAGGCTTAAGTTTTTGTTTCAATTCTTTCAGTTTGAGAAATGCCTAACATGTTCTTCCCTTTTGGTTTTCTAGTTGCATGTATTTGCACATTTCATCAAAATACTTTACTCTGTCTTCTTAATCCATCCTTTGAAATCTGTTCAGCTCTTCTACTTCATTCCTTTCATTAACTTTATTTACTTTAAGTTCAGCAGCAAGTTTCAGAATCTCTTCTGACACCTTGTTGGTCTTTCTTTCCTGTCTTTTTAATGACTTTTGGTTTCTTCATATCCTTGATGTTGTCACTCTACGTTCCTGGTCTTTGGTCATTAGTATTCACTGCATCAGATCTATTCTTGAGATGGTCTCTATCACGTGGAATATGCTCAAGGTCATACTTTAACTCTCATGAACTTATTTTGATTTTCTTCAGCTTCAAGTTGAAGCTGCATGTAAGCAATTGATGGTTTGCTTCTCAGTCGACCCTTGGCCTTATTCTGATTGATAATATTGACCTTACGGTCTCTACAGATATAATTTGATACCTCTGTATTCCATCCAGCAAAGGTCCACACAGGTAGAATCACTGCTTATGTTGTTGAAAACCATGTATTTCCAATGAATAAATCATAAGTCATTCAAAATTCTATCATGATCTTTGGCATAATTTTTATCATCAAGGCCATGCGTGAAAATGTGGTACCAATCATCACTCCCACAGCCCTCTCTGCTCAGCTGTGTTCATTACTTCATTGCAATGGCAACACAGAATTCAGACACCACACTCACAGTTCTGGGGTACATTAGGGAAGTGAACAGATTATAATGCAGCGTCTGAAAGTTCAAGATATAGTTCTTTCACTCAAGATAACCTCTTCCCAGCTACGCCCGTAGGCAGCCCTTTCACGGATCCTCTATCCAGCTCTAGAAATTTTACAAAGTTCTTTTAAGGTTGATAATACATACCCACAGCATATGCTACTCTACCCTGAGCCTTAGCCTGAAGGTACTTGCTGTAGCTCTGCCGTTCAGCAAAGCTAACTCCCTCAATTAAGAGCCTGCATGCAAACCACACTATAAGCAAGCCTCCCACCTGAAATCACTTCATTTGCTTCATGAGCTGGAAAGCCCACCTTCTGTCTCATGCTCTGGCTCTTGGTCCTGCTACTGCTGCTCCTCTGCCACATCTCCAGTGTCACTTCTTCCTGTCCCTAGATCCAGGAAGTTCTATGTGCAGAGATCTCCTTGTCCAAAGGATGAGCTGCACTTCTAGCTCACCTTTGTTGGTAACAATATCCCCCTTTCCTGATCCTGATAATGGCTCATCTTATACTCAAGATAGAGTTCCACATTTTTACAATCACAATTAAGTCTATTAGCAATCACAACTGAATCATATCATCCTGTCAACATCTCCCACTTTTCTTACTCAGATACAGCCAGGCAAAAATGTTGTTTGGTGGGAGTTATGGATAGAAGAGCCACATGAAATAAGTCTGCAGTGCACCATAGTTTTGATTTACTGGGTCTTCTTCATTTCTAACTTTTGCATTCCAATCACCAGTGATTATTGATGAATCATGATTGCATGTTGATCTTTTTCAGGTTGAAAAAGTTGATAATAATCTACATTTTTATGTTTGGCATTAATGGTTACTGCAGAAATAGAAATAATAGTCATATGAACTAGTCTTCCTTATAGGCTTACGGCTATCAACCTATCAATGACAGTGTTTTACTTCAGAATCGATGTTGAAATGTTCTTTTTGATAATGAACGTGACTCCATTCCTCTTCAATTTGTCATTCTGGGCATAGTAGATCATATGATTGTCCAATTGAAAATGGTCAATACCAGTTCATTTCAGCTCACTAATGCCTACGATACTGATCTTTATGTGTTTCGTTTCATTGTTGATGACTTCCGATTTTCTCAGATTAATGCTTTGTGCATTCCATGTTTCATTTATTATTGGATCTTGCAGCGATTTCTATTTATTTTGAGTTATGTCACATCTGCAAATGAAGGTCCCACAAGCTTTTCTCTATTCCTGTCACAGAAGTCAATCCTAATTTAAGTAGGCAGCCACTCCCCAGTCATATTTTGAGTGCCTTCCAACCTGAGGAACTCATATTCTAGCACTTTATCAATGTTCTGCTGTTATTCAGAACGTTTTTACTGGTCTGTTTTAGGCATCGATCACTAAGACCTTCTTCCCATTTTGTCTTAGTCTGGTAGCTTCACTGATAGCAGTGACCTTGCTGCCATTTGAAATAATGGTGGCATAACATTCAGCCTCACAATAACATGCACAGCACTGCAGTGCAACAGCCTGACAGACAAGTGGTAGATTACATTCTATAAGACAATTAATATTTGTATGGGAAATATATATCAACTATTTTAAAAATTCAGTATGCTATATATGTTACGCTAATTATTTCATTTAGAGGAACTGATCTGCCAAATAGTGGTAGATTTCTATATTCAATATATTTACTGAGTGCCTATGGAGCTATGTAAAAGGGATAAATAGGGCTGATAATGTCACTCTTTCACAGGACTTGGATTCTACCACCAATTAATAGAAACATAAATACAGAAGCAAAATACTTTTATATAGTTATTTACTTTACTAAAACATTTTCAGACAATAGCGAATGACATGAAAAACAATAAAATAATTTAGTAGAATAGGGAGCTCAAACTATATCTTGCAGGCTTAAGCCCAGTCTGTCACCTGGATTTGTATGGACTATGAACAAATAATGGTTTTTACATATTTTAGGTGTTGGGTAATATCAAAGAAGAGCCATATTTTTACTGTGAACGTGTAAAAGTTATATTGTTGTAAGGTGCGGTTGAGTCAGTTCTGACTCACAGTGACCCTATGCAGGACAAAACACTGCCTGGTCCTGCGCCACCCTCAGAAGTGTTGTGCTTGAGCCCATTGATACTGCCACTGTGTCATTCCATCTCTTTGGGGGTCTCCCTCTTTTCCACTCACTCTTCTCTTTACCAAACCTGATATCCTTCTCCAGAGACTAGTCCCTCCTGATCATATGTCCAAAGTATTGTAAGAGACTAATTATTTTGGACCTAGAAAAGGTTCTGGAAAAAATTATTAAAAAATTAAGTTTACTGAAATCCGCATTAAAGTTTTGTTTACACAACCACACTTATTTGTTTACATATTGGCAATAGCTGCTTTTGTATAATGGCAGAGCCGAGTCATTACCACAGAGACCATTATGGCCGGCAAAGCCAGAACAATTTGCTATCCAACACTTAATAGAAATATATGCTCACCCCTGTTATAGAAAATGGCTGCTAGAGGTGTGGGCGACTTTAGATTGGGTGGTCAGGAAAAACCTCTTGAAATGAATATGTATTATGACATGGAAATCAGAGAAAAATGCTTTTTCCACATTAAATTGGGTTGTCCCACAACATTTTCTAAAAGGAATAGTCTAATAACCATTCTGCCTTTTCAAGTGTCCCTCCCCCCCTCCAAAGGAAAATAAATGGCATACTTCAACCATCAGTCATCCATATGCCAAGTTTCCAAAATATAGAAGAGTTGGCTCCAACAGGAATGTTTCCAAAAGGTTATATATGAAAACAAGACGAGGAATTATTGTTATAACACCAAGGGTGAGCTTTTTCAGCCAAAGATTGCATATGTTATTTTGATTTTAGACCTTTGGACAGATTATTCAGAACCTTCTATAGAAGTGTTTGAACCAAAGGAAACTAGTTCTTTCTGCCAACAGTCTACTGAGTCATTAACAGAACATAGTAAAGATTTGAGGCTTTAGTTTTGGAAAAGTTGTCATAAATTCCCCCCAAAAGGAACATTCTACACGATGTGTTTCTCTCCATCCAGGAACTTTGACAAATTCCACCCATATTTTAAGCAGAGACTGTGCAAGGCAGCTGCCCACAGGGTATGAGTGGAGCGATCTTAAGAAACTGTCTTTTATGTCCTCTATTCCCAATGAGTAATAGTTTATGAGTAATGTTTTGTGATATATAACAGTTTGTGCATAAATAAATTAGCTAATGGACACTTCGAAGTTTCCAGTTCTTATAAATTGAACAAATATGGGTCAAGAAACTGCTATTTCTTATACATAATCAATCACCTCATGAGATTAGTTTTCTTGGTTTTAAACCTTATGGTCATAGTCTCATGAGACAACTCTGTCAATTGACATAACATTGTTCATAATGTTTATTTTCTACATCCCAGTTTGGTTAGTAGCACCTGGGGGTCTTAAAAGACTGTGACTATCCATCTAAGATACAATGGTTGGTCTGTACTCATCTGGAGCTAAAGAGAGAGAAAAAACCTCCAAGATTCAGAGATGGAAATGGTCTGCTAAACTAATTGTTTACATAAATCTTGGTCTCCTCTTACTTGACATCAGGAAAACTAGATGGTGCCTAGCTATCACTAATGGATGATATGATCAGTTTGCAGTTAGGAGATTCTGATAGAAAGTGGGGGGGGGCGTGTGGAATAGAACTTCAAATGCTCAAAAACTCAAGATGTACTAGAGCTATTGAGTTTGGAAGAATCCATGAGATTGCTGTCCCATACTCTTTACACACTGGGATAAAACTATCCCCTAAAATCACCTTGTAGTGAAATAGCTGGTTAGTTCATAAAATAAAATAGATCACCTGGAGTGCTTTACTCTTTTGAACTGTTATCTAGATGAGATGAAACACTTAACAATTACTCCAAAGCATTTCTGAGAAGGGGGATTAGGTGGGGAGGAGGCAGTGGGACTAGGTTAGTGGGAATGGAAGTAATGAGATTGTTGATGCAATGTAAAGAATGTAACCAATGTCCCTGAAAATATGTGCCCCAATCACTGAGTGGTGTGGTGGTGTGCTGACTCATGGTGACCCTGCATAGGATTCCTGAAGCTATAACTTTTCACACGAGCAGAAAGTCTCATCTTTCACCCTGGGAATGGCTGGTAGATTTGAACTGCTGACCTTATATTTAGTAGTCCAACTCATAACTCACTACATGTGTACACTTACACCAAAAAGAACTGTGTTAGCCAAAAGAAATAACTAAGCTGACCAATTTGGTAAGAAATCTACAAAAATTTTAAAAACTTTTTTTTTTTTTTTCTCAATTTGTCAGCTGAGAGTGTTTTTCTTCAATAAAATACAAGTATGGAGTCCTGGTGTGGTGCTGTAGGACAAGCACTAGAGTGCTAACTGCAAGGTCAATGGTTCAAACCCACCAGCTTCTCTTTAAAAACTTTAGATAGGGTCACTATGCGTCAAACTGACTGGACAGTACTTAAAAACAACAAAAATACAATACAAGCACAGTAAACTATTGTAGATGCTAAGTCTATAACTAACTTCCTAGGTCCAAAATAATTTGTTTTCCAGAAAATACTAAATTTCTATTTCAGAAATTAATTATATTTAGAGACAATCAAAAAGGAGTGTCAGTGGAATAGTAGTTAAGCAGTGGGCTGCGCACTGAAAGGTTAGTGATTTGAACCACCTGCTCCATGGGCAAAAGATGTAGCAGTAAATCCTATAAAGATCTCAGCTTTAGAAACCCTATGGGTGTCTTCTGCTCTGTGTTATACGCTTGCGGAGGAAGACTCATTAACAACCTGCGATATGCAGATGATACAACCTTGCTTGCTGAAAGTGAAGAGGACTTGAATCATTTACTGGTGAAGATGAAAGAACACAGCCTTCGGTATGGGTTGCATCTCAATGTCAGAAAAACAAAAAGCCTCACCACTGGACCAATAAACAACATTCTTATCAATGGAGAAAGGATTGAAGTTGTCAAGGACTTCATTCTTGGATCAACTGTCAACACTCATGGAAGCAGCAGTCAAGAGATCAGACGATGTATTGCTTTGGGCAAATCTGCTGCACAGGAACTTTTTTAAAGCATTGAAGAGCAGAGATGTCAGCTTGAGGACTAAGGTGCACCTGACCCAAGCCATGGTATTTTCAATAACCTCATATGGATGTGAAAGCTGGACAGTGAATAAGGAAGACTGTAGAAGAATTGATGCCTTTGAGTTGTGGTGTTGGAGCAGAATACTAAAAGTGCCATGGACTTCCAAAAGAACCAATAGATCTATTTTGGAAGAAGTGCAGCCAGAGTGCTCCTTGGAGGCCAGGATGGCTAAGCTTCGTCTCTCATACTTTGGACATATTGTCAGGAGAGAACAGTCGCTGGAGAAGGATGTCATGCTGGGTAAGATGGAGGGTCAGAGAAAAAGAGGAAGGCCCCCAACAAGATGGATCAGCCAGGTGGCATCACTGATGGTGTCAAGTGTGACAGCGGTAGTGAGGTTGGCCCAGGATCGGACATTGTTTCGTTCTGTTGTGCATGGGGTCACTTTGAGTCGGTTTCGACTCGATGGCACCTGACACCAACAACAATAAATTAGTGGGTTTGCTTTTTGTTTTAGAGTCATTCAAAGAAAAAGAAGACTTAACATTTATCTCCCAGACTCTTTTTCATAGCAAATTTTTGTTTTATTTTCCAACAAAATCTTAGCAAAATTCCTAAATGTAAAGCAGGTGTAAGTGAATATTCTTGTTCCTGTTAAACCCCTTCCTGGCTAAAAAGGAATCAAGGCTTCAAAGAGAAACAGCTGAATCTAGTTTGAGGCAGGGGACATCCTAGAAGAGCCTTGGATATCTTGTGCCAATGAATAAAGAGGTACTCAAAGACTAATGGAGTTCCATCAAAAGGCCACTGGAGACAGCTTAAAGGAGCTCTCACTCAGCTGAGATGGGACATTTGGGAATCAAAAAGAATAACAGCTTCATGGATTGAAATACACCAAATGCTTCACAATCTGCAAGTTGCAAATGCTACTACCAAAAAAAAAAAAAAATCCAACCACACAAAAACTCCTAACGGTGACTGTTAGACATAAATCATAAATGGAACACAAAATCGTTACTTTGGAAATAAATAAAAAGAAAGACTCAAACAAACCAAAACAGAAGACCCAGATGCCCACCTCCCTATTATTTTTTTCTTGTCCTGACAAACTGTGGTTGGGATATCACTGCTGTAGGCCATCTGTCCTAAGGACACTTCCATCTCTCAATTCAGAAAAGGCATGAGAATGACCGCGCTCAACATTAAGAATGTAATCAAGTCCACTGAAATGTACCTGTCAAAATTGTTGACATGCTGTATATTTCGCTGTGTATATTTCACTGAAAAAAAAACAAAAAAGTTCCGCAATTTGACTGTTCACACACTGTCAGAGACTGCTTTTGTGGAAGAATCCTCGCTCCATCCTCCTAAGTGGCTCAAACCCTTAACAGCGTGGCTTTTCAAAACACTTTTCAGTATTTCTACTACTGATTTTATCCATCAGATCTTTCTTCCCATTGTGATTCTAAAATAAAGAGCCTAAACCTCTCCACAATGACAATCTTTCAGGTATGTGTAGTAGCTTTCAAGTGACCACTCACTTAATCCAGGTTACACATTCCCAGGCCATATATCTCTTGATGATATGATACAGTTTTTGTTGGTTTCCCATCTGACTCCACTGTTGTTATGGTTAACTCTGATCAACTTGGTTCCCACTGTAAATCTTTTTTTTTTTTTTTTTCCCCACTGTAAATCTTTGCAGGAGCAGAAAACCTCATCTGTCTCCCTCTGAGCTACTGGTGGACTCACATCACTGACCTTGTGGTTTACAGTTCAGTGTTATCCTATATAGCTCCCATGTTCCACTGATACCACTGAATGGACTATAATCCATTTATCTTTCCTTCTTCTTTTTATGGTACTTAGAATTAAAAATGAAGCTCCCTCTAAATATGATGAGTGAAGCATAATGTGGAATTCTTATTAATTGCTGGTAACCTATCCCATATGATCATTTGACTATATATGAAGACAATAGAACCACTGTGCAAAACCCTTTAAATTTGAAAATCTGGTGCTACTCAGTAATCATTGTGCAGTTATAAAAGTTACCAATAAGAAGCAAGAATGCCTTCACCCTCAGGAACTCATCATGGGTGTATTTTACACACATTGCAAAGGGATAAAAACCTGATGTTTGGAATGGGATTTTGTCTTCGTTGGTGCCATGCAATTTGTGCCAGAAACATAATGTCATATGAGAGATGCTGAGAACGTGGCCACTTTCTAGAGTTCCTGGAAGTGATTTGGCAGGTTCTTAGTGAAATAATTACTATTCTCTATTTCCTACTTGAAAAATTAATTCATTATATTGTGCTATTAGTTTTTGCATGCATGAATAAGAAACAAGAACAGTATGTAATCGGGCTAATTGTGGGGTTGCTCAGTATTTTCATACTGGAAACCATCACCCTTTACGTTAGTGTTAGAAGATGGCTCATGACTTGTAAAACTGCAAAATAGTGGAAGGAGTTGTGTTATTGGCTCTTCAATAGGTCCTATACTCAAGAAAGCTGGGGTCCTTTAGGTCAGAGAGGGAAATGGGAGTTGAGAGTAAATGCCACATGTAAAAGAGACATTGTTGTTGTTAAGTGCTGTCAAGTTATAGCGATCCTGTATAGGGTTTCCTAGGAGTAGCTGCTGAGCTTGAACCACTGACCTTGCAGTTCAAATGGCTTTGGAGTCTCGCGCATTCACCCACAACTCCACAAAACAGATATCACATACATGATAATTATGAAGTTTATTTTTCCCATTATAACATAAATAAAGTTTACTAGGTAAGAACCACTTTAGATACATTCTATATCATAATAAATTGTGCCCACACTATCTCTTATATGAAATTTTGAAGATTTTAAATATTTGTAATCATTTGGTGTTACTAAGGAGCTCTGGTCATGCAATAGTTAAGTTGTTGTTGTTATGTGCCATGGAGTCAGTTCCGTCTCATAGCAACCCTGCACAGGGTTTTGGAGGCTATAAATCTTTATGGGAGCAGAAAGCCTCATCTTTCTCCCACAGAAGAGCTGGTAGTTTCGAACTGCTGATTCTGAGGTCTGCAGCCCAATTCGTAACCACTACGCTACCAGAGTACTTACTTGTTACCTGGCAAAGGTGGTGGCTTGAACCATTCTGTGGGAGAAAGACGTGACAGTCTGCTTCTATGTGACACAGAATCTCCATAAGTTAGAATCAACTTGACAGCACCTGTCAACAGCATTGAAACATGAAATGGTTTTCTACAATAACCACACTGGTTTAGGGGGTTAGAAAATGAGATAGGACAGACTCAGGAAATACACAGCAAGAGCACACACACACACACACATACACAAAAGTGAAGAGAGTATGTTGAAGGACTTCAAGAATTAAAGATAGTATGAGGAGGCTTCCAAAAGTTTGTGAGAAAATGTAATTAAAAGATAATGAAGTATTTTCACAAACTTGTTGAAGCCCTGTCATATGATTATATGCCACTGTGAGCTAAGCATTGGACTGTTAACACAATGTTGATTGTTCAAACCCACCAGCTGCTCTTCAGAAACCCTACTGTTGTTAAGTGCTGTTGAGTCAATTCTGACTCCTAACGATTCTGTGTAGGGTTTCCAAGGAGTAGCTGGTGAGTTTGAACCACCCACTGACCTTGGGGTTGAATGCTTATCTTGTAGTACCACACCAGAACCCCTATAGAGGGTCACTATCCATCAGAACTGACCCAAGGGCACTTGAAAACAAGAACAACATATGACTATGATTCCATAGAACAAGCATAAATATGAATATTTCATTCACAGTCACCCTGGCTGGTGGGTTTTAACTACCAACCTTGTAATTGGCAATCCGGTGTTTATCCTACAGCACCAAATCTAGACTCCAAATGTTTAGGCAGTGAAAAATCTTATGTAAAGCAGTGGAGCACTGTTATTCGCTCCATAATACATACTGTGAGTTACATACTGAGCAACGGGTAGGGTATAATAATAAGCAAGTAGACTTGGTTTCAGCACTCATGCAACTTATAGTCTAATGGAGAACGTAGATTTTGAACAAATGAATCATATAAAGTATTCAGTAGTTGTTCATATACATGATATGAAAAAAAAAAAAAAGGGCAATCTGAGTTACACAGAGAGCTGAAGGGTTAGCATGTTGTTTTGTTGTTGGTGGTCATTACTGTTGTTCAGTCAGCTCTGACTCATTGTAACCCATGGACATCAGACTGAAATACTGCTTCATTCCTATGCCATTTTCACCATCGTTGGCCTGCTGACATCCACTGTTGTAGCTATTGTGTAGCGGTAATGGTCAGTGAAGGAGACCTGGTAGGCAGCATAGTGGATTATGCCTTGGGCTGCTAACCTCATGGTTAGAGCTGAAGTCCACTAGGAGCTCCAAGTGAGAAAGAGGAAGCTTTCTGCTTCAGTAAAGATTGACTGCCTCGGAAACTGATCTAAGGAACAGCACCGCTGTAAGCAGAGGTCACTGATGAATTTTCAAGGTGTTAACCTAGTTCCACATTCAAGTTTGAACTATCATTTTGCCCATCGGAGATGCAAGCTAGTGATTTATTTTTTCGATTCTTCTTTGTTGAGGGACTGGGGGAAGTCACCTTCAGGTATCTGGGCCATTGTATGTCTTTTGGCAAAAATCAAGGAATTGAGTTGAATTCTAAAGTATTTCATTTGTGGGAGACTGAGGTTTACAGTGGGAGCCCGAACACTATTTTGGTCTTTACAGACATTGACACTCTGAGTTCTTCCTGAGATTAGTCAGCAATGTGGCAGTTTTGCCCTCAGGGAGACTGTGTTTAAAAGTAGATTATAACTCTCAGTGAACCCAGAAAGAGGAAATTTTGCCCTTGAGCTTGCATAGAGAATTAGAGATTATTCTGTAGGAGTCCTGGTGTGGTGCTGTGGGTTAATGCGCCGACTACAGAGCCATTGGAACTACAAGGTTGGACGTTCAAGCTCACCAGCTGATCCTCAAAAACCCTATACAGGGTTGCTATGGGCTGGAACCAACTCGATGGCACTTAACAACAACGAGTGGCTTGAATGTTGTTGTGAAGCTGGAAGCTCTGCCTCAGCAGGGTTACACATGATACCGAGAGATTTCAGCTGAGTTTCCAGACTAAGACAGACTAGGAAGAAGGAGAGGTAGATTACTTCAGATTGTTTCTTCTTAAGTGTAATTGAGTCAGTATTGATCCATAGGTTTCCAAGGACTGGCTGATGGACTTTAGCCACCAACCTTGTGGTTAGCAATCCGGTGTTTATCCCACAGCACCAAATGCGGACTCCAAATGTTTAGGCAATGAAAACCTTATGAATAGCAGTGGAACACTGTCATATAGCACCAGAATATTGAGACATTATGAATAGTACCAGAATATTGTTAGATATAGTACCAGAAGATGAGCTTCTCAGTTTGGAAGGCACTAAAAATTCAACTAGGAAAGAGCTGCCTCCTCAAAGCAGAATTGACCATGATGATGATGTCAATGGAGTAAAGTTCTGGTGACCTTCATTTGCTGATGGGGAAAACTCAAAATGAGGAGAAACAGTTGCAAACATCCATTAATAATCTGATCATGGAATGTCAAAGTAGGAATATAGGAAAACAGGAAGTTGTCAAAAATTAAGTGGAATGCAAAAAGCTCAATATCCTAAGCATAGTTAACTGAAATGGACTTGTATTGGCCATTTTGAACCTGATATTCACATGGTTTACTATGCTGGAAATGACAAACTGAAGAAGAGTGGCATCACATTTGTCATCATAAAGAGCATTTTGACAATTGCAAAATATATCTTGAAGTATAATGCTATCTGTGATAGGATAATATTAATGAAACTACAAAGAAGATTAGTTAATACCACTATTGGTCAAATTTATGGAACAAACACAAATGCCAATAAAGATGAGATTGAAGAATTCTACCAAATTCTTCTGTCTGAAATTCATCAAACAGGTAATGAAGATATATTGACAATTACTGGTGATTAGAATGCGAAGGTTGGAAACAAAGTTGGAAAAACGATTTTCAATAGTTGGAAAATATGGCTTTGGTGATACAAATAATGCTAGAGATTACATGATAGAATTTTGTAAGACCAATGACTTCTTCATTGTAGATACCTTTTTAAAACAATATCAAAGATGTGAACCTAACCAGATGCAATTCACAGAAATCAAATTGACTACATCTGTGGAAAGAGATGGTGGGGAAAGCTGCATATCATCAGTAAAAAAACAAAACAAAACAAAAAAAACTATGGAACAGACCACAATTGCTCACATGTAAGTTTAGGCTGAAACTGAAGAAAATTAAAACAAGTCTTTGAGAGTCAAAATATGACCTTGAACAAAGCCCTCTCTATTTTAGATATCATATTAAGAATAGATTTGCTGTATTGGACACTAATGACCAAAGACCAGAAGAGCTGTGGGATAACATCAAGAACATCATACAGTAAGAATACAAAAGGTCATTAAGAAGACAAGAAAGAAGGAATGTCAGAATGGATGTGAGAAAAGACTCTGAAACTTGCTCTCCAGTATAGAAATGCTAAGGCAAATGGAAGAAATGAGGAGATAAAAGAGCTGAAGAGAAAAATTTAAAGGACAGTTTGAGAAGGTTAAGTCAAATATTATCATGAAATGTACCTGTAGCTAGAAGACCAAAAGGAAAGAACATGCTCAGCATTTCTCAAGCTGAAAGAACTGAAGGAGAAAATTGAAGCTTCAACTTGAAATACTGAAGAATACTATGGGCAAACTATTGAATGATGCAGAAAGCATCAAAAGAAGACAGAAGGAACACAAAGTCACTGTACCAAAAAGAAATGATCTATGTTCAACCATTTCAAGAGGTAACATATGATCAAGAGCCAATGGTACTAAAGGAAGAAGCCCAATGTTCTCTGGAGGCATTGGCGAAGAACAAGGTCCCAGGATTTGATAAAATAAAAATTTTAATATTTCAACAAACTGAAGCAGCATTGGAGGCACTCACTCATTTATGCCAAGAAATTTGGAAGACTGATACATAGCCAGCTGACTAGAAGAGATCCATATTTGTGCCCATTCCAAAGAGAGGTGACCCAACAGAATGCAGAAATCATCAAACAACATTATTATCATCACAGGCAAGTAAAGTTTCCTTAAAGATAATTAAAAATGGCTGCACCAGTGCATTCACAGGGAACTGCCATAGGTTTGAGCCATATTCAGATGAGGACGTGGAATGAGGGATTTCATTGCTGAAATCAGATGTATCTTGGATAAAAGCAGAGAATGTCAGAAAGATGTTTACCTGTGCTTGATTGTCTATGTAAACGCTTTTGACTGTATGGGAAAGCTATGGACAACATTGTGGAGAATGATTATTCCAGGACACTTCAGTTACCTTATGTACTTGTCAAAGTTGGACAATGAATAAGGAAGACCATATTTACACTCTGGAGTTATTATCAAGAGGGACCAGTCCTTGGAGAAGGACATCATGCTTGTTAAAGTGGAAAGTCAGCAAAAAAGAGGAAGACCCTGAGGAGATGGAATGACAAGCAGCAATGGGCATCAGCGATTGTGAGTTTGGCACATGACCGGGCAGTATTTCCTTGTATTGAACATATATTTGCTATGTGTAGGAACAGGCTCAACAGCACTAAAAACAACAACTTAAATGATTTACTGAAAATAACTGCATGTCATTTAAAAGTTGGATGGTGGCCATAACTCAGGGACACGTGGTCATGAGTTATACCCCAACTGCCAGGTAGCCATGTGGTTGTTGTTGTCAAGTTTATTCTAGTCATAATGATAGTTTCCCTCATCCAGATAATTGTCTTTGACTTTGTCCTATAATAAAGTGGCCAAATAACAGGGTCTTTATAGAATATGTTTGAATTTGCACTTTTTTCTCCTAAAACAAAGCTAAATACTTTCTCAGACGCTGGCGCTCTATAAGACTGTGACCTGAGTTACCTTGCACATCCTTACTTTATACTTGTACCTTAGCAAATTTGATTTCCGTTAACTGACAGTAATAACTCCTACACCAGCTCTTAAGATAATTTGCTTTTTGAAAGCCCTGTCTCAAATGTATGAATGTCAAATGCAGTTATGAATCAGAAAGGAGGGAACAAAATTAACATTTATGCAGATTATGTGATCTTCTCTCTAGAAATTCTAAGTGCCACTTAAAAAACAATAAGAACTAAAAATAGAGCTCTTAGAAACAAGGCTGGATATGAAAAAACCTTCGTATCATTAAGAATTTTTTATATCCCAATAATAACCAGGCAGAACTAAATTAATTTATAGTATCCAAATACATCTAAGGTCCTAATTGCTCTCCATCTGTGTTTCTTATCTTGATGAAGAAAAGAACTATCCAAGTACACAATCCAGGAACCACAATTCTTCCTTTTCCACATCCAACAATCACCAGTTTCTTGTTGTAGAATGTTCCTTCCCCTTTACATCACAGAACCAACTCCTCCCTATGTTTCATGGTTCAATTTAGACCCTTCTTTATATTTGCAGTTCCTACGTGTCCCACCCCTCCCCTCCAGGACATGGTGTGACAGATCAGGACCAAGAAGGGATCCACTCAGAACCCAAGCAAGGGCTGTGCTTCTTTTATTTCTTTAATGCTGTATCAGGCATACAGTAGGTACTCAATAAATGTCAAATATCACAGTACCATGTAGTGAAAAGGTATAAGACAGAGGATTACATTTTTGCTTTTTTGTATTGTCCTCACCTTTATCACAATGTTGCAGTTGTCTGGGATTGCTAAAACAGAAATACCAGAGGTGGGTAGCTTTCAAGAACACCTATTTGTTTTCTCCCAGTTCCAGAAACTAAGAGTTCAAATCAGGATCTTGGCCATGTTGATTCCTTCTTTCTTGGTAGCCTTGGGCATTCCTTGGTTCCTTGCTGAGCCTCACATAGCATCTATCTCCTTCAGTGTGTGCCTAATTAGACACAAAGGTGTCTAATCATCTCTTTTTATAATTCATAAGTGATTAGATTTAGAACCCACCTTACTCAGATATGATTAATGAACAGAACAAAGAAAATCTTATTTCAAATCAAATTATATCTACAGTTAACAGGGGTTAGGATTCCAAGATGTATTTTTAAAGAAACAGCTTAACCCATAATAACCAACTTTTTGACTTCCCTTTCTTTTAAATTCATGTGCTCCGTGAGAGAGCTGTACTAGCTCAGTGCTTCTTCGTCCTGGCTGCCCATTAAAACTATCTGGGAATCTTTGAAAACCAATCCAGACAAATCAAGTGATGATTTCTTGCAAAAGGGTTAACACATATGTATTTTTTAGTAGCTCCCCAGTTGGCAATAGTGAGCAGACAAGAGTTGAGAAGCATGGGGTTATGATGGCTAAGATCCCTGTTGAGGATACACATGAACCACTCCATTATCATTTATTTCAGGGCCCAATAGCAAAAGATAGTGTCGATATAAAGAAGAGTTTAGATCCTAGACCTTGGATTACTCATGTTGTCATTGGTAAAACATGATCAAAGTAAGTTCCCCATAAAGTTGTGTGATGACAAAATAAAATATTGTATAGGCTGCCTGGTATATAGTAAATGTTCAGTTAGTTAATGCTTCCCAGTCTAGACTATAACCATGCCTCTAAAATTTTAGATTTTAAATTATGCATTAACTTCTATCCTCAATGACAGTGCGATCGAGAGTGTCTAAAGAGCAACACTTAATATATTTTTATTGAAGTTTAACACCATCGAGTTGACTCTGACTCGTAGCAACACTTTATAAAGTTTGAGAGGAGCAGCTGGTGGGTTTGAAATCCTATAGTGTCATACCAGGGCATTTCATAAGGGTAAGATAATAAAGTACATAAACTGATGAAATGATCAGCACTTGGGTAATACAGGCAAGAGAGCTCTTTGTATCATTTGACACTAGGGACAAAAGAGATAGAAGATGACCTTTCTGAGAAGTCTTGGAACTGCAAGCTATGCCTTAAACCCTTCCCTTCCTTACTTCCGTACTTGGACCTTTCTACATTTTAGTGCTTCCAGAATATTCATGCTGAAACCATTTCCTCTCTATAGTAATGCCCCAGAGAGGAGTGAATTGCAGGTCAATACATCGTTTATTTATTAGAATTCACTGAAGTTGCATTTGAAGTCCTGTGTAATTATCTAGCCTTTTGAACTTTCCGATGACGATGACGGGTGTTAAAACAAACATTGCTATTTCTTAGATATTCTATAGGAAATGCTTATTTGTGCAGGCAAGTTTATATTTGCATCTCATCTTTTCCTCAGATGCTGTTTCCACTTCTGATTTTCAAATATTTTTACCTCAGTCTTTTCCAGATCTGTCTTCTCCATCTTATGTCTGCTTAAGCTTTGAGATTTTTGGCTGTCAGCCACTCAGTTTCATTTGAAAGGAATCTGAAAACTCCCTACATTTCCCAATCAGGTGCAGAGTGGATGTGCTGAAGTTTTCCGTCGATTACATTTGTTTTTCTCATATCCCTTGTGAGTGAGGACATATGGAAAGTCTTAGCTGAGGTCCACATATTAGGTTTGGGGGAGATCTGCTTGTGGCATGTGTTACCTTGCCACTTGTTAGTGTTGATTGACCTGATTGGCTGTCTGGGGGATGGGAGTGAAGTTCTATTCCTTAAGCATTTGTTGTTGTTGTTATAAAGTACCCTCGAGTCGGTTCCAACCCATAGCGACCCTGAAGAGGGTTTCCGAGGCTGTAAGTCTTTACGGGAGCAGAAAGCCTCATCTTTCTCCCATGGAGCAGCTGGTGGTTTCGAACTGCTGACCTTGCAGTTTGTAGCCCGATTTGTAATCACTATGCTACCAGAGCTCCTGTTCCTTCAGCACTAAGGTACATAATTTGAACTAAGGGATCATAGACTCTTGGAGGGAGAAACAATATTAGGGACAATCGTGTCTATCATCTCATTGCAAACATAAAAAATCCTTATCAAGGAAACTACATAGACTTACTCAGAGTCTTACCTAGATAGAAGCAGAGAGGGATTAGAGTCTTGGCTATTTTGATTCCTATTACAGAATCCTGGTGTGGTGCTATGGGATAAAACACTGGGCCACAAGGTAAGTTTGAACCACAAGGTAGGCATTCAAATCCACCAGCTGCTTCTTGGAAATCCTATTCAGGGTCAATAGGAGTCGAAACCAACTCATTGGACAGTACTCAACAACAACATTATGGAAGCACGTTCTGTAAGGGTGCACAGCAGGGTGATTTGATAGCAAGAAAACTGATTTTGAAGACATGACTTTGCAGATAGGTCTGGCTTTGGTTCTCAACTCTGCCCTTTGGGTAATATAGCCTTGTTGACAAAACTGGTGCATGGATTTTTAAATAATTTATTCATAATGTCACATACATTACAGACCTTCAATGAGAGTTAGTTTGACCACTGGCCAATGGGATGTCTGGGGAGGGCCTCTGTGAGGCACACCCTGCAGAAGTAATATGAGGCTTGTTGTTGTTAAGTGCCATTGAGTCGGTTCTGCTCCATAACGACCCTGTAAAGGGTTTCCAAGGAGTGGCTGGTAAGCTTGAACAGGCGACCTTGTGGTTCAAACTGACTTTGTAGTCCATTGCCTTAGCCCACAGTGCCACACCAGGATTCCATAATATGAGGTAGTACAATCCATTTTATCAATTAATAGAGTTATATCTGGAAGCCTCAGAAATGCTTGCTAGAGATCTATGATATGGGTGGGTGACTTGACTCTTTAAATTGAAAGGGGTTTTTGCTTACCTAACCCTGCATTTCTGTTTGAAAGAAAAAGTCAGATTGAACTACGTATTTCTTCATACTCTCAAGAAACATTGAATAGTGGCAATACTTTAATTTCCTTTCAAAGAGGAATTTGGGCTACAATCAAATTTTCCTGGGTAAGAGCATGTTTCTAGGTGATAGGAATACCATGAAACTCTCCCTGCAAATCATCTGCTATTCTACCACCTAGGAAAATGATGGTGAGCTGAATTTCTCTTGCCCTTTATCCTCCTCATACAAATCATAAGAATCCAACTTGGCATAGGACAGAGTAGCACTTGAAGCACTTTGCCATATATAGACTGCTCTAGATAATCTTGTGAAGTAGACAGGAGAACAATGATTATCTTTTCCATTTTACAAATAAGAAGGTTCAGCTGCAACCTTTGCCTCTTTGCCCCTCAGTGCATAGACTTAAGCATTGACATTTCTGGAGCCCGAATATATGGTGGTCTTCCATGATCTGAATCTTACCTTGCTTTTAACCTTGTCTCCTCCATCCCTTCACCTTATATTTCCTATATTCACCATTTGTATTTATGGTTCGTGGAACCAGAAAACCCTTTTGATTCTTCTCCCTTGCCTGTTGAAGACTTGTAATTGCTGTTGTTCTTAGGTGCCTTAGAATCAATTCCAAATCATAGCCACTCTGTGAACAAAGGAAACACTGCCCAGTCCTCACGATTGCTCTATATTTGAACCTATTGTTGCTACAATTGTACCAATCTATCTCATTAGGGGAGTCTCCTTTTTCTCTGTCCCTCCACTTTACCAAATGTGATGTCCTTCTCCAGGGACTGGTCCCTCCTGATAAAATGTCCAAAGTATGAGAGACGAAGTCTAGCCATCCTGGCTTCTAAGGAGCACTCTGGCTGTGATTTTTCCAACACAGCTTTGTTTATTCCTCTGTCAGCCCAAGTTATCTTCAAAATTCTTTCCCAGCATCAAATCAAATGCATCGGTTCTCCTATCTTCTTAATTCCTTGTCCAACTTTTATGTGAATATGAGACTATTGAAAATACCCTGGCTTGAGTCAGGCACACTTACATCCTCAAACTAATATCTTTGCTCTTTAACACTTTAAAGAAGACTTGTGCAGCAGATTTGCTGAATGCAATACATTTTTTAATTTTCTCACTGCTGCTTCCATGAGTGTTGATGATGGATTCAAACAAAACGACGTCTTTGAAAATTTCAACCTTTTCTCCATTAATCATGATGTTATTTATTGGTCTAGTGGTGAGCATTTTTGTTTTCTTTACATTTAGGTACAACCCATACCTAAGGCTCTATCTTTGATATTCATCAGTAAATATTTTCATACCTATTTTCTTTCAGCAAGCAAGGTTGTATCATCTGCATATTGCAGGTTGTAATGAATCTTCCTCCAATCCTGATGCCATGCTCTTCTCCATATAATTCAGCTACTGGGATTATTTGCTCAGCATACAAACTGAATAAGCATGGTGAAAGAATACAACCCTGGCACAAACCTTTACTAATTTGAAACCATTTGGTATTTCCTTGTTCTGTTTGAACAACTGCCTCTTGATTTGTGCCCAGGTACCTTATGAGCACAATTAAGAATTCCAGAATACTCATTCTTTGCAATGTTGTCCATACTTGTCCTGATTCATATGCTCAAAAGCGTCACTGTTTCTCTGGGTAGGATCCTGCACCTGCTCTTCTCCCTTGATGGTCCCAGGGCCCTCCACTCCTGGACTGCAAAGTCAACCACTCCCCTCCTTTTGCTACAAAATGTATACCTTTACATTTCCAACACTCATAGACAGTCCTGATAGTGATTATTAACTATTGTACCACATGAGTGCTATCTACATCTCCTTCATCAGTCCCACCCAGACAGATTGGACACTACTCAGTGGAGAGTCTACCTTCCTTCTCGCCCTCTGGATCTAAGCTCCCTCTTGAAAGCTTGTAAGCCAGTCACTTCTTACCTTTGTAGCCCCTCCCTGCATATTGGGTAGCCAATGTCCAAGTTGCCCATCCCTGTCTACCCTGTGTATAGAGGGGGTGGGAATGATCCTCACTGTAAAGATTTGTTCCCTCTTTCGAGCTACTGCATCCATAGGTGTAGGTCAAGTTCATCAAATTTTATCAGAGTACTCTTTTTTTTTCTCTTCTTTCTTCAGCTCGTTGAGCTCTGATCATCCAGTCATTGAAGCCAGGTAAAGCGGATATTATCTGTAAGTGTGGGTGTTGTTGTGCATATGCCCTCTCTTCTTATCAGCTGGAGGCTTCACTCTCCACTCTAGTCCTTTGTGTCTATGTCACTGACTCAGGGCCCAGGTCTTGCCAATACTCTCCAGGTTAACAGGAGAATAATGAACATGGTTGGACTTAGCAGCTTCAATGCTGTTTTTCCCTCACTTCCCCTTATCAGTGACCAACATGGTCACCAGTCAGAGCACGTGTGTGCTCGTGTATTCCCATTGAGTCTCAGTCTTGGAAGGGGGTTTGCCCTGAGGGGACCTGACTGCTTGCCTTGATGTCTCCTGGGTGAGCAACTTGCTTGTTCTTGTAATCGTCAGTTGGACTACCGTTATTGTTTTGTGTATTTTAACTATTGGTCTTTCTTTCAAGAAGTATCTTCTGTTCTAGCTGCTCCAGACTGGTCTGCTTGTACTTTCTGGCAGAAATTTCTCACCTCAGAAGATTCTGGATGAAATTCAGGATTCCACCTATAGTCTTATGTAATACAGAGGCTCCACAGGAAGCCTCCTTCACTGAGCACGTTGTAGCCCCATTTTAGGTATTCTAATCAGTTATAGACAGAAGATGGACTTATAAGCTTTCTATGGTGATATTTCTGGCTATTCCTTTCTCTCCCCCTTAAACACCTATTTTATAATGGTATGCAAGGGAAACCAAGATTCAAAAGATAGTCAAGCATCTTAACATTATTTCTCCGCTTTTGCCCATTCTAAACATGTCTCAATCCCTGTATCCCAGAGCCCTGTTGTTCTAAGGTTGTGCATAGATCATCATTTACCTCTGTCTCACTTAGCCCATGTAAACATGCCTACTTGTTTTCCCATCTGCCTTGTTCTTCCATTCCCGTCCCCTTTCTTGTGTGTTGCTACCTTCCCTAGCACCCAAACTATCGTGTGTCTGTTCCCTACCCTGTGCTCCACCTGCCCCTCCCTTCCCTCACCCTACCCTCTACATCCTGGTAACCAGCAAATAATCATCCTCCCCACCCCCTGCTTTAGTATGGGTTCTTTTTCTTAGTCTTTTACAGTAGTGGTCTTATGCAGTATTTCTCCTTTTGTGACTAATTTCACTCGAAATATGTCCTCAAGTTTCATCCATGTTATGTGATAGCATATAGCTTCCTTGTTGTTCTTCAAGGAAGCATAATATTCCATCATGTGTTTATCACCACAGTTTGTTTATCCGATCTTCCATTGATGGCACTTAGGCTGTCTCCATCTTTTTGCTATTGTAATTAGTGCTGCTATGAATATTGGTGTGCATATATCTACTCATGTTATGGCTCATATTTCTTGTGGGTAAATACCAAGTGGAGGAATTGCTGGATCATAAGGTATTTCTATTTCCAACCTTCTGAGGAAGTGAATATTGCTTTCCAGAGAGGTTGGATCATTTTACAATCCCACCAGCAATGCAGGAGTGTCCCAGTCTCTCCACAAACTTGGCAGCATTTATTCTCCTCTACTTTTTTGATCTTTGCTATTATTGCTGGTGTGAGATGATATCTCATTGTTGTTTTGATTTACATCTCTCCAATGGCTAGTGATCCTGAACAATGCTTCATATGTGTGCTGGCAGCCTGGATCTCCTCCTTAGTGAAGTGTCTGTTCATGTCCTGTGCCCATTTTTTAATTGGGTTATTTGTCTTTTTCTTGTAGAGATGTTGTAGTTTCCTATATATTTTAGAAATGAGTCCCTTGTCTGATGTGTTGTTGCAAAAGATTTTTTCCCATTCTGTGGGACCCTTTTTACTCTTCTGGTGAAGTCTTTTGATGTACATAAGTTTTTAATTTTTAGTATGTCCCATTCATCTATTTTGTCTACTTTTGTTTGTGTAGTTTTCAAAATGTTTGGTAGTCTGTGTATTCCCTGAATTAGTGCCCTCACATTTGTCCCTATTTTTTCATTGATGGCCTTCATAATTCTGGGATTCACATTTAGTCTTTAATCCATGCTAAGTTGGTTTTTGGTTAAGGCATGAGGTAAAGGTCTTGTTTCAATCTTTTGCATATTGTTTTCCAGTTCTGCCAGCATCATCTGTTGAAGAGGCTATCACCTCCACTTGCGATATATTTAGGTACTTTGTCAAAAATCAATTGGCTGTCTGTGGATGGGTTAATATCTGGATTCTCGATTCTGTTCCATTGATCATTGTCTCTTACGTTGTACCAGTACCAAGCAGATTTGACCACTGTAGCCATGTAATTATTTTTCAAGTCAGGGAGTGAAAGGTTTCCAACCTTATTTTTCTTCTTAAGCAGTGCTTTGCTTATTCTAGGTCTCTTTCCTTTCCATATAAAGTTTGTAATTGTTTTTTCCATCTGTTTGAAGAATGTCGTTGGAATCTGGATTGGAATTGCATTATATGTGTAAATGGCTTTGGGCAGTATTGACGTTTTCATAGGGTTAAGTCTTCCTATCCAGGAGTATGATACATTCTTCCATTTTTGTAGGTCTCTTTTGGTTTCTTGTAGCAGTGTTTTGTAGTTTTCTTTGTATAAGTCCTTTGTTTCTCTAAGTACATTTTTTCCTAGATATGTTATCCTTTGGGTGGCTATTGTAAATGTGGTATTGTTTTCCTTATGTCCTTTTCAGTGCTATCATTTTAGGTATAGATGAATCCAACTGATTTTTGTATGTTGATCTTATATCCTGCCACTTTGCTAAATCTTCCAATGAGGTCCAGTAGTTTTTTTTCTGAGTCTGGGGTTTTCTATGAATAGGAACATAATATGTGCAAATAGAGAGAGTTTTACTTCCTCTTTGCCAATTTGGATGCCTTTAATTTCCCTGTCTTGCTGTATAGCTCTTGCTAAGACTTCCAGCACAATATTGAATAGAAGCAGTGACAAAGGGCATTCTTGTCTGCTTCCTGTTCACACAGGGAAGGCTTTCAGTTTCTCTCCATTGAGAGTAATGTAGGCTGTTGGTTTTTTATATATGCTCTTAATTATGTTTAGGAATTTACCTTCAATTCCTATTTTGTTGAGTGTTTTTATCAAGAATGGATGTTGGATTTTGTCAAACATCCTTTTCTGCATCAATTGATGTGATCATGTATTTTTTTGTTTTCTTTTTTCTTATTTATATGGTGGATTATGTTGATCGTTTTTCTAATATTGAACCATCCTTGCATTCCTGCTATGAATCCCACTAGATCATGTTGTATTATCTTTTTGATGTGTTGCTGGATTCTGTTGGCTAGGATTTTGTTGAGAATTTTTACATTTATGGTCATGAGGGATATTGGTCTATAATTTTCTTTCTTAGTGACATCCTTTCCTGGTTTTGGTATAAAGGTTATGCTTGCTTCATAAAATATATTAGGAAGTTTTCCATCCTCCTCTATTTCCTGGAATAATTTGAGTAGAATTGGTGACAGCTCTTCCCTGAAAGTTTGTTAGAACTCATGTGTGAAGCCATCTTGGCCTGGACTTATTTTGGTTGGGAGTTTTTAGATGACTTGATCAATTTCTTCTTTTGTTATGGGTCTGCTTAGGTTTTCTACTTCATTGTGTGTATGTTTAGGTAGGTCATGTTTATCTAAAAATGTATCCATCTCTTCTAAGTTTTCAAATTTGAAAGAGTACAACTTTTCATAGTATCCTGTTATTATCCTTTTGATTTCTTTTTGTTCCATTGTGACATCGCCTATGTGGTTTCTAATGCATGCTGTTTGTGTCTTCTTCCGCTTTTCCTTCATTAGGTTTGTAAATTTTGTTAAACCGTTCAAAGAACCAGCTTCTTGTCCTGTGTATTCTTTCTATAGATTTTCTGTTTTCTATCTCATTTGTTTCTGCTCTAATTTCTTTGGTGGCTGTAGGGTTCCCTTTTTTGCTCTGTTTCTAATTGTTGTAGATGTTGTGTTATGTGTTAATTTTAGTCCGTTCTTCTTTTTGGATGTGTGCATTTATTGAAATAAATTGTCCTCTCTGCACCACTTTCATCCTGTCCCAAATATTTTGGTATGTTGTGTTTTTGTTCTCATTTGTTTCTAGGAACTTTGTGAGTTTGCAGTTAATTTCTTCTACTACCCAATAACTTTTCAATGGGGTGTTATTCAGTTTCCATGTATTTGACTTTATTTTTTTGGTCTTCCTATTGTTGATTTCTAATTTGATAGCATTGTGGTCTGAGGAGATGCTTTGTAGTATTTTGATATTTGTTCATTTATAGGGATTTGTTTTGTAGCCTAACACATGGTCTATTCTGGAAATTGTTCCATGTGTATTGGAAAAGAATGTGTATCGTGCTCTTGTTGAGTAATACAGAAATGGCTGCAACCATACATTGACACAGAATTTCCAGAGGTTCAAACCAAATTCAGAAGAAGATGTAGAATGAGGGATATCATTGCTGATGTCCGAAGGATCTTGGCTGCAAGCAAAGAATATCAGAAAGATGTTTTACCTGTGCTTTATTGACTATGCAAAGTCTTTTGATTATGTGGATCATGACAAGCTATGGACAACATTGCAAAGTATGAGTATTCCAGAACACTTAATTGTGATCATGAGGAATCTGTACATGGACCAAGTGGCAGTAGTTAGAACAGAATATGGGAATACTGAATGGTTTAAAATTAAGCAAGTTGTGAGATAGGGTTGTATTCTTTTCTGCATTCCGTTGGGTCACCTCTCTTTGGAATGGTCACAAATACAGATCTTTTCCAATCAGTTGGTCAGATCATTGTCTTCCAAATTTCTTGACATAGATGAGTGAGTGCCTCCAGTGCCACCTCACTTTCTTGAAAGATTTCATTCCTGGTGCTTTGTTCTTTGCCAATTCCTTCAATGTACCTTGGACTTCTTGTGCTTTATTACTTATGGAAAGCACTGTGTGCTCCATGAAAAACTATAGACAACAGTGCAGAAATGGGTATTCTTGAACACTTCGTGAGTAATCTATATATAGATTAAGAGAGTTATTCAAACAGAACAAAGGGATACCAAATTGTTTAAAATCAGAAAAGGTGTGTGCCAGGAAATGTATCCTTTCAGCGTATTTATTCAATCTGTATGATGAACAAATAATCCTAGAAGTTGGATTTTATGAAGAGGAACATAACATCAGGATTGGAGGAAGACTACTTAATAACCTGCTATATGCAGATGGTACAATCTTGCCTGCTGGAAGTGAAGAGAACTTGAAGTACTTACTGAGGATTTCAAAGACTAACCTTCAGTAGGGATTGAACCTCAATGTGAAGAAAACAGAAATCTTCACAGCTGGATCAATAAAAAACATCATAATCAACAGAGAAAAGATGGAAGTTGTTAAAGACTTCATTTTACTCATGGAAGCAATAATCAAGAAATCAAATGATTTATTTCATTATTTGCAGGAAAATCTGCTGCAAAAAGACCTAGTTAAAATGTTCAAGAGCAAAGGTATCAGTTTGAGGTATCAATCACCTCATATGCATGTGAAAGTTGAACAAAGAATAAGGAAGACCAGAGAAGAATTGAAATATTTGAATTATGGCCTTGGAGAAGAATATCAAAAGGACCATGAACTGCCAGGAGAACAAATAAATCTGTCTTGGACAAAGTGCAGGTAGAATGCTTCTTAGAAACCAGAATGGTGAGACATCATCTCTTATACTTCAGACATGCTTTCAGATGGTCTTAGTCCCCACAGAATGACATTATATTGAACAAGGTGGAAGGTCAATAAGAAAAGAAAAGAAACAACCCCAAGGAAATGGATTGACACAGTGACAGCATCAGTGGGTTCAAGTGTAACAACAATAGTGAGGATGGTCCAGGATTGAGCAGTGTTTTGTTCTGTTGTGCATAGGCTTACTATGACTCCAAATTGACTTGAAGATACCTAATCATAAATAGGTGTCCTTGTGTGACGCTGTAAGATAAACAAGGTAGGTCTGAAATGCAAGGTCAGCAGTTTGATCTCACCAGCTGCTCCTCAGAAACCCTATAAAGGGTCACTATGAGTTAGAACCAATTCAACAGTTGTGGTGGTGGTTATGTGCTGTGGAGTTGATTCCAACTCATAGCAATCCTGTTCAGGATTTCCAAAGCTGTAAATCATAACAGGAGCAGAAAGCCTCATCTTTCTGCCATGGAACAGCTGGTAGTTAAGAACTGCCGATCTTAAGGTTCACAGCCCGATTCATAACCATTATGCTACCAGAGCTCCTTACAGTACTTACCAACTACAATAAATAATATATTCAAATGTACACAGCAACCACTAAAACCAGTGATGATAAAATTGAAGAATTCTACCAACTTCTTCAGTTTGAAATTGGTCAAACAAGCAATAAAGATGCATTGATAATTAATGATTATTTGAATGCTAAAGTTGGAAACAAAGAGGAAAGATTCAGGTTGGAAAACATGACCTTGGTGATAGAAATGACATTAGAGACCTTATGAAAGAATTTTGCAAGACCAACAATTTACTCATTGCAAATACCTTTTTAAAACCACATAAATGGTGACTGCACACCTGGACCTCACCAGATGGAAGACATAGAATCAAATTGAAAACATCTGTGGAAAGCAGTGGTGGAGAAGTTGAATATTATCAGTCAAAACAAGATCAGGGATCAACTGTGAAATGCACCATCAATGATTCATATGCAAATTCAAACTGAACCTGAAAAAAATTAAAACAAGTTCACAAGAACCAAAGCATGACCTTGACTATTTCCCACCCGAATTAGGAGCACCTCAAGAACAGATTTGATGCATTAGATACCAATGACTGAAACCCAGAAGTGTTGTGGGATGACATCAAGAGCATCATACATGAAGAAAGCAAAAGATTATTAAAAAGACATAAAATAAAGAAAGAAAAGACCAAAATGGATGTCAGAAAAGACTCTGAAACTTTTTATTGAGCAAACAAAAGTTACAGCAACTAGAATAACTGATCAAAAAGTTTCAAAGGACACTCAAGAAGTGAAAGTATAATAATGAAATGGGCAAAGACCTGGAGTTACAAAACAAAAAGTGAAGAACACGCTCATAGCTTCTCAAGCTGAAAGAACTGAAGAAAAAAATCAAGCCTCAGATTGAAATAATGAAGAATTCTAGAAGCAAAATAGGAGTCCTCATATGGCACTGTAGGATAAGCACTGGGCTGCTAACCACAGGTCGGCAGCTCAAGCCTACCAGCAGCAACTTGGAAACCCTTTACAGAGTCTTTATGAGTCAGAACTGATTTCATGGCATTTAACAACAACAAAAGGGGCAAAATATGAAGATGCAGGAAGAATCAAAAGAAGATGAAAGTAATACAGAGTTACCATACCCAAAAGAACTGGTCGATGCTCAACAATCTCAAGATCAAAAAACGATTGCATTGAAGGAAGAAGTTCAAGCTGCGCTATAGTAGTTGTTGAAAAACAAGGCTCTAGGAATTCACTAAATACAAATTGAAATCCTTCAACAAACTGATGTAACATTGCAGGTGCTCTCTTTGCCAGGCTATTTTGGAACACAATTACCAGGCTAGCCAATTGAAAAAAAACACACAAAACACCCATATTTGTGCCCATTCAAAATAAAGGTGATCCAACAGAATATGGAAATGATAAAAATAATAATAATAATAATTAACATCACATGACAGCAATAATTTTCTGAGGGTAATTCAAAATGCTTGTAGCAGTGCATTGATAGGAAGCTGCCAGACATTCAAGACAGATTGAAAAGAGGATAGGAAGAGGAATCTCATTGCTGATATCATATGTATCTTGGCTAAAAGCAGAGAATACCAGAAAGATGTTTACTTGTTGTTTATTGATTATGCAAGGGCATGCAACTCTGTGGATCATAACAAATTATGAGTAAAAGTTCAAAGAATGGGTATTCCTGACCCATTGTGCTCACGAGGAACCTGTACAAAAACCAAGAGGCAGCCATTCAAACGGAACAAGTGAATACTAAATGGTTGATAATCAGGAAATTCAAATTAAAGGATGCTACTTTCAATCACCTCCTATGCATGTGAAAGTTGAACAATGAGTACAAAAGAATGTAGAAGAATTGATGCATTTGAATTATGGTGTTGATGAAGAGTATCAGAAGTACCATGGACTGCTAAAGAACAAACAAATCTGTCTTGGAAGAAGTAAGACAGAATGCTCCTTAAAGCCAGGATGATGAAGCTTTGTCTGTCATTCTTTGGACATATTGTCAAGAGGGACCAGTCACTGGAGAAGAACATTAAACTTGGTAAAATTGAGAGTCCAGGAGAAAGATGAAGACTCCCCTAATGAGATGGATTGACATAGTAAGGATGGATACAGTTGTGAGGATGGCACAGGACCGGGTACTGTGACATTCTGCAATGCGTAGGGTAACTGAGTGGGAACCTAAGAACAACAGCAATTTTTTGGTTAGCAGCTGAGCACATAACTCTTGCACCATTAGGTCTAATGAAGACATCTTATTCTGAGTTTTGCTCATGGACATATGCTTTTGCTGTTATTGTATTCCATTGACTGAATTCTGGCTTACAGGTGGCACAATGGTTAAGAGCTTGACTTTGAACAGAGAGATCAGCGGTACAAATTCACCAGTGAGGAAAGAACTGATGATCTACTCTTGTAAAGATTACAGCATAGGGAATCTTACAAGGCAGTTGTCCTTTGTCCTGTAGGACTGGTGTCAGGTTCATCTTCTTGTATCTTATCCAAATCTATATTTGTGGACAAGTACTGTGCCTCTTAAGGAATACTTTATTATTATTATTTTTGTCTTTTTCCACTTGAGCAAAGTTATTTTATTTTTTAAAACCAATTGAATTAAGGAATCAATGAGAAAAGAAACTGACTTGTTTTTTTTTGTTTGAAAACAGGCCACAGCTCACCTAGCATAGGATCATGAATTAGCAGCTATTGTATCTTTACTGGATTTCAGAGCCTGAACCAGCTTTCTATTCCAGGAACTCTTAGATCCAGACAGTTCCATGCTCCACAAGGACTTGGTCTTGCTCTTCTCAGGCAAGTAGAGGTCCTGGGCCTGCTATCTCACTACTTAGTATCTTCTAGTAAGAGGAATGAAATGCCTCTAGTTTCCTTCCCACTGAGAAACAGAAGGTTCCCATGGTCTGTGTTTTCTCCTCCTGGCTTCTGTCTCAGGGAAAAGGGCAAGCTGAAGACACTTGCTGTTCAAGCCCCACCTCACAGCCTTGTCACCATGGAATTTGCTTA
>NW_006408519.1:36985412-36999694 GCF_000296735.1 Chrysochloris asiatica | reverse complement strand
AGCTGCTCCATCGCTCCACATCATCATCTTTGGCTCCATTTCAGGCATCATTGCTTCTCTGGGTAGGGTCCCGCTCTCTGCTCTTCTCCCGGTATACATTTCTTGATCTCTACATATTACTACATAAATGTAATAATCTATAAGATTAAATGAGCCAAATACAAATATCAATTGATTATTTTTATTAGAACCAGTTAGAAAAAATGAGAAGGGATACCAAAATCAAGAGAAGCTAAGTCTAACAAATATTTGGGTGCATTATAATTCTATAACAACTTAAAATTATCAGTCAAACGGGATGGGGAGTATAGAAATAGCATATAATAGAAAATAAAATATTTGATAAAGAAACATTTGAAATCAATGAAAAAAGAAAAGTCATTTAATGGACTCAATGACACTTAACAACACTGGTTTGCCCCCAATTCTATCCCCTAGTTCACATTTATTTTGAAATCATTTCTGATACATTAAAATATGACAATTATAAGAATATCATTAGATACTCATGCCATGGCCTTTATAAGAAAAAGACATTAAAAGAAAAGCACATCAATTTGACTAAAGAATAATATAAAAGGATTTGTTGTTGTCAAGTAAGAGGAATGAAATGCCTCTAGTTTCCTTCCCACTGAGAAACAGAAGGTTCCCATGGTCTGTGTTCTCTCCTCCTGGCTTCTGTCTCAGGGAAAAGGGCAAGCTGAAGACACTTACTGTTCAAGCCCCACCTCACAGCCTTGTCACCATGGAATTTGCTTAACTTCCCCTGAAAGAGATTCCAACCCATAGCGACCCTGTATAGGGTTTCCGAGGAGCAGCTGGTGAGCTTGAACCGCCAACCTTGCAGTTCAAATGGTTTTGCAGTCTGGCGCATTAACCCACAGCGCCACAAAAGGATTATTTTATGAAAAAGCTGCAACAACAAATTGGAGTCCTGATATGATGCTGTGGGTTAATGTGCTGAACTGCAAAATCGCTTTGAACTAAAAGGTTCATGGTTCAAGCTCACCAGCTGCTTCTTGGAAACCCTATACAGGGTCACTATGGGCCAGAAGCAAATTAAAGCACTTAACAATAACAACATTTACAGTAAAGGGAGAGAACAAAGATTCATTTTTGTTATGTATAAGCATTAAGGTATAAACACTAAGAATAAGAAAACCATGTTAACTAAAAAGCTAAAAGATGAGGAAATAAAAAAGATGAGGGTAATTAAAAAAAAAAAATGTTGTTATTAGGTGTCTTGGCTGGGTTTCGACTCAGACCTTCCCTATACATACCACAATGGAACATTGTCGAGTCCTGTATCATCCAACAATCTTTGCTATATTTGAGACCATTATGGGAGTCACTGTGTTAATCATTCTCATTAAGGATTTTCCTCCTTTTCCCTGATCCTCTACTTTATCAAGCATGCTGTACTTCTCCAAGGACTCGGCCCTTCTGATAATATGTCCAAAGTATGAGACAAAGTTTCAGTATCCTCCCTACTAAGGAGTATTCTGGCTATACTACTTTCTAAACAGATCTGTTTGATCTCCTGGAAGTCTATGGTATATTCAATGTCCTTTGTGGACACCATAATGCAAAGGCTTCAGTGCTTCTCCAGTCATCCTTATTCATTGTCCAACTTTCACATGCATATGAGGCCATTGAAAATACCATGACCTGGATCAGGTTACCCTTTGTCCTCAAAATGACACCTTTGATTTTTAAAAGTTTCAAGAAGTCTTTTGCAGCAGATTGACTCAATACAATATATTCTTTGGTTTCTTGACTGCTGTTTCCATGGACATTGATTATGGATTCAAGTAAAATGAAATCTTTGACAACTTTAATCTTAGTCTCTCATACTTTGGACATGTTATCAGGAGGGACCAGTCCCTGGAAAAGGACATGATATTTGGTAAAGTTGAAGGTCAGTGAAAAAGAGAGACCCCCAATGAGATAGATTGGCGCAGTGGCAGCAGCAATGGGCTCAAGCATAGCAGCAGTTGTGAGGATGTTGCAGGACCAGGTGTTACATTCTGCTGTACATAGGATCACTATGGGTAGGAGATGACTTAACAGTACCTAACAACACTAGCTAAGGAGCTCTGGTAGTGTAGTGGTTACGAATCGGGTTGTGAAACGCAAGGTCACTAGTTTGAAACTACCAGCTGTTCCGCAGGCGAAAGATGAGGCGTTCTGCTCCTGTAAAGATTTACAGCCTTGGAAACCCTGTACAGGGTCGCTATGAGTCGGAACCGACTCCACGGCACTTAACAACACAACAACAACACTAGCTGGAGTCCTGGTATGGTGCTGTGGGTTAATGCGTCAGACTGCAAAGCTGTTTGAACTGCAAGGCCGGTGGTTCAAGCTCACCAGCTTCTTCTTGGAAACCCTATCCAGGGTCGCTATGGGTCGGAACCAACTCAGTGGCACTTCACAACAACAATAACCATAGCTATGGGTCGGAATCAACTTGACGGCATTTAACAACAACAATAACAACATAGAACAGTGCATCTTCTTTTTTCTTTTGAACTGAAATTTTTAAATGCCTCTGTCCAAGTTATTTAATAAATGGATGGCTTCATTACAAAGAAAGATTTGAGGAATTATATCTATTTTAGTTTTGTTATCATGACAAATTGGTGCTAGATTAGTGTCAGAAACAACAAAGAAATGGAGACATGGAGCTTCAGCAAGGATGAAAAAGTGCTCAGCCTGAAATGCTTCCAGTGCCTAGTGGCATGGATTTTTCCAGAGCCAGGTATATGCTGGAAAAGCCTTGGGAAAAAAAAACAAAAAAAATATCACACATAGTCTTGAGCTTAGGCTCAAGACATTCCCGGAATAACCAAAGACATTCTAAAACCTGGACTGTAGAAAGCAATTTATAAATACTTATTGAATACCTGAATGAATGAGTGAGGCAATGTGTAAAGGGATGAGTGAATTATAAGCTAATAGTTGAAGCAAGGAGTCATCACTGTTTCCTCAATGCATTCTTATTATTAATGACTGATGCTACCAGGAATGAGCCAGGATAAGTCCTGGACTTCTAACTGAAAGGTCAGCAGTTTAAGTCCTCCAGCGGCTCCTTGAAAAAACCCTCTACAGAGTTGCTACGAGTCAACACTCACTGGACAGCACTCAACAACAACAACAAACAACAAAGGATTTATACTTGCATCATAAGGCCAAAAGGCAGTTACTGGAATATGTTTGATGCTTTTGTGGCTCTGTGTTTGATTATGGCTGGAAACATTTGCTTTAGGTAGACACTGATTCATGGAAATTATCCTGAAATTCTGGCAAAACTTCTCTAATGCTGAGGGTATGTTCCAGAAGAGTTGAGCTCCTCTCAAATTAATTCATATGTCAAATACCAAAGTAAGAAAACATGCAATTTTTTATGCAACCTACAGTGACTTCCACAATGACATGAAAATAACGCAATATGAAAGGAATTACTATGTAATCTAAGATGAAAAGGTGGTGTAAAAAACATTATGCTCTGCATGACCATTTATATATGAATGATATTCATATATCCATAAAATGTTTGTAGTGTTTAGCATGATTTGGGTGGATTTTGATTTACTTACTGTTTGCTTATTTTTTTCTAAAATTAATATAAATTAGTATGTCAAGATAAAAATCATTACATTAAAAGAAAATGCTTACCCTTCTTCTCTGCAGTGTTTGAGAGTCCTGGCGTGGCACTGTAGGATAAGCACTAGACTGCTAACCACAAGGTCGACAGTTCAAACCCACCAGTCACTCCTCAGAAACCCTACACAAGGTTGCTATGAGTCGGAACAGATTCACTGATACATAGCAACAAGAACAACATTGCAGTGTTTGAGGTGCCCTGACGTGGTGCTGTAGGATGAATACTGAACTGCTAATCGCAAGGTCAGCAATTCAAACCCACCACCCGCTTCACAGGAGAATGATGAGGCTTTATCCTCATTTTTTCCCCCCAAATATATTAGATTTGGTTTTTATTGTAGAGCACACATCTCAGGGCAAAGTGCTGCACATACAACTACAAATCATTTTGGGGGAAAAAGCTGCAAAAACAAAAACAAAAAACCTGCAACTGCTTAAATTATGCAGTGCCAACTTGAGGAATCCACGCTTGCAAAAGAGTTCTGGCCCCTCAGAAGGCCTTCTGGATGAAGGCTGCCTCCATTTCCTAGCCTTTGAAGCCTCAGACCTGAGCTCCTATAAGACAAGGCTCTGTATGATGTTGGTACCTGGAAGTTGGTCCAGCCTCTGCTTTCAGCCAAGCCTTGACCCTGGTCTCCAGGGCAGAGAGCAATTCCTAATGATTCTAGATTAGCAAAACCTTCCATCCTTCAAGATGTAAGCCTCATAAACCATACACAGCATTACTATGAGTTCAAATCAACTTGACAACAGCAAGAGTATGAGTAAGCGGTGTTTGGGAGTCCCTGGGTGGTACAAATAGTGAACAGTGACATCTGCTAATGGAAAACAAGGAGGCTTGAGTTTACCCAAAGTGTCTCAGAAGAAAGACCTGAGGATCTACTTCCAAATATCAGCCATTGAAAAACCTATGGAGCACAGTTATACTCTGACATATGTGGGCTCACTGTGAGTAGGAATTGGCTCCATGGCAACGCATTCAATGACCTAACTTGGCAGAGAAAATATGGTTCCCACACAGAGCTTGTCACGGGGCATACCTCATGTGTAGACCCAGAGTCCCCAGATCCTTTCATTTATTTTTTTAAAGAAGCTTATAATTGGATTTTCACATGAACTGTCTTACTTGAAAAAATACATATATGTATATTAACCAATTCTATTTTTGTTCACAAGCTGTTTTGAGTAAATGAAGCCGATCTGTCTGTTGGTTCGAACCCCTAGCTTGAAACTCCTGGCCTGCACTGAACTCCAAGGCCAAGCTTCATCCTTTGCATCTGAGGGTAATCTACCTCACTTAGGTACTGAGTGCTGAAACCACAGATGTAAAGTGCAGAGCATAGCTTTCGCCTCAGAACCAGCTGGGCAAATATCCTCAACAGCGAACCAAAGGGCAGAGCTTCTGGATATGGGAATTCCCTCATTGGCCTTTCTCCAGACTCGCCCAAATGTTCCCACTGCCTCCACACACAATCAGACAAATCCGGCCTTCCTTGCAAGAGACTGGCCACTCTTGATTGAAATGGCGAAGTCCTTGCCTTGGGGGACTGTAAAGGATGCTTTCTCTCTGAATGGCAGTACAGAATTGTGAAAATGACACAGACTGGAAGTGAGACAGCCACTCCATAGATGCTCAGCTTTGGCCAAGGCACTTAAACAATCTCAGGATTACATTTTCCTCAACTGTAATATGAATATGGAGGAATCCAAAGGGTGGAACTGTTACAAAGAGAAAATGGTATGTGTGCAAATCATTGTTGTTGTTGTTGTTGTTGTTGTTGTTTTATCATTAATCTTATGATTGTTCTAATTAATAATGTTATAATGAATATTATTAGTAGCATTTAAGCCAGAATCAGGACTCTGTCAGTTACTAGTTGGTAAACTGTGGACACATCATACAAGAGGGCTTCAAAAAAGTACATGGAAAAAGCCCATGATCTTTTCATTCTGTTTTCCCACAAATTTTCTGAAGCCTCCTCATATAACTTCTCTGAGTCTGTTACCTCTTTTTAAAGCTGGGAAATGAATGCCAACCTCCCAGGCTGTTCTTCGTTCTTGTCAGTAACATTGTTTGCAGGAGGACTAGCACAGCTTGTGGCTTACAGTCACACTCAATAAATCATTTCTATTAATATATCACTGCTATAGGTATGTCTTTGTCTCCTTCCACAATGTCGATGACACTTTTGTGATTTCTTTTGCAAAGGATCACGCTATACAATCCCTTTGCAGGAAGTAAGGACAATGTCTAAGCATACGTTTCCCAAATAAGAGACAAGCTGGCACCATGCCTGGGCATCCAACTTGCCCTGTATGTCAGTGGAAGATCACTGTGGAGCGTCTGTCTCTTTCATTTATGAATGGACTCGGTGGTTTGTTTTGTTTTGTTTTGTTTTCTACTGAGATTCTGGGACTAGTTGGAGGGCCCCTGGAGACTCCTTAATCTCTTAAAGATACTAAACTAAATCCTTGCATGGATGTTCAGCTGAGACCTGAGTTTGGGATAAAGTCCATTTAAACTTTGAAAGCTCTCTGTGTGGGACTGGACAAAGCTCTTAAACATTTTATGGATGCCTAGGGAGCTATTTAAGGCAAGGATGGTTCCCTAAGAGCCAGGCATAGCAGTAAGTTGTGAAAACACAGCTTGATTGATTCTGTCCGTTCGTTCCGAACTGAATTTGCCAGAGCCTTGTGCCATCCACTGCATCATTTTCTTGTGTCTCTACTTGGCTTGTCATGAGCCGATACTTGGGCTTCCCGGTTGGTTTGTGGGGACAGAGAAGGCAAAGCTGTGAGTCTAATAACATGATAATTATTAAAAAGAAGTATTCTATTTATCTTCTACATTGATTTATGTTACTGCTATTATTATTCTTAAATCAAGTCAATTTTGATTCATGGCATCTCCATGTGAGAGTAAAACTTCCCTACAGGCTTTTCTAGACTGTAATCTTTAGGAGGAAGATCTTTAGGTATTTCTCCCAAAGAGACAGTGGATAGGTTCAAACTTCCAATATTTTGATTAGCAGCCGGATACTTAACCATCGACCATGAGGGCTTCTTTATGTCATGCTGGGAGGCCTGGTGTGGTGCTGTGGGTTAATGTGCTGGACTGCAAAGTCTACTTGAAACGCAAGGTTGGCAGTTCAAGCTCACCAGCCACTCCTTGGAAACCATATACAGGGTTGCTATGGGTCGGAACCGACTCTACAGCACTTAACAACAACAACAACAAATCATTCCATTAATTAAGTGTCTTATCATTAATAAACTACTACCTCCTGTCCATAGATCAGGAAATGCAAGTACAGAAAAGATCAGTGATTCTCTAGAAGAGACAATTTCAGAAAATATCATGGCTAGGTTTTTTGTTTTTTTTTAATGTGTGTGTGTGTTTTTTTCCCCCTTAGGTTTTTATTGTGGATTGAGTGAATGTTTCTAGGGCAGATCTCATCAGTTTTACATTCAACAAATCATACAACTTGTTTCATAACAATGATTATCATCCCCTCCATCCATCCATGTACCTTCAGTATTTCTCTCTATTCACTTTAGCTCTTGTTTGTTTGTTGTTGTTGTTTAACACTCAGGCATATATAGTAATTGGTACCAACAAAGAACACATTCTGCAATTCTGCCTCCTGGCAGCTATCTCTTTGTCCCTCTCTTCCCATGAATCTAGAGTCCTCAGCTGCTCCATATCCCTGTCTTTTCCTCCATCTCTGGTGTCACTGCTTCTCTGGATAAGGTCCCGCATCCCGCTTAGGGCTATGTTTTGACACAAAATTTTCTGATATGTACATCATGTACTTAAACCACACAGTGAGTAAACACCCCTCAGCATGTGTTGAGAAGAATTTCCTTTTGCTGGTGTTGGTAGTATTGAGGTAGCTTGCTTGTAGTTTGCTCTGATCCTTTGACAAAGAGGGATGAAGTTCTTTTGTTTGAACTCACTCTGCAGTAACCTGTGTTCAAGAGGATTTCATCTCCAGAGTAAGCCCAAGAGGATTTGGACTTCATGGTTTTTCATTTTCTTATAATAATTTCCACAGTGGTAGGTTTTTTTCTCTAGCTTCCACCTTCTTCTAGCAGTAAAATCACAGAAAATAATGATTAATTATGATAGATTATATTGAAAGGAAACATATACCTAAAGGATGCTTGTTGGAATGGGCAAAGGCCAGTTTCCTTCTGTTGATAGGAACAGTCGGTGAATGTTTCTTGTGTTTGTATGTGTGTGTGTGCTTTGCTACAAAGGAAGGGGTTACTTTCATCAACTCCCACTACCTGCCTTTCATAATCTCTGAGCAGATTTAGTAACAGTAAAATGAGGATCAGAAGCTGCAGCTATTTCATAATGCAAACATTTAGAGACTGTCTTCTATGGGTAAAATGAGGCACCAAGTGTTAGGAATACAGAGATAAATGAAGCAGAGTCTCTGTCCTCAAAAAGGTTCTGGTCCATAGGAGTTACTACCAGTTTGCAGAAGTCACTAACTGTGGGTAGAGTAATAAAACATTGCAGATGGGGAGGCTGAAGCAGGTGACTAAGGTCACATAGGGTTAGGATCTGGGCTCAGAATGTAAACTAAAGTTACCCCTCTCCTAATCCAATGTACTTCATACCATGTTGTCTCTTAAACATTCAATAAGATCCATTGGACTTGGCAGCAAATAGATTGCGGGGGCAGGAACAAGAGGAGATACAAGGGAAGTGAAGTCACTGGAACTGTTGAAGCTGAGCTTTTGGCCTTGCAAACCAAAGCAACAGGAAGTTCTGGACACACATCAGGAAAGAGATGAGACTTGGAGGGCAGAGCCCTGAGACCCTCTTCTGTAGGCAACTCCATCCTTTAGCAGTATTGTTGTTGTTATGTGCCGTGGAGTCGGTTCCAACTCATAGAGACCCTGTATGGGGTTTCTGAGGCTGTAAATCTTTACAGGAGCAGTATAGTTTCTACATATTCTCCAATTTGAACTTTTCAGAAGTTAGGATGCACGTCTCCTGGTTTCATTCTTTATGTCACCATTGTATGCTCCCCACACTCCCAAAGGGAAATTTGAAGAACTGGATAATAAACCTTTTGAGAGCTACCAAAATGCAAACATCAGAGAATGGGGGAAAAGGGGGGAGGTTAGGGAAGATAATCTTCCTAATTTCCTCTGTACTGGGCACTCAGACATTTCCTGAATGAATCATTTGGCTCCTTAAAGAAAGGTTTGGAAGGATGTCTGCCCCCAGAGCTGTGCCAGTTCTGTGACCATCTCTTTTAATTTTGCAAGAAAATAAAATGCCTTAGCGCCTCATCGAGGGTTCAGAGTTACTATTAAAGGAGGAACTGACAGACCATTGAGTGAAAAGCATTGAAGAGTTGGCTCGGCTCCCACAGAGTCCAAGCCAAGAGTTCAAAAAGAGGTGGCCGAATAAATTACTCCACATCTGTATCCTCATACTGGAGGCACCCCCGTGATTAGAAGGGATAATTTGTACCACTGGGTTTTATTCTTTTAATTGATGCCTTAATCTTTTCCCTGCAGCTAGACAACAGCATCACAGAGCTTGAAGGGACCTTAGAGACAAAGTAGTTCATCATCCTTACTTTATATAAGGAAAAATAAGAGTGTATCTCAAAAAGGGGATCTCTTACGCCTGAATATTCAGCAAGTGTGTAGTGGAGTCAGAACTAGAATGAAAATCTTATTTCTTGTGTGCCAGTGACTGTATTTTTACCCCAAATGTAGGAATAACAATGTACATTATTTCCTTATAGTATCTCCACTTTTTCATAAAGTTTATGCTAGAGTAGATCCCATGGTATTAAATATTTTAAATGATAGAATTATTAATGATAATGTATTCTTAAGTTTGAAGAAAAGTTGTTCAGAGATCAGCTAATCCAACTCCCTTCATTTTCACATGAGAAAACAGAGATCTGGAAAATAGAAATGACTTGTACAAAGGCACACAGTCAATTAATCGCAGAACTCAGCCTTATAGCGAGAATGCAAGTGTCCATTGATGGATAATATTTTCCTTCATCATAGCCTAAGCACATGTATACTCTGTATACGTGTATCACTCCATGGTTGCTTAACAGACAACATGAGAAATTTCAAGTCAAAAGACTTTTAATTGCTTCCTAAATGGTAATATTCCTTCATATCTCTTCCTGTATACAACAGAGACAAGTTCCCATTACTCATTTAGATTCACTTTGGATCTTCAGCATTGAGAATCAGAAAGCATCCAGAGGTTGGTCACAAGATATAGTAGAAGGATCCTGGGAGAAGTAATAAGGTTATGAGGTGATAAGGATTCAAATGTTAGGATATAGAGATAGAGATATCGGAAAGAAAGAAAAATATGGGCTTGAAAACAGATTCTGCAGTAATGAACATGAGATAAGAATTTAATAAATCAGATGTCATGAGTCAAATTCTGATCTTTAAAGAAGGAGGCGATAATCTTCTATTCAAAAAAGAGATGGTTATAGTGGAGATCTTGAGGAGGATGGGAAAAAAAAAAAAAAAATTGGTAGGAAGAAATGGGAGGAGACCCTGACCAAAAGGAGTCTCATGTGGTTCTGTGAGATTAGCTAATGTCACAGAGTATAGGGATGTAATGATGCTAATCATGTGACTATGGTTCCTTCTTCAGAATTGCACAATACCTGGGTGTGCTAGTTTTGGAACTTTCACAAGTTTTGGAATTATAGCACAGGGCATTAAGAGTTCACTGGCATTGTGTCAGTGACCTAGACTGACCAGAAACTAATAGAGGAAAAAGGGGTTGTTCTGGAGAAAAGGGAACGTGTCAGAGACTAGACGTTCAAATAAAGCTAAAAACCATGGATAGGGAAATACAGAAGAGAGAAACCTCAAAGGAGAGGGAATTGTGATCAGAGATGGAAAGGCTGACATTTACAGTTTTAGATGTGAGACTAATCCACATAGAAGTGAAGTCATTCCCATTGACTCTGATAGGAATCATTCCTAAAACGGAGTGGATGTCTGCTGGAGTCAGATGAAGAAACGGTGAAGAAAAGGAAGACAGGCTGATGAGAATCAGCTATACACTGAAGTTTCTTGTGAGATATTAGATGTAAGATGGAGAGATACACTGAATGCTGCTCAATGAAAGTTTTGTTGAATTTATAGAGAGTTGTCGGGAAAATAGTAGATGCCAGCAAGGGAGAGGTATATAGGCATTGTCAACAAGAATGGCTGGAAGACAGTACAAATGACAAACACATTACTCCTGTAGGGAAGGGAGTCATAGGTTTACTATATTGTAATTCAATATAAATCTTTGGAGTTCAGAAGGAAGCTCAGGGCATAATTATATTGCATATTAACACAAATCTGTCTTCCAGAAAGCCTCTGCTGTTGCTATGATTTTTAAAGAATGTACCAACCCCCTCTCAGCAGCTCTTGATAAAGGATGATCAAAACTCACATGTGGTATGAATGTGGTAGGCCTGTAAGCAGGAAAGGATTGGTGAACTGGAGAGTTATTGCTTATGATGCAAACTACTGTTCACATCCAGCTAGTTTGTTCCTTTTAAAAATATACACAAACCCTTATCATGCCTCTTGTTATTGGTGTTATGTGCCATCGAGTCAGTACCAACTCACGGCGACCCTCTGCACAATAGACTGAAACACTGCCTGGTTCTGCACCAACCTCACAATCGTCGCTACGCTTGAACCCAGTGTTGCTGCCACTGTGCCAATCCATCTCACTGAGGTCTTCCTCTCTTTCTCCAACCCTTCACTTTACCAGGCATAATGTCCGTCTCCAGGAACTGGTCCCTCCTGATAATATATATGAAATATGAGAAATGAATTCTGGCTATTCAGGCTTCCAAGGAGCATTCTGGCTATATTTCTTCCAACACAGTTTGGTTTGTTCTTTTGGCAGTCCATGGTACTTGTAACATTCTTCTCCAGCAGTCTAACTCAAATGCATCAGTTCTTCTATGGTCTTCCTTACTCATTGTCCAGCTTTCACATGCGTATGAGGTTATTGAAATTATCATGGCTTGTGTCAGGCACACATTAGTCCTCAAACTGACATCTTTGCTTTTAAACATTTTAAAGAAGTTTTGTGCACCAGATTTGCCTAGTTGATTGTGTCGTTTCATTTCCTGACTGCTGCTTCCATGAATGTTGTTGGTTGATCCTAGCAAAAGGAAGTCTTTGACAACTTCAATCTTTTCTCCATTTACATGGATATTGTTTATTGGTCCAGTGGTGAGGATTTTTGTTTTCTTTATATAGAGATACAACCCATACTGAAGGTTATAGTCTTTGATCTTCATCAGTAAGTATTTTAAGTTCTTTTCTCTTTCAGTAAGCAAGGTCTTATCATCTGCATATTGCAGATTGTTAATGAATCTTTCTCCAATCCTGATGCCCTGTTCTTCTTCATATAATCCATTTTCTTGGATTATTTGCTCAGCATGCAGATTGAATAAGTATGATGAAAGAATACAACCCCAGCGCATACCTGTCCTAATTTTAAACCATTCAGTGAGACCCTGTTCTCTTTGAACAACTGCCTCTTGGTCTATGTACAAGTTTCTCATGAGCAAAATTAGGTGTTCCAGAATACTCCTTCTCCAAATATTTCCATAACTTGTCATGATCCACACAATCGAAAGCTTTTGTGTAGACACAGAATTGTGCAGGACCAGACAATATTTTGTTCTGTTGTGCATAAAGTGGCTATGAATAAGAGCTGATTGACAACCCTTAACAACAATATGCATCAGATATAATTTCTTATTAGTATCTGTCATAGATTTTATTGTGTCCCTGTAAAGATATGTTGAAATCGTATCCTCTTGACCTGTGAATTTGGTCTTTGGGAAAGAGAATCTGTCATTGAACATTTATCAGTTGTTATACTGGGGTAATCTCAGGGTCAGGGTCAGCAGTTCGAAACTACTGCTGTTCCGCAGGAGAAACATGAGACTTTCTGCTCCTATAAAAATCTACAGCCTTGGAAACCCTGTACAGGGTCACTATGAGTCAGAACTGACTCCACAGCACATAACAACAACAACAACAAATACTGGGGTAGGGTGAGCCCTAGTCCTCATCCCCTCTAAGTGATGTTATAAAAAGGGCAGAAGAGACAATATTGTTCTTTTTGTTACTGTTAAGTGCCTTCAAGTTGGTTCCAAATCATCTCGACCCTGTATAAGGTTCCAAGGAGTGACTGGTGAGTTTGAACTGTAACCTTGTGGTTCAAACTGACCTTGTGTCTAGTGCTTATCCTAAAGTGCTGCACCAGGACTCCAGAACAGACATAGAGACAATCAAAGATACTTTGTGAAGATCCACCTACAAGACAAACACCTCTAAAAAATTCCTGAAGCTTCCAGAAACTGAAAACATAAGGGTCCTAGTGGAGCAATGGTTAAGCACTTGACTGCTAACCAAAGGGTTAACTGTTCAAATCGGAGGGAGAAAATACCGATTGTTTTGCTCCCATAAAGGTTGTTATTGTTGTTGTTAAGTGATGTTGAGTCAGTTCTGACTCATAGTGACCCTGTATAGGGTCTCTGAAAAGCTACAGATGAGTTTGAAATGCTGAACTTGAGGCTCAAACTGACCTTGCAGTCCAGCGCATTAACTCACAGCACCATACTGGGACCTCACCCATAAAGATTACAGTCTAGATAAAATAGTCGGAAAAACCAATGTTCTACATCCTACATTGGTGAGCAGCATCTGGAACATTAAAAGTTCAAAAGAGGCTGTGTAAGGTGCAGTTATTGGTCTTTTCTTGTGCAGAAGAAATGAAAGTGATGAAAATTGAAGATTATTGTTATTGTTAAGTGCCGTGGAGTCGGTTCCGAATCATAGCGACCCTCTACAGGGTTTCCAAGGCTGTAAATCTTTACGGGAGCAGAAAACCTCATCTTTCTCCCGTGGAACCGCTGGTAGTTTCGAACTGCTGACCTGGCAGTTCACAGCCTAATTTGTAACCACTATGCTACCAGAGCTCCTTAAAATTGAAGATCCTTGGAATCAATTAGTCCAACAGATTAATGGAATGTTTGAACATCAGTCTCCATGCCTCTGAGACCAGAAGAACTAGATGGTGGCCAGCTGCTGCTGCTATCAAGTGCTGTCGAGTCAGTTCTGACCCATAGCAACCCTGTATAGGGTTTCCAAAGAGTGACTGGTGAGCTCAAATCGCTGACCTTGCAGTTCAAACAGACATTGCAGTCCAGTGCACTAACCCACAGTGCCCCACCAGGACTCCGGTGGCCCACTACCAATTTCTCTGAAAGGATCACATTAGAAGGTCCCGAATAGAGAAGAAGAATGTGTGGAACAAAACTCAAAGTTATTAAAAAATAAGTAAATAATAAGACTGGGCTTACTAATCAGAAAGTGACTGGAGAGACCTGAAACTATGGCCCTCAACCATCCTTCAGGTCTCAAAAGAAAATAACCCTTGTGGCCCAACTCTGAGTCAAGCAATTGTTGTTGTTGTTAGGTGCCATCGAGTCAGTACAGACTCATAGCAACCCTCTGTACAACAGAATGAAACATTGCCCAGTCCTGGGCCAACCTCACAATTATTGCCATGCTTGAGCCCA
>NW_006408519.1:36966377-36983481 GCF_000296735.1 Chrysochloris asiatica | reverse complement strand
TATGTATTTTACAACCTAGGAAAGTTTATGGAGCAGTTCTACTGTGTTCTATATGGTTTCTGTGAGTTGGAATCCACTTCATGGCACACAACAGCAATCACAACAGAAGCTGAAAGAAACAAGGAAGGATTTTCCACTTTGAGAGAAAGTACAGCTCTGTTAGTGGCCTGAATTCAGACCTCTGGCCTCTACAACTGTGAGAAAATAAACTTCAATTCTGTCAAGTCACCTACTTTGTAGTATTTTATTATGACAGTCATAGGAAACAAAGACAGTAGCTATCAGAATATGACTTAAATTTGTACAGCATAAAAGTTATTTGTGAAGACAGGGCACAGCTTGACCATTATCAGCACACAACTCTGGTGTGTTGAAGAACTAGTCCCCTTATTTAATTTGGATACACCGTTAAACTATTTGATGTAACTATTGATTTATGAATCCATGCTTTTCTGTAGTAACCATGAAAGAGGATATTAAAAAGAAACAGCAAAAACTATATTTATTGTGAACTGTGTTTATTGTTGTTAATGATGTTAGAATGGAGCAGGGCATTGAAAGGGAGGCTGATAAACTTTCCTTTAAACCCCACTTATTGCTTGCAGCCTGTTCTTTTTTGCAAATTTGCTTTCCCCTTTGAAAATCTGCATCCTTGAGACGTGCTTGCAATGAATGTCAGTTCTTGCTTGACTTGCAGAATTGCGGCTCCAGCAGGCAGAGCCCCTGGGAAACACCACCTCATCCATCAGACCCACTGGTTTTTGAAAGGGAGAAGCCCATGAATAGTCAAGAAGATAAATCCCAAAACCTGGCAGCATCTAGGTTACAGATATAGTGGAGGATGCCCATGCATTTTGTGGTATCTCTTGGCATACAGTAATGCGGGGATCCCTTGAGAGGTCAGTCCTTCTGATACTGATCTAGTGGGCATGTAGATAAGGCACAGATTGCACTCTGCCTCCAGAGACAGACCACTGCATCCAAGTGCAGGCAGAAGAAAAATGGGGGCAGTGGAGTCAGAATCAGGAGGCAGATGTTTTAATAAGCAGAGTTCTGTTTCAAGAGCAGGGAAGCTGAGCGTCAGCAATATCTTTGGGTGAACTTTTGGCCTTCTCCCCCACCTGTGATCCAAGTCAAACCACTGATTCAATTGAACACATTTATTGAACTCCTACTAGGTGGCAAGCATTGGATTTAGTGCCTGTTTTCATTTGTGTGTGGTTCTTGACTCATTGTGATTATCTTTTTCCAGTCCTGGACTTGCTTTTTAGAGCAGTTTACCTGGCATGAGATATTTGGAACTCTGCTCTCAATTACCCTCTGCCTTTTTATGCTCTTGGCTGCATTAAGTGACTGGCCACTTTTAAGCACAGATGGGATTTGTGACTTACCTAATGCTAATGTCCTGGTAGGTCTACTTCAGAGCCTGGCTGGTCATCAGACACTAGCGTTCTCTTGAGGAAAGAATGCTGTAGGAAGAACTCGGCCCTGGTCCCCTTGAATGTGTTCGTATGTTACACACTGATCCACAAATGCAATACCTGTGACCTCCCAAGCATATAAAAATCCGCATTATTGTTTGAGGAGTTGATTCTTGATTTAGAGACTATGGCCATCCATCCATTAACCACATCAAGGGAAACCTTTTGCAAACCTTACTGTGATCAAGAAGTCAACACGTTTGCCTGATGTACAGGCTACAGCCAGGTTGAACTTTGTTTTCTAGGAATAATTTCACCAGCCTTCAAAGTTTCAGAGCTTGGAAACGCCCAAAGTACTCTCCAACATTTTAGTTAATGCCCAAGAACTCACAATTCAATTTCAAAATCCTGCCTCTGAATTGGTCCCAGCCAAACCAAACCTAAAGGGGAGTCCTGGTGTGATGCTGTGGGTTTGCTGCAAAGCTGTTTGAATTGCAGTGTCAGCGGTTCAAGCTCACCAGCTGCTCCTTGGAAACCCTATACAGGGTTGCTATGGGTTGGAATCGACTTGACGGCACTTCACAACAACAACAACAAACCTAAAGGAGTCCTGGTGTGGTGCTGTAGGATAAGCACTTGACCACAAGGTCAGTGGTTCAAACTCACCAGTTGTTCCTTGAAAACCCTACATAGGGGCACTATGAATTAGAACCAGCTAGGCGGCACTTAACAACAAGAGCAAACCTAAAGGGGTGTCCTGATGAAGAGGTGAGTTAAGCATTGGGCTGCTAACCCACAAGATTGCTGATTTGAACCTAGCAATTGCTCAGCAGGAGAAAAGTGTGGCGGATTAGTTCTGTAAAGGTGACAGTCTTGGAAACCCTATAGGGTAGTTCTACCTATACTAGAGGGTCACTATGAGTCAGAATTGACCAGATGGTAATGGTTTTTACTTTACTTTTTACTTTTAAAACCTAAAAGCAAGGAGTCCTGGTGCCTCAGTGGTTAAAGCAATGGCCTACTAACCAGAAGGCTGGCAGCTTGAACCCACCAGCCACTCCTCAGAAGAAAGATGAGTCACTATGCCTCTGCAAAGATGGCCGCCTTGGAAACCCTTTGGTGCAGTTCTACTCTATCCTAGAGGGCCCCTTTGAGTCAGAAAAGCAAAGGTCCCTGGGTGGGGCAAATGGTTTCTGTTCAGTTTCTAACCTAACAGTTGGTAATTCAAGCCCATCCATCAACACCACAGAAAAATAAGTCTGGTAATGTGGTTCCTTATAGATCTCAGGCAAGAAAACACTATGGAATGGTTCTACTCTGCCACACATGGAGCCACTGTGCGTGAGAGGAACGAGTTAGATATTTTATTATATAACAGAAAATCAGAACCCTTTACCATTTTCTGAAAGTAACTCAGTCACAGACAGCATGAGATTGGAAGTGACCCAGCGTATTGAATTTCTCTCTCTCCCCAACCCCTGTGCGCTCCACCTCTCTGTCTTTCCCTTACCTTGCCTAACTGCCCATAAAGAAGATTAGTTCTTGATATCTGAAGTCGAACCTCCTTTCCTAAGGAATTCACCTATCCAAGGGACATTTTCCGAAATGCTTACCATGGAGATGCCTTTCCCTAAGAGGCATCTCCTATGAGATGTTAAAAGGACAGTTTCTCTATCTCATTATTCTGAAGTGAATTTGCAGGCATCAATTATTTTCCTTTACCTCCTACTACCAATTTTCCTCTAATAAGCTGATACTGTGGGGTTTTTTGTTTTGTTTGTTTTGTTGTTTTTGTTTTAAATGGGGCTTTTAAAGAAGCTCTTTGGCGTTATTAGTATTTTGATAATTTGGGAGTCAAATATTTAGAAAATGTGATTTTGCAAACTTCTCCTGTAAACAGAGCTAGAATTGGAATGAAAGATAAAGAACATTTGACTTTAGCTTTTTTTGTATAGTTTTTAGGGTATAATCTTGGAAAATTAGCATCCTTCAGAGTGACATGAACAGAAATAAAAAGTCCTCATTGTTCAGTTGCACTTAGGTGTCCTTGAAACACAGCCTGGTCCTTCGCCATCCTGACAGTCCTTATGTTTGAACCCACTGGAGCAGCCACTAAGCCAGTCTTTCTCTTTTTCAATGACCCTTTACACTACCCATTCCAAAGAGAGGTGACCCAAAGGAATGCAGAAGTCATCGGATAAAATCTTTGATATTAAATGCGAGTAAAGTTTTGCTAAAGGTAATACAGAAGTGGCAGCAAGCATACATTGACAGAGAACTTCCAGAGGCTCAAGCTGGATTTAGAAGAATCCATGGAATGAGGGATATCATTGCTGATGTATGATGGATCTTGGCTGAAAGCAGAGAATATCAGAAAGATGTTTACCTTTCAGATATTGACTACACTGATATTGATAAAGGCTTTCAACTGTGTGGGTCATGACAAGCTGTGGACAACATTGCAAAGTATGAGTATTCTGGAACATTTAATAGTGCTCATGAGGAATCTGTACCTGGACCAAGAGGCTGTTGTTCAAACAGAACAAGGGAACACTGAATGGTTTAAAATTAATAAAGGTGTGTGACAGGGTTGTATTTTTTCACCATACTCATTCAACCTGTATGTTGAGCTAACAATCTGAGAGGCTGGGTTGTATGAAGAAAAATGTGGCATGAGGATTGGAGGAAGACTCATTAACAACCTGTGATATGCCGACGATGCAACATTGCTTGTTGAAAGTGAAGAAGACTTAAAATATTTACTGATGAAGATCAAAGAACACAGCCTTTGGTATGGTTTACATCTCAATGTAAATAAAACAAAAATCATCATCACTGGACCAATAAACAACATTCATATCAATGGAGAAAAGATTGAATTTGTCAAGGACTTCAGTCTTCTTCAATCAACTAACTATCAATACTCATGGAAGCAGCAGTCAAGAAATCAAACAACATATTGCATTAGGCAAATCTGCTACACAAGACCTTTTTAAAGTGTTGAAGAGCAAAGATGTCAGCTTGAGTACTAAGGTGCACATGACCTAAGCCATGGTATTTTCATATGCATGTGAAAGCTAGATGGTGAATAAGGAAGACCATAGAAACATTGATACTTTTGAGTTATGGTGTTGGAAGAGAATATAGAAAGTGCCATGGGCTGCCAAAAGAACTAACAGATCTGTGGTGGAAAAGTGCAGCCAGACTGCTCCTTGGAGGCCAGGATGGCCAAACTTTGTCTCTCATACGTTGGACAAAATGTCAGGAGGGACCAGTCACTGGAGAAGGATATCATGTTTGGTAAAGTGGAGGGTCAGAGGAAAAGAGGAAGACCCCCAACGAGATGGATTGGCAAAGTAGCAGCATCGATGGGCTCAAGTGTGGCAACAATTGTGAGGTTGGCCCAGGATCAGGCAGTGTTTCATTCTGTTGTGCATAGGATTTCTGTGAGTCGGTACCAATTGATGGCACCTAACAACTACTTTACCAAGCATGATGTCAGTGTCCAGGGACTGGTCCCTTTTGATAACATGTCCAAAGTATATGAGATGAAATCTCGCCATCACTGTTTCTTTTCTTTTTAAAGTTTTTATTGTGAATTATGTGATAATTTGTATTGGAGAACATCAGCTTTACATTCATCCTATCATATTTTGTTTCATTGCAATGTTTACAATCCCCTCCATCTATCATCAAACAACCAAAGTGTATACTCCACAAGCCTGTTCCCCTGGCCATCAGCATACAGTCCCTCTCCCTCCCTGAGTCCAGAGTCCCCAGCTGCTCCATCTCTCCATGTCATTGTCTCTGCCCCCATCTCTGGTGTCCCTGCTTCTCTGGATAGGGGCCAGCACTCTGCTCTTCTCACTTGATGGTCCCAAGGACCTCCACTTCTAGACTGCAAAATCAACCACTCCCCTCCTTTTGTTACAAAACATCTACCTTTACATTTTTGACCTTTACATTTCAGTCTGAATAATTATTATTCACTATTGTACGACAAGATTCTTATCCCTGTCCCAACAAATTGGAAACCACTTAGTAGGGATTCTACCTTCTCCCATCACTGTTTCTTACAGTACTTCTTCCAAAACAGATTTATTTGTTCTTCTGGAAGCCCATGTTACTTTCAATATTCGTAGCCAACATCACAATTCAAATGTATCAATTATTCTTTAGCCTTCCTTATTTATTGTCCAGCTTTCACATGCTTATGAGGCGAATAAAAATACCATGGCCTGAGTCAGGTGCACCTTAATTCTCAAAGTGACATTTTATGCTTAATGAGAAAGATGTCTGATAAGCAAATATGTACCCTTCTTGCCCACATGAAACTTCTGTTCTACTACTGAGAAAGAAAGTAATTAAATAATTAGTTAAAATTAGACAAGTGGAAAAATTCAGAATATAATGAGAAGAAATAGCAGGAGAACTTGACCTCTTGCTATATGTCAAAAAAGCCTTCTTTTGGAAATGACTTTCAAATGGTTTTCAATCTGTGGCCTAAGTATTACATGAGCTGTCTGAAAGATAGTCCATGGGAAATAGCTGTGTGGGGCCCCAGTCACGGCAGCCTGGCATATATCACAGCGAAAATTAGCCGACTCCTGTCCTGTCTTCTGGATTATTGGTATTCTGAGTTCATTGGTGTGTCTATCCCTAGCATCAAGAGTGTACCTTGTTTTCAGAGATCCTTTATTATACAAATCATGATGTCCTTGTCTAACAAGTTGTCTTTCTTGATGCTGAGTCCAAAGTAAGTGAACTGAAGTCTCACCATCCTCCCTTATAAGGAACATTCTTGTATTTCTTCTAAGACTAGTTTGCTCATTCTTCTGTCAATCCGTGGCATTTTCAGTATTCCTTACCAATACTCTAGTTCAACTGTATCAGTTCTTCTAGCTTTCCTTTTCTTTGTCCACCCTAGTATAAAAAAGAGAATGATATGCACTTTTGAGAATCGCTATGATGCTACACCATCTATTTGTCAGTTTGTTGTGTATTGTGCTGGTTTGGCTGTTACTGTCATGCTGGAAGTGATGTCACTGGTATTTTAAGTATCAGGAAGGTCACCCATGATGGACAGGTTTCAGCTGAGCTTCCAGACTAAGAAAGACTAGGAAGGAGGAGAGGTAGACTACTTCCAAATGTTTAGCCAAAGGGAAACCTTCTGAATAGCAGAAGAACACTATCAGAGGCCACCAGAATATTGAATGTTGAAACATGAAGACTAGCTCAGAATATTGTCAGATACAGTGTTGGGAAATGAGCCACTCAAGTTGGAAGGCACTCAAACGCTGTCTGGGGAAGAGCTGCCTCCTCAAAGTAGAGTTGACCGTGATGACACAAATGGAATAAAGCTTTCAGGACTTTAATTTGCTGGTAGTGCATAAGTCAAAATAGGGGAAAACATCCACTAGTAATCAGAACATGAAATCTATGAAGTATGAATCTAGAAAAAATTGAAAGTTGTCAACAATGAAATGGAACACATAAAAAGTAATGTCCTAGGCATTAATAAGTTGAAATGGACTAGTATTAGCTATTTTGAATCTGAAAATCATATGGTTTACTATGCCAGGAATGACAAGTTGAAGAGGAATGGTGTTACATCATCATCAAAAAGAATGTTTCAAGGTCTATCTTGAAGTACAATTCTGTCTGTGATAGAATACCATTTACATAACTTCAAGGAAGACCAGTTAGTACCACTATTATACAAATTTACTCACCAACCCTTACAACCAGTGATGGTGAAACTGAAGAATTCTACCAACGTCTTCAGTGTGAAATTGATCAAATATACAATCAAGATGTATTGATACTTACTAGTGATCATAATAAGAAGGTTGGGAATAAAGAGGAAGGGTCAGTAGTTGGAAAATATGGCCTTGGTAATAGAAAGGATGCTAGAGATTGCATGAGAGTATTTTGTAAGACCAATGACTTTTTCATTGCAAATACCTTATATGAATAACTTAAACATGGCAAAGCGCATGGATCTCACCAAATGGACTACACAGAAATCAAACTGATTATAGCTGTGGGAAGAGATGGTGGGAAAGCTCAATAATATAAGACAAAGCCAGGCTAGATACAGACTGTGGAAAAGACCATCAATCATCCATATGCAAGTTTAGGTTGAAGCAGAAGAAAACTAAAACAAGTTCATGAGAGCCTAAATATGACCTTGAATCTTGTTGTTGTTGTTAGGTGTCATCTAGTCAGTACTAACCCATAGCAACTCTACATGACAGAATGAAACACTGCCTGGTCCTACACCAACCTCACAGTTATTGCTATACCTGAGCCCATCACTGTCTCCACTGTTGGAACGCTTCTTCTTTTTCTCCAATTCTTCACTCTATAGATATGATATCCTTCTCCAGTGATTGGTCCCCCTTGATAATGTGTCCAAAATATGAGAGATGAAATCTGGCCATCCAAGCTTCCAAGGAGCACTCTGGCTGTACTTCTTTCAACACAGATCTGTTTGTTCTTTTGGCACTCCTTGGTACTTTCAATATTCTCCTCTAATACCGTAATTCAAATGTATCAATTCTTCTATGGTCTTCCTTGTTCGCTATCCAACTTTCACAGCTGAGGTTATTGAAAATATCATGGCTTCTGTCAGGCACACGTTAGTCCTCAAATGGACATCTTTGTTCTTCAACACTTTCAAGAGGTCATGTGCAGCAGATTTTCCAAATGTAATACATCATTTGAATATAGCCCACCTTAATACAGAGATCATCTCAAGAACCAGAAGTGTTGTTGCATGGCTTCAAGAATGTCTTACAGGAAGAAAGCAAAAAAATCATTAAGAAGATAAGAAAGAAATAAAAGACCAAAACGGATGTTATAAAAGGCTCTGAAACCTGCTCTCCAGTATAGAGATGCTAAAGCAATTGGAAGAAATGCAGAGGTTAAAGAACTGAACAGAAAATTTCAAAGGGCAGCTCGAGAACACAAAGTCTAGTATTATCATGAAATGTGCAAAGACCTAGTGTTAGAAGACCAAAAGGGAATAACATGCTTAGCATTTCTCAAGCTGAAAGAACTGGAAAACAAATTCAAACCTCGCCTTGAAATATTGAAGAATTCTATGGCAAAATAATGAATGATGCAGAAAACAGTAAAAGAAGATGAAAGAAATACTCAGAGTCATTGCTTCAAAAAGAAATGGTCAATAATCAACCATTTCAAGAGGTAGCATATGATCAAGAGCTAAAGGTACTGAAAGAAGTTATCCAAGGTGCACTGAAGGCACTAGCAAAGAAAGAGTCCAGGAATTGATGGGATACAAATTGAGATCTTTCAATGAACTGATGCAGCACTGGAGGCACTCACTTATCTATGACGTGAAATTTGGAGGACAGCTACCTGGACAAATGATTGGAAGAGATCCAAATTTTTGCCCATTCCAAATAGTCGTGACTCACTGGAATGCAGAAATCATCAGACAGTACCATTAATATCAAGTGCAAGTAAAGTTTTTCTCATGACAATTAAAAAATGGCTGCAACAATACATTGACAGGGAAATGTCCAGAGGCTCAAGGAGGATGCAGACAGACATGTAACAAGGGATATAATTTCTGATGTCAGAAAGATCTTTGATGAAAAGAAAGAATAATGGAAAGATGTTTACCTTTGCTTTAATGACTATACAAATGCTTTCAACTCTGTGGATCATGACAAGCTAGGGATAACGTTGTGAAGAATGGGTATTCAAGAACACTTAATTGTGTTCACGAGGAACCTATACATAGACAAAGAGGCAGTCATTTGAACAGAGCATGGAGAATACTGAATGGTTTAAAATCAGAAAAGGTGAGTGTGTAAGGATATTATTCTTTCGTCATACTTATTCAATTGGTATGCTGGGTAAATAATACACTAAGTTGGACTTTATGAAGAACCGAGGTATCAGGATTGGAAGAAGGTTCATTAACAACCTGAGCTATGCAGATGATACAAACTTGCTTGTTTAAAAAGAAGAGGTCATAAAATACTTACTGATGAAGATCAAAGACCACAGCCTTCTGTATGGGTTGCACCTCAATGTAAAGTGAACAAGAACCCTAACTACTGGATCAATAAATAAAATCATGATAAGTGGAGACAGGATTGAAGTTGTCAAATGCCTCATTTTCTTGGATACACAATCAAAGTTCATGGAAACAGCAGTCAAGAGATTAAATGACATATGGCGCTGTAGGATAAGCACTATACTATAAGGTGAGAACTTAGCAACTTAGCAACAGCAACAACATTGCATTGGGCACTTAGCAACAGCAACAACATTGCATTGGGCAAATCATCTGCACAAGACCTCTTTAACGTGTGCAAGATCAAAGACGTCAGTTTGAGGACTAAGGTGCGTCTTACTCAAGCCATAGTATTTTCAGTAGCTTTAAATGCAAGTTGGGCAATGAATAAGGAAGATCATAAAAGAATCAATGAACTTGAGTTATGCTGTTGGAAAAGAATATTAAAAGTACTATGGACTTCTAGAAGAATAAACAAATCTGTGTTGGAAGAAGTACATTCAGACTACTCCTAGAAGCCAGGATGGCAAAAGTTTGTCTCTCATACTTTGGTCCTGTTAACAGGAGGGACCGGTCCGTGAAATAGGACATCATGGTTGGTTAAGTGGAGGATCAGCTAAAAAGAGGATGTGTTGACACAATAGCTAGAGAAATGGGCTCAAATGTAACAAGAGTTTTGAGGACAGGGCAGTGTTTAGTTCTTTTGTGCATAATTGTTATGATGAACCAACTGTTGGGCACCGAGTGATGCTTAGTGAGACAGAGTGTTGCAAGAAGCACAGTGCTTGGAATACAAGGTAAAGTTTGTTATCTGGTAGATATCTAGTCCCTTGATACTCAGTTCAAATTCCTGAGCACCTTCTATATCTGTATCACAGAAACAGCAACTGCTGACTGAGTACCCAGCCTTCTCTTTAGGAGAAGCTTTCTGCTTCTCTTCTCTTGTGCTTCTAACTTGCTGTGGCTACACCCCAGGACTCAAAAGGCAATGCTTGAGGGGAGTTTGTTGCTATGGTGGCTCAACAAGTAAGAGTGAGAGAAAACAATGTTTTCTTGGAGAAAACAATGTCATAGGTCTAGCGCAGCTCTTCCTGGCCCACTCTCTGCCTCCTTCCCTTTCCTTCCATCGGCCCCTTCCTCTCCTTTTTTCTTTTTCCTATCTAGGATGTTCCCGTTGGTATGTTTGCACCATTCTGGTGGATAGAGGCTGAAGACACACTGTTGTCAGGTATGATGATTCTTCTTTCTTTACATGATGTGAAAATCTGCTGCAAACCAGATTTCCTTCGCATTCCTTTTCTCATGTCCACTGAGCATTCTGAAACCAGCTTCATGATAAACCTGTGCTGAACTTATGGTGCTGTGATGAACTTCTGACACGTTTTGTATTCATCTCTTTTCCTTCCTGTGTAAATACTAAGCACTTTTAAAGTATCATCTCCTAGGAAATATATACATACATACATATATTTCATATGTACATGTGTGTGTACATACATTGTAATGGCTAGGTTTTTGTGCCAACTGACTAGGTTAGGATTTTCAGAGGTTTAGCAGTTGGGATGCGCTTATTCCCATGTTAACGAACTCTAGTACAGGCATGTTGTTGTTGTGCTATGAATCTGACTCATAGTGACCCTGCACAGGGTTTCCAAGGCTGCAAATGTTTACCGGAGCAGAAAGCCTCATCTTTCTCCTGGCACAGCTGGTAGTTTCCAACTGCCGACCTTGAGGTTAGCAGCCTGATTCGTAACCAATACGCTACCAAAGCTCTGTAATAGTCAGCTCTAATATAAGCTGCTATGAGTAGCCAACCAGTTAAAGGGCTTCATCATTGGGGGTGTGGCCTGCTACAGTATAATGTAGGAGGGACTCACTTTTTCTCTTCTGCTGTGGACCTGGAATTCTGCAATTGTGAGCCATTTCTTTGATAATAAACGTCTCTCTCTATATAAAGATACATTTATATCTTTCACTGGTTTTGTTTCTCTAAAAAACCTGGACTAAAACATACATATATATCATACAAATATGTGTGCATACATATGTGTGTAAGGCCTGGTTTCACTGTGGATTAAGCATTGGACAGCTAACTGAAAGACTGGTGGTTCAAACCCACCAGCTGCTTCTCTGGAGAAAGATGAGGCAGTCTGCTCCCATAGAGATGCACAGTCTAAAAACTCTCTAGTGCAGTTCCACTCCGCCCTGGAGGGTTTGCTGTGAGTGGGAATTGACTAGATGGTGGTAGATTTCCATATGTATCTTTCCTGTCTCCTAACTTAACTATAATTAAACTTTTTATATTGGCATATTTTTCTTTAAAACATATTTTAAAGAAAACATTTTTCTTTAAAAACATAATGTGGAGCCAGATGGTGAAAGGAAATAGTGTCAGGATTCCTGGTGTGGTGCTGTGAGTTAATGCGCTGGACTGCAAGGTCAGTTTGTACCTCCAGGTCAGTGGTTCAAGCTCACCAGCTGCTTCTAAGAAATCCTATACAGGTCTCTATGAGTCGGAACAGACTCAATGGCACCTAACAACAACAGAAACAATACAGACCTGGTTGGGTACTGATCCTGGCTCTGCTAACAAGTAAGATAGACTCATTCATTTCTCATCCATACATTTGGTAACTACAGATTGGGCACCTTCTGTGTCAGGCTTAGGTTTAAGAACTGGGGTGATGGCAGTGAAGGGAAGAGGGCCATCATTCAGGGGTGAGCAAATGTAATCAGTGAGTCTCAGAGACTTTAATAAGAATCCAAATCACCTAGAGGTTGACCTCAAGCCCAGAGATTCTGATTTTGTCCATTGGGGGTGAGGCCCAGGAATTTGAATTTCAAACAAGTTTCCAAGTAGAGCTAATGGTGTAAGAGACACATGTTGGATACTTTTGATATAAACAAAGAAATGGATAAATATATAATACTATGCCAGTTAGTGATTGTTATTAGTTGCCATGGAGTCAGTTTTGACTGTGGAGACCCCATGTGTACAGCGAGAACTGATCCATAGGGGCTTCAAGGCTTCCAGAAGAAGATTACCAGGCCTTTTTCTGAGACACCTCTCATTGGGTTCAAATTGCTAACCTTAAGGCTGGGAGTCTATTACTTAACTATTAGTACCTCTCAGCAACTCCCAACTATTGATATATGCTATTAAAAAACAAAACAAACAAAACAAAAAACATGCAAGAAAAGGGAACTGAGAATGAAAGACCGGAATGAAATGAGGGGACAATGTTATCTTCAAAGTCTTGGTGGGGAACATTCTGGACTGGCTGCTCCTTACATACCTGGTTCTTTAAGGACACCATTTGGATAGGTGGATGAATGGATGGGTGGGTGGGTAGATAGAAATTGAGCTATTTCAAGAGAGGATTGATAACACTATTAGAACTGAAAGATGGATACTTGTCCAGTAGAGGAAGAAGAATGCAGTGGAAGGATTCAGACCAGAGAAGATATGAAAGAGTCAGGTGTAGAAGGAATGTCTTCAGGTGTGTGTCAAGAAGGCTTACTTAGGCACGTAACAGGATCCCTTTACAAGGAAGTCAGACATGCCTCTGAAAGCTGAAGGGTCAGAGAAAATGGATTCAGCAAAGCCCTTCCTCTCAAGAGACTCTAATGAGTTGTGTTTTAATTTAATTAATACATTCAGGAAGTTGGGCCAAGAGGAATGTGATAATTTAATTGTTTTGTTCAAAGACTAAGAAGCAGGCGATTAGTCTGGGGTCATGACTCCAAGGTTCACTTCAGGTTATTACCAAGGAGGGTTTGGAACCAGAGTGACTGATTGATTCTTTCCCACTGTTACCTTCATTAATTTACAAAGATTCATTGTGTTGGTGCTAATTTGCAGTCTGGAATGAAATGTAAAACAGATTCAGACTGATAAGAATGATTTTGTATCTGCTATTCTATCTCGTTCCTTTCCTGACATTATTTTTCCTTCTAAAGATTTTCAGGTACATGAATTTCCAGTCTGATTATAATTAACTCTTTTTCCACATGACAGAAATTGTCTCTAATGATTAAGCAGTGAGCAGGAAGTAAATATTTGCCATTTCATTTTCAGTCCAGCAAAAACCTGGCTCCTCTATTTCTCTTCTTGTGAACAGAGAAAAGTCATTGAGCCATCCCCTCGCTCAGATTCCCCTATTGAGAATCTGAACACTATGCCCACCTGTCCACCTCCCAGGCTTAACAGTTTTAAATGGTTCCCCAGTGGAACATCAGACTTGATGCTTCCAAACCCTTGGTGATTTGGCCTCAACTTCCTTTCTTGGTCTCATATTCTGCCACTGGCCAATGAGTATTCTCATATGTGAATCACACTGTGCTTTATGTTTTATATATGCACTCTTTTCGTGGAAAGCCTTTCCCCACCTACGGATTGCTGTTGTTGTTAAGTGCTGTGAGTTGGTTCGGATCCATAGCAACCCTGTATAGGGTTTCTGAGGAGCAGCTGGTGAACTTGAACCACCAACCTTGTAGTTAAGACTGACTTTGAAACCCAGAGCATTAACTCGCAGTGCCACACCAGGACTCCTATAAAAATTGTTGTTGCTGTTAAGTGCCAGCTAGTCCGTTCTGACTTATAGTGACCCTGAATAAGGTTTCCAAGAAGCTGCTGGTGAGTTTGAACTGCTGACGTTGTGATTCAAACTGTCCTTGAGGTCCCGTACTTCTCCTATGGTGCTACACAGGACTCCTATAGATAGTTTTATCAAATTCCTTTTCTTCCTTTCAAGTGTCATCACTTTTTGTGAAACTTTTTTGGTTCCAATGAACAAATTATTCAATAAGTTATGTAATCTTTTGTCTCCTCCTTTAACATTTGCTATATTTTATTGCAATGGTTTATGAAGGTAAAAGTCAAAATGTATTGCTCCTAGGGTTCCAGTTCATTCATTGTTGTTGTTGTTGTTAAGTGCCGTTAAGTCCATACCAACTCATAGAGACCCTGTATAGGGTTTCTAAGGAGTGGCTGGTGAGCTTGAACCACAGACCTTGCAATTCAAAGTGACCTTGTACTCCAGTGCATTAACCCACAGCATCACACCAGGAATCTAGTTCATTCATGCATGGGTTTATTCCAAAGAAAATGGAGTGGAGTCCAGGTGTGGCACTGTGGGTTAATGTGCCAGACTGCAAAGTCATTTGAATGGCAAGGTCAGCAGTTCAAACTCACCAGCGGCTCCTCAGAAACCCTATCCAGGGTCACTATGGGTCAGAACTGACTTGATGGCATTTGACAACAAGCAGAAGCAATGGAGTGGGCACTAGAGATAAAGTGAAACACGAGAGAAATGGCCCCAGCCTCATAGATAGCAGAGGGTTACCATAGAGGGTGGCAGGAGGGATTTCTTTGGGCTCTGGCTGTGGTGCTGCTACACTTCAGTGCCTGACCTATATCCTGTCACAGGCCAGGCAGCTGTCAGATGGGTCCTTTGCTCATCACAGTGCTTCTGAGTCTTGATTGGCTGGATCTGGCCTGAACATGGCCTTTCTTTGCTTAGCAGGGTTGGATTCAGACTATACTTTCTCAAAGCCTTGAAAGGCAGCGGAAAGCAGCTGCCTTTCTGGTTGGGTTGGCCAGATTCTAGCCACCATGTAAACTACAAAATTAACCAATTCTCTAAAAAGATACAACCTGGGACCTTGGTGATCTCAGAGTGTTGGTTCCATTACAGCCTATGCCTTTGAATCCCCACGCAGTATCAAAAATGAACCAAGGTATTTGTGTAAAATATCAGATCTTCCCTGGTTAAACCATCATGATACACTAAGAGAAGAAGCCTGAACTCATGGTTTTGTATTGTTTTGTTTTTCTCTTCTTGGTCTCTAGTTCCTTGTCAAAGAGATGCTATGCTTCTGGGATCACAGGAACTGCTATGATTTTCTTTACTGAAAATTGTCCAATTCAGCACCTTGCTAGACTTAAATACTCTTGACAATCCCTGGCTATGAAAAACTGATGATCATTTTCTTAAAAAGGGGCCTGTCTCTCTCTCATTGCCTCAGTCTGGGCCCCTGCTCTGCAGGGACGTTAGCTGAGAAGGAGATGGGGAGAGACAAGGGGTCAAATCTGTTACTTTTCCTAAAGGTGGAGTGAAAATCATTTCCTGTGAAAGCTGAGGACATTCCTTCATTAGTTTTGTTTCCTGCTCTAAGTCTTATATATTGGGTGCTTTTTTTTTTCTCCCCTTTTTTGGAACTCCTCTGGGCCAACTTCCTGTGCCCAAGGCTGCTGAGAGATAGAATGTTATGAACAGAGCCCACCTACACAGTAGTGAGGGCGGTGGGGGTAGGAGTGATTGAACAGAAGAAAGCCGCCTAAGCAATCCCAAGATATTCTGGAAAGAAGTTCAAAGAAGAAACATCCAAGAGGTTTCCTGGGAAGCAATGAACCATAGAACTGCAGGCTTGAGGATGACTCAGTGTAGGGAGAATGTTCCAACTCCCTGGCCCTTCGATTTGATATTTAGTTCTCAATGCTGATCTGCAAAAGAATTGCTCTTGTGTACATTGTTGTTAAGTTACTTGGAGTGGATTCCCACTCATAGGGACCTTGTATAGGGTTTCTAAGGAGCAGATGGCAGCTGGTGGGTTTGAACTGCTGACTTTGTGGTTTGCAATCCAGTGCTTATCCTGTAGGACCACTCCAGAAGTCCCTTGTAAACATTGTTGTTGTTAAGTGCCTTCAAGTCAGTTCCCATAGAGACAGTGTATAGCATTTCCATGGAAAAGCTGGTGGGTTTGAACTACCGACCTTGTGGTTTGCATTTCAGTGCTGATACTACAATGCCACATCAGGAATCCTGTGTATATTAGTTAGTGTTTATCTGTTGAGAGACAGCTGTGTGCTGCACTGGGCTCTAGTTGCTAGATGGATCAGACAAGTACAACTCAAATAGGCTTTGTTGTTGTTGTTAGGTGTCATCAAGTTAGTACCGACTCATAGCAACCCTATGCACAACAGGATGAAATACTGCCTGGTCCTGGGCCAACCTCACAATTGTTGCCACACTCGAGCCCATTGATACTGCCATTTTGTCAATCCATCTTAATGGGGGTCTTCCTCTTGTTCTCTGACCTTCCATCTTACCAAACATGATATCCTTCTCCAGTGACTGGTCTGTCCTGGCAATATGTTCAAAATATGAGAGACAAGGTTTGGCCATTCTGAAACATTTTATAATCATTTTTCTGAATTCCTTCTCAGGCATTTCCAAGGCCTGCCCTCCTTCCAGAATGGAGTCCAGGTCTACCTGTAGGTTGTTTGTCTCAGACATCTTATCTTGTTTCTGGGCATGTGCTGATATGGTCATCTGCTTTTGCTTCTTGGACATGGTTAGTGTTTATCTGTGGCCTTAATACATAATTGAGTGTGTGTTTTGGTATTTTTTTATGCTTTCTGATTGCTTCCAGGTAGATGTGATCAGGATGTGGGCTTCCCTTTTCACTCTTCTTATTGCTTAACTCAAAGTAACTTTCGCAGGTGTTGTCTGCCTCCCTGGTGTATGGCAGTTGGTATTGGTTCCTGCCTGGGTTTTGGTGTTTTATAGAGTGTGATTGTAGCTGGACTATATGGCAGCAGTTGCTGTCTCTTCTTGTGTAATATAGGGAG
>NW_006408519.1:36961269-36965670 GCF_000296735.1 Chrysochloris asiatica | reverse complement strand
AAAAAAAAAAAAAAATCAAAGCAGAAGTAAGAAATCGTGTATTTTTTAATCGGCTGGACTCAGCAAGACCAAGTGAGGGAGCAGATCCGCCACAGAATAACGCTGCTTATACAAGTACCACTAGGTAAAAGCCTTCAAACTTTAAAAATATTCGTACCTATCCTGTACAGGGTAGCTATGGGTTGGAACTGACTCGACGTCACTTAACAGCAACAACAATGTGGTTCAGAGTTTTGGAGCTCTGCCCTGAACACTCTTCACCTAGTATTCTGTGGTATTGCTGATAGCTAACTTCACTGTACCTCTTCCCTAGTCACCATCAATCCCTGCCTCTCTCAGTCTGGCCATCTTGGCCTCCAAGGAGCACTCTGGCTGTACTTCTTCTGACTTAGATTTGTTGGTTCTTTTGGCAGTCCATGGTACTTTCAATATTCTCCTCCAACACCATAACTCAAATGCATCAATTCTTCTGTGGTCTTCCTTATTCCCTGTCCAGCTTTTGCCTGCATATGAGGTTATTGAAAATACCATGGCTTGGGTCAGGCGCACCTTAGTCCTCAAGCTGACTTCTTTGCTCTTCAACACTTTAAAATGGTCTTGTGCAGCAGATTTCCCTAAAGCAATATGTCATTTGATTTCTTAACTGCTGCTTCCGTGAGTGTTGATAGTTGCTCCAAGAAGAATGAAGTCCTTGACAACTTCAATCTTTTCTCCATTGATAAGAATGTTGTTTATTGGTCCAGTGGTGAGGATTTTTGTTTTCTTTACATTGAGATGTAATCCATACTGAAGGCTGTACTCTTTGATCTTCACTAATAAGTATTTTAAGTTCTCTTCACTTTGAGCAAGCAAGGTTGTATCATCTGCATATTGCAGGTTGTTAATGAGACTTCCTCCAATCCTGATAGCACTTTTTTTTTCATACAACCCAACTTCTTGCATTATTTGCTCAGCATACAGGTTGAATAAGTATGGTGAAAGAATACAATCATGTCACATACCTTTCTTAATTTGAAATCATTCAGTGTTCCCATGTTCTGTTTGAACAACTGCCTCTTGGTCCATGTACAGATTCCTCATGGGCACAATTAAGTGTTCCGGAATACTCATACTTTGCAATATTGTCCATAGCTTGTCTTGATCCACACAATCGAAAGGCTTTGCATAGTCAATAAAGCACAGGTAAACATCTTTCTGGTATTCTCTTGGTTTCCACCAAGATCTGATTCAAATAACTAAACAGCCAAGGTTATCTAGCTTCAAGCAAGCCTGGACCCAGGTATTCAATTTCTTTAAGAATCTCTTTCTCTTTATCTTTGTACTGAATTCTTGTGTTAATTAAAGGCTTTTCCTATTCAGTAGCCAGATGGCCACAGGCAACTGCAGGTTTAACATTCTTTAAGTGTTAATCTCAGTGAAAAAAGCCTTCCTCTTTCCTAAGGTTGTTGTTAAGTGCAGTTGAGTTGGTTCTGACTCACGGTGACTTTGTATAGGGTTTCTGAGAAGCAGCTGGTGGGTTGAACTTCTGACCCTGTGGTTAGCAGTTCAGTGCTTGTCCTACAGTGTCACACTTCTAGAAAATGCCTCTCTAGTTTTGTTTGGCCTGTTTTCTATGCCCATCTCCGTAGAGGTGGTATGCAGGGGACTCTGAGATACATCTTGACAGCTTGGCCTGAGAGTAGAAGAACAATGGAAAATGCAGCTCTGTTACTAGAAGAAATGGGAACAATGCTAGGCTAGGAATACTATAAAAATATATGTCCACTTTCATAAAAGAAGAAATAGGCTAAATAATAATTAATTTGACCAAACTCATAGAGTAGTAAGCTTTTGTCAAATGACCTTCAAATTAAAATTTTATAGCATTGACACAAGTCCAGTATCCGCATTTATCTTCTCATGCAAGCATTCAATATGCATTTTCACCCATGCCATGAGAAGGCTTCTCTGATGGCCTCCAATGGCCACCATACCTCCTGGTGTCATGCCTGGCCAGGTACACTCTGCTTCAGTATAGTTTGAACCTAGTGACTTGCTTGTAAACAACAGACTATGGCAAAGGTGATAGGATGCCACTTCTGCTGTGATTTGGTTACAAGAGATTATTACTTCCATGTTAGTATTATCAGGTTTCTTTCTCTCACTGGCTTTGATGAAAAAATCTGTCATGGTGGATAAGCCCACCCAGGAAGCAATAGAGGATGTCCTTCAACTAACAGCCAGCAAGGAACAAAGTCCCTCAGATCTACAGCTGGCAGGAAACAGAATGCTGCCAACAACTTCTGAGTGATTTTGGAAGCAGATTCTTCCTTGGTTGATCCCTCAGATGAGACCAGAGACCTTGGACTGATACACTGTTTGCAGCCTTATTGGAAACTATAAAGCAAAGAACTTTCTAAACTTGGCCTGGATTCCTAACTCATAGAATCAAAGAGTTTATTATTGTGTTTTAAATTTCTAAATTCTGGGATAAGTGGTTTTAGCGTACAATGGATAACTAATGCACGTTCCTACTGTATATCTTGCAGCATGATAGGGAATGTTTACTTTGTTAGGGATGATCAAATAAAGATATCTCAGTATATATGAGAGTGATAAACCAAGAGCACTTTGGGTACACCAAATGAATTAGAAGGAAAGTTCAGACATTCTGCAAAATAAAAGTGTTAATGGGGAAAAATATGAATTGAAGTTAAACAGATAATGAAAACACAGAAGAAGTTCTGAAGCAAAGGGCAAGAGTTGAGCCAACTATAAAATACATTTTTGAAGCTACTATGCTACCTCATGAAGGGAGCAGAGAATATATGAGAGGGGAGTTCATGGAGATGAAGCTGTAGAGGTATGAAAGAGAAGATAAAAAATATTTCATGAGCCCCTACTGTGTGCCAAGTTTGGGGGAACTAAGGAGAAACCAAGGTGACCATGATTTGCTTCATGCTTATAAGAAGGAAGGAAAGATACTGAAAGATGAACATTCAGGAATGTGTTCCAGTATCTGATATTACATCGTAGAACATGAGTCATATGTAGAATGTTTGTGGGATGACAGCTGAGATGAATAGGTGCAGTGACCTTGCCCAGAAATAATCTATCACCTTCCTGGTATGGCACTATAGGATAAGGACTGGACTGCTAACCATAAGGTTGGTGGTTCAAACTCACCAGCCACTCCTTGGAAAACCTATTAGGGTCATTATGAGTCAGAACCAACTCCATGGTTCTTAACAACAACTATCATAGGGAATAAGTATGCAAACTTAAATTGTCACTAAATGTCAAGCATTTAATTGATGCAATGGCTTTTTGGTTGACTATGAATATAGCATAGTGGTTACGAATCGGGCTGCAAACCACAAGGCCAGCAGTTTGAAACTACCAGCTGCTCCATGGGAGAATGATGAGGCTTTCTGCTCCCATAAAGACTTACAGCCTCGGAAACGCTGTTGAGGGTCGCTATGGGTCAGAACCGACTTGACCACACTTAACAACAACAACAATGAATATTTAGGGGACTCCAGTTGTGGTCTGATCATGCTACTGCTTCACATTTATTTAAGGTTTTATGTATCAGTTCTAAGTACTGTGAATGGAATTCCCCCTTTAACCCTTATTGCAGTCCCATAAAGTAGGTTGTTGTTGTTGTGTGCTGTGGAGTCAGTTCCGACTCACAGGGACCCTGTACAGGGTTTCCAGGGTGTAAATCTTTCCGGGAGCAGAAAGCCTCATCTTTCTCCTGCAGAGCAGCTGGTAGTTATGAACTGCTGACCTTGAGGTTCACAGCCCAATTCGTAACCACTATGCTACCAAAGTAGGTTACCACTTGATTAATGAGGAAACTGAGGCAAGTAAAGATAATGTCACTTTCCTAAAGTTGTGTCTTGTAAGTGTGAGAGCTGGTATTTGTACCTATGAAATCTGGGCCAAATTCAGTGTAGTCATTCTCCAAACGACTGTCTCCAAGGAAATACATTGTGGTTTTTGTTAGTTGTTGCTAAGTCAGTTTAGATTCATGGTGACCCCTAATGTGAGTGGTAGAGCTACTCCATAAGGTTTTCAAGGTTGGGTTTTTTGTGTATTTTTTAATGCTTTATTGTGAATTATGTGATCGTTTACATGGGAGGACATTAGCTTCACATTGATCCCATCATATATTGTTTCCTTGCCATGGTTACAATCCCCTCCATGCATCATCCATTAACCAAAGGGTATAATCCACAAGCCTGTCCCCCAGTCATCAGCACACAGCCCCTCTCCCTCTTCGGGTCAAAAATCCCCAGTCGCTCCATCTCCCCATGTCATCGTCTCTGCCTCCATCTCTGGCATCACTGCTTCTCTGGGTAGGATTCCATTCTCCGCTCTTCTCCCTTGATGGTCCCAGGGACCTCCGCTCCTAGACTG
>NW_006408519.1:36958277-36959449 GCF_000296735.1 Chrysochloris asiatica | reverse complement strand
CCCCAATTTTGGGTCTGGACAGTTTCCAGCCCCCCTCAAGGTGTTCCAGTCAGTTATAGGCTGAAGACGGGCTCACATGTTTTCTGTTGTGATGTTTCTAGCTATCCCCCTCTCCCCAAGTGTCTATTTCACAGTGGTAGGCAAGAGAGACCAAGATTCAAAAGACAGCCACGCATCCTAACGTTATTCCCCTCTTTTCCCCTTTCATGCCATGCTTCAATCCTTGTATCCTGAAGCCCTGTTATTTCAAAGTTGTGCATACATCATCATTTACCTCTGTCCCACCTAGCCCATGCGAACCTGCCCAACCATTCTACTGTCCACCTTGTTCTTCTTTTTCCCCTCCCCCTTCTTATGTATTTCTAGCCCCCCGCCCACCCTAGCTCCCAGGCTCTCCTGTATCTATTCCCTACCCTGTGCTCTTTCTTCCCCTCCCTCCCTCTGCACCTCTCATTCCATACATACGGGTGGCCAGCAATTATATATATAGATATTTTCCCCCATTTGGGTGGGTTCTTTTTCTTAGTCTTTTACATTTATTGTTTAGTGCAGTATTTCTCTTTTGTGACTGACTAATTTCAGTCAGCATAATGTCCTCAAGGTTCATCCATATTATGTGATGGCTTGAAGCTTCCTTGTTGTTCTTCAAGGTAGCATAATATTCCATTGTGTGTATGTACCACAGTTTGTTTATCCATTCTTCAATTGATGGGCATTTTGGTTGTCTCCATTTTTTTGCTATTGTAAATAGTGCTGCTGTGAGCATCTGTGTGCATATATCTACTCATGTTATGGCTCATATTTCTTGTGGGTCAATACCAAGTAGAAGAATGGCTGGGTCATAAGGTATTTCTATTTCCAACCTTCTGAGAAGCACCATATTGCTTTCCAGAGTGCTTGGACTATTTTGCAGTCCCACCAACCATGTAGGAGGGTCCCAGTCTTTCGTCATCCTCACCAGCATTTGTTGTCCTCTCCTTTTTTGATCTTTGCTGTTATTGCTGGTGTGAGATGATATCTCATTGTTGTTTTGATTTGCATTTCTCTGATGGCTAGTGATAGTGAATATTTCTTCATATGTTTGTTGGCTGTCTGAATCTTCTCCTTGGTGAAGTGTCTGTTCAGGTCCTGCACCCATTTTTTAATTGGGTTATTTGTCTTTTTCTTGTAGA
>NW_006408519.1:36951520-36956812 GCF_000296735.1 Chrysochloris asiatica | reverse complement strand
TGATTGTTTTTCTAATGTTGAACCATCCTTGCATCCCTTTTATGAAACCCACTTGGTCATGTTGTATTATCTTTTTGATGTGTTGCTGGATTCTGTTGGCTAGGATTTTATTGAGAATTTTTACATATATGTTCATGAGGGATATTGGTCTATAGTTTTCTTTTTTAGTGATGTCCTTCACTGGGTTTTGTATGAGGGTTATGCTTGCCTCATAAAATGTATTAGGAAGTTTTCCATCCTCCTCTATATTCTGGAATAATTTGAATAAAATTGGTGACAGTTCTTTCCTGAATGCTTAGTAGAACTCACCCATGAATTCACCCATCCAACACATCTAGGAGTGACTTCATCTGATAACGCAGCTTAGCAAAGCTTGAAAGAAGATGCTAACATGAGAGTGAAGGTTGTATGAAGGTTCCATATCCCCAGAGGTGAAAAGAGGACAATGGGAATAAAAGATAGCTGCCAGACACATCAACAGGTATTAAAACACGATAGTGAAGACACTACCTACAGTTCTTTTATGTCCTTTAATAACAGCAACAAAAAAGAACACCATAAATTTTGTAAAATACAAAGCCCTGAATGATTTTACTTGATATAATTCATGGTTTTGGACACCTTATCTTGCCTATTTTTCTTGATGATTAAAAAGGAGAATAAGCTCATATTTTAATCTGCACCTGCCACAATCTCCTCTACCAGAAAAACACTGCAATGGGAGTAGGAGAGCAGGGACAACAAGAATAGCTGTGAACTGCCCCCTAAATTCTTATGTGTGACGTCCCTTCACTTAATGAGGTCAACTCTTCCTATTTAATATACTTCTGGCAGTATCAAACTAGTGATAAATTCTAGTCCATTTTTCATGTCGCAAATATTTGGCCAGAAAAAGAAGAAGAAGGAAAAAAGATTTAATCACAGAGCAGCTAAAGTCAGATTCATAAATAATAATGTGTTAAAAGGTGAGCCATTCCGATTCCAAACAAATCGCAAATCCTTGCATTATTCATATTTCAGTTGATCTTATGTTATTCTTAAACTTCCCTCTGGTCTTCTGCTTGAAAAGGCAGTTGGTTCTTCTGGGAATCTGTGCCATGTGGTATCACTTTTTGGAAAACAGACTCAAGTAATATGTCGATTGATTTCCCCTACTTACCGTGCTGATGGTCATTAGGCATGCTGTGTAAACAAATTCGTACCCCTCACAGAATATTACTGGGAAAAGATGGTTGGCAATTCAGATTTCAACTCTGAGATGATAAGCCTCAGAAAAGAAAAAAGAAAGAAAATTCCTCAACTTCATAACTATAATTACTGGTCTAAATTCTACATTTAAATTCATAGGCTCAGCAGCTTTTGTTGATTTTGGAGTGGGAGGAGAATACAAATGTTTAAACCACTAAAAACAGCTTGCATTCTCTTCATTCCAGACCACCTCAAGTTGGTGAAAAAGATAGAACAAAAACGTGTGGGAACCTGGGAAAAAAGCAGTGAGGTGAGTGACTATGGACATGAATGGAGTTTTCAGTGATGTTTAAAGTTAAATAAAGAGCAACTGAAAATATGAAATCTAGTGTCATAAAGGAAGACTGTGGGACTAATTGAAAAAAAAAAAAAAAGATGTGAGATTTTAGCTGTATTATAATATGTACTAGCTGTGTGGCCCAGGCCTCAGTTTCCTCATCTATTTAAAACATCTATGGAAAAGTAAAGCATTATCATATATGTGACACTCACCTTATTAGATAAGTCACTGCTGTTTTAGTTTGCTGTTGTCGGGTCAGTTCTGATTCATAGTGACCCAATATATAACAGAATGAAACACTGCCCAGTCCTGCACTAGCCTCATAATTGTTGTTATGCTTGAACCCATTGTTGGTGCCACTGTGCCAATCCATCTCATAAGTCTTCCTCTTTGTCACCAACCCTCCACTTTAGCAATCATGATGTCCTTCTCCAAGGATTGGTCTCTCCTAATAACATGTCCAAAGTGTGAGAAACAAAGTCTTATCATCCTGAATTCGTACATTCCATGTTCCTATTATTAATGGATGTTTACAGCTGTTTCTCCTCATTTTGCATTGTGACCCATTAGCAAATGAGCTCCTGAAAGCTTACTCCATCCACATCATCATCATCATCATCAGTCAACTCTGCTTTGAGGAGACAGTTCTCCTCCAGTTGTGTTTTGGGTACCTTTCAACTTGAGGGGATCACATTTTGACACTGTATCTGATAATATTCTCGTCAGAATATTCATGATGTTTTTATCTCTCAGCTCTATATTTGATAATGATCTGCTGCTATCCAAAGGTGGCTAGTGCCTAAACAGTCAGAAGTAGTCTGCTTCTCCTTCTTTCTAGTCTGTCTTAATCTGGAAGCTTAGCTGCATCCTGTCTACCATGGGTGACCCTGCTGATAGTGAACATACTGGCGGCACAGCTTCCAGCATCATAGTAACATGCAAACCACCACAGTATGATAAACTGACAAAGGAGTCGTGGTACTATATAAGGGCCAGATCAAATTGTGAGTGGAGTGCCATTGTTATGGGTTGAATTGCTTGTCCACAAAAGACACGAAGAAGCCCTAACCTCAGCGCCTATGAATATGACTTTTTTTTTGGAAATTGTGTCATTGAAGATAATTATTGGTTAAGGTAATGTGAAGCTCATACTGAAGTAGGTGGCTCCTAATTCAATGTGAATAGTATTCCTAAACAAGACAAGAGCCATGGAGACAGACAGAGGGGAAGGCCATGTAAAGGTGGAGAAAAAGATTGTAGTGACACATCTGCAAGTCAAAGAATGTCAGGATTGCCAGGCAGCATCAGAAGCTCGGAAGAACCAAGGGAGACTCTTACCCTAGGGTCTTTGGGGAGAACATGGCCATACAGACTTGTTAAATTCTTTCTTGTAGCCTCCAAATCTGTGAAACAATAAGTTTGTATTGTTTTAAGTCATCCACTGTGTGACAATTTCTTAAAATAGTCCTAGGAAATGAATACAAAGGTTTAAAAGAAACTGTTCAAGCAGAGACCATGCATGGAGCATAATGACCTCCACAAGGTTTGGGAGTAGGTAGAACCAGATCCGTCATTATTGTTAAGTGCCATTGAATCCCTTTAGACTCAAAGTAACCCTTTGTAGGTCTTCCAAGGAGCAGCTGGTGGGTTTGGACCAACCTTATGGTTAGCAGTTCAGTGCTTATACTAGACTGCCACACCAGGACTCTAGCTCAAAGTCCTATAGTGACTATTGTTGTTAGTAAGTGCCATTGAGTTAATTCAGACTCATAGTGACAGCCTAGGGAGCGGAACTGCTGACCTTGCAGTTAGCAGTCCAGAGCTTATCCTACAATGCCATACCAAGATTTCACAGGGATTGGCGGTGGTGGTGGTGGTGGTGGTTATATGCTGCGGAGTCAGTTCTGACTCATAGCAACCCTGCATAGGGTTTCCAAGGCTGTAAATCTTTATGGGAGCAGAAAGCTTCATCTTTCTCTCAAGGAGTGGCTGGTAGATTCGAACTGCTGACCTTGTGGTTAGCAGCTCAACTCAACTCACTATGCTACCAGAGTTCCTTCTACAGGGATTAGGGTCATAAAATAATATTGTGAAGTAGGACAGATGGGGCTGTGGAAATCATATGATCTGCTGAAATGTGGGAGAGTTCCTCGGCTTCAGCTGATCTCTACCATGCAAGAATCCTAACCCTTATTGCCAAGTCTCCTAATTATTCACAAGCAGTTGTAAATACAGATTTTCTTATGATATCTACTGATTTTTAAATTTTAAATCACAAGAAGGATGGAAGTTGAAAATTACTAGCAGATGCAAAAGGGGGATACATTGGTTATGAACTGCCTGTTGTACAAAAGCAGGGAGATGAATATTTGAGGGGGAAATGAGATACTCACTTTAAGTACATACATTTGCTTCTGCCCAGCAAGTAGTACTGTGTACCCATGTGTCACATATATATTACATTAAAACAACATTACATAACAAGAGCAACAACAACAACAAAATAAACCTCTTCCTTGGTGTCCCTTGAAAATCTGCTCCCTACATGGGTGCTGCTCAACACACATCCTCTCCTTTTCCATGCAGCCTATGATTTTTATGTCTTAAATTGCTAAATACTTCTTAGGCAGCAATGACTTATCACAATTCTTTGCTTTCTCAAATGCGGCTTTGTTTTTGTTTTTTTTTTTCTGTACAAAATTCTCTTCTGGTTCTTTCATAACAAAGCTAGGAATTTTTCCTTAAAATTTGTTTCAGATGAAACTACTTTCTCACCCAGTTTCTAAACTTCTGGTATTCATTTTATTCTCTGCTTCCAAATTTCTTCGCTTGTATTTCCTTAAGAATATTTACTAAGTTGAATTACAATGTAAAACTGTAAAACATGTTTTTTGTTTTTTTTTTTCCTGACAAACTGTGAGTTTCTTAAAGTCAAGGAAGTATTTTTTAACTCTATAAATTCAGAACCTCAAATGATTATTGAAATACCCTGAGTGCTCTAGAAATATTTCTTGAAAGCATAAATGCTTCAAGCCTTCCATTTTCACCAGACTTGTAGAAAGCTGGAAAGAGTATTTTTTGACCCTTTTATAATGACAAAATAAAAATGTAGAAAATCCAAAAACTGAACTTCTCTTGAACCAAGTAAGAGTTGGTTTGCAAGGCAATCATGAAGCTTAAAATGCAAGTAAAATGGTCCCTTCTAAGGCGAGTTCTTAGGAACTCTGGTAGATAGTGGTTACGAGTCGGGCTGCCAACCTCAAGGTCAGCAGTTTGAAACTACCAACTGTTCTGTGGGAAAAAGATGAGATGTTATGATCCCATAAAGATTTACAGCCTCGGAAACCCTGTGCAGTGTCACTATGAGTCGGAACCAACTCCGTGGAACTTCACAACAAGGAGAGTTCTTAGTGATAGAAATGATGCTGGAGATTCCAATACAGAATTGTTCAAGACCAATGACTTATCCATTGGAAATACAATTTTTAAGCAATAGAAAAGGTGACTATGAACAACAACAATGAACATGGACCTCACCAGATGGAATACACAGGAATAAAACTGACTACATTTGTGGCAAGAAACAGTTGTTGTTGTTGTTAGGTGTCATCAAGTCGGTGCCGACTCATAGAGACCTTATGTACAGCAGAAAGAAAGACTGCCTGATCCTGGGCCAGCCTCACTATTATTGCCACGCTTGAGCCCATGGATGCTGCCACTTGGCCAATCCATCTCACTGGGGGTCTTCCTCTTTTTCTCTGACC
>NW_006408519.1:36935771-36948525 GCF_000296735.1 Chrysochloris asiatica | reverse complement strand
TTCAAACTGCTGACCTTAAGGTTCGCAGCCCGATTCATAACCACTACATTACCAGAGCTCAACAACAACATAGTGTTCCAAAAATAAAATTCTACATTTTTTTATTGCAAGACATAGAATAAAGTAAGAAGAAAAATAAATTGTCAAGCAATTAATAGGACCAAATACAGAGAAAATCCATATGTTTAACCAAGCAAGTTTTTAGGTTAAAGTTTCTAGATAAAAATGTGTGCAATATGTACAAACAAATGAGGAATCTCTAACAGATATGAACACTATAATCACATATCAAATAAAAATGTTAGGAAATCAGAAAGCAAGATGGTAACCAGATATTGGAATGGCATCTCATAGGCCTATCAGTAAACTCAACATAGGCCAGGAAAGAACCAATCAACCTGAAGATAGATCACTAGGGAAATTACCTGCACTGAAACCCAAAAAAGGAAAAAATAAGAAATAAACAGATATACAAATATTTTAAAGTACACAGCATATGAGAGCTGTGGGACATTTTCCAAAGCTCTAACATAACAAATATAGATTAAAATTCCAGAAAGATAATAGAGGGGAAAAAATGAGATAATTATTTCCCCAAATAAGAATTAAACACATCAATCATAGATCAAAAAGTCTTTGATTATATCATTCAGAGTACCAAAAAAGAAAAGAAAAAAAGTAATGATAATACTCGAGTGCATCATGTGGAAATTTATAGAAACCTCACATAAAGAAAAGAAATTATAGGAGTAGGGAATTAAAAAAAAAAAGACACTGAATATGCTGATTTGTTGCCCAGAGCTATGAGATCCAAGAGACAATTGAGTAACATCTTAAAATTACTGACAGAAAAAGGAAAAGAAAAACGAACTCATAGGTTCACACTCAGTGAAGATATCTTCCAGAAATAAAGTTATTTCAAACACAAAACCTGAAAACAATTTCTACGTGTTGTTGTTATTAAGGACTGTGTTAAATTACACTACAAGAAATGTTAAGCAAATTTCTTCATGAAGACACATATGATTAAAGACAAAAAAAAAGATCTATAATGATAAAGATCTCCAGAAATTGATAAAAATTAAAATAAATATGAAGTTTTTAAAAATTCTTAATTGTTTTAGAAGATAATTTATTGAAGAAAAAGAGTAGCAATGTATTGAAAGTTCATTACATCTATAAAAAGTAAAACATATGTTAATAAAAATTAAATGGGTAAGAGGGAGAATTTAAAACTATGCTGTTGTAAGGGCTTTACCCTATACATGAGACTTCATCATATTATTTGAAGGTATTCCCGTAAAGATTTACACCCTCGGAAACCCTGTACAGGGTCGCTATGGGTCGGGCCCGACTCGATGGCACTTAACAACAACAACAACATATTGTGATAAATTGAAAATATCTATTGTAAACCTTAGGGAAGAGTTTCTCAAGCTGGGTTTCTTCTTCTTCTTCTAAATTTGTTACATTTTGTATCAGTGAGGAGTTTCCCTTTGCCTCTAACTATTAAATGCTACTTGTATACCACCAGTTCTGACAACCAAAAATTCTCTAGTTATTTGGGGGCAAAACTGCTTCTATTGACAAACAACTCCTTAAGACAACAGTATAACATAAAAAAGGTAAAAAATAAGCCATCGTTACAGACAAATAAGGAATATCCAATTAAATAAAAAGTGGAGGAAAAAGAAAAAGAGAGACCCATGGAACAAAGGAAAAACAAGTAGTAAAATTGTGTGTTTAAATTCAATCTGATAGATACAAAAAAGATGAATCCACAACTTTGGTTTTAAACTACACATTTCCTACTTGTTAACTGATCGTTTAAGTAGACAGAAAAGCAATAGTGATATAAAAGTCCTGAGCAACATTCAAACCAACTTTACCTTTTGACAATTCTAGAACACTCAATTTTAACAATAGAAGAATACGTATTTTCAGGTATAAATAGAATATTCACCAATATAGACCATATTCTAGGTAATAAATCAACCTCAACAAATTTAAATAAACTAATAATTTAAAGTAAGTTCTTTGATTCCAATGAGATTAAGTAGAACCAATGATAGGTATTTTGAAAAAGCTCCCAACCTTTGAAAATCATAAAATAGTTATCACTGAAGTGCTGATGAAAAAGGAAATGACAAAGAAATTAGAAAATACTTTCAATTGAAGAGATACCACCAAAGGAAAATTGGGAAGAATTTTGAACTGAGTGAAAATGAAAACACAATATATAAGAATGTGTAGAATACAGCTAAAGAGTGCTTAGAGGGAAATTTGTATCAGTAAATGTTAAACTGGAAAAGAAAAAAAAAAAAATCTCAGATTTATTATCTAAAGGTCACAAGGCTCAAATTAAACCAATGCAAGCAGAAGGAAGTAATAAAAATAAGAACATAAATCGATGAAACTGAAGACAAGAATTTAAAATATGGAAGGAATGGATGAATCTAAAAGGTAATTCTTAAAAGATTGACAAAAGATAAAGAGCGAGAAAGAAACGTTTAGCAGACAGTCCAATAAAATAAGAGGAAAGACACAAATAAACAATACCAGGAATGCGTAATACTAAGAAAGTGCATCACTAAACCCCTATAAATACATGTAATATGAAGAAAAAATTTATTCTAAATATGACAGCTTGAATGAAATGAACAAATCCCTTGGACACAAAATACCAAAGCTTATTCAATAGTAATTAAATAAACACCAGGGCCCACGTGATTAAGTTATCATGTTAGAATCCTTAAAGAACCTAACATTTCTTATTTCTTACAGGTTTCAGTTTATAGAAACAGAGCAATTCTGATAATAAAGGAAGAGTAAATGTTTATCTATATGATCATGGAATGTGACGCAGGCAGAATTGTAATATAATTTTAGCGAGGGAAAAAGTTCAATCATTTTGTGAGCCAAAACCAGGAATCTTTCTCCTACTGACAATCAATTAGGTCTCTTTCAAAGACTCAGTGAATATTTGTTCGGTGTTGAATGAATTGAATGAATATACTGGATTAAAGAGGTCAGAGTTTCAGTTATATTCTAGACCATTATTCTGGCTGTACTTCTTCCAACACAGAGATTTTTTTTTGTTTGTTTGTTTGTTTGTTTTTTCTGGCAGTCTATGGGACTTTCAGTAATTTTAGCCAACACCATATGCACCAATTCTTTTATGATCTTTTAATTCATTGCCCAACTTTTATATGCATATGAAGCTATTGGAAAATACTATGGATTGGGTTGTTTTGGGTGGTGGTTGTGTGCTGTGAAATCAGTTCTGTCTCTCAGCAACCCTGTAAAGGGTATCTGAGGCAGTAAATCTTTACAGGAACAGAAGACCTCATATTTCCCCCATGTAGTGGCTGGTAGATTCGAATTGCTAACCTTGTAGATAGAAGCCCAACTCGTAACCCATTACACTACTAGGAATCCTTGGGTTAGGTGGTGGTTGTTGTTGTTGTTAAGTGCTGTCGAGTCTGTTCTGACTCATGGCAACCTTGTGTAGGGTTTATGAGGAGCAGCTGGTGAGCTTGAACTGCCTTCCTCGCAGCTCAAACTGTCCTTACAGTCTACCACATTAGTCCTCCAAGTGACATCTTAGCTTTTGGACACTTTAAAGAAGTCTTGTGAAGCAGACATGCTTAATGCAATAAATACATCATTTGATTCCTTGGCTGCTGCTTGCATGGGTGTTGATTGTGGATCCAAGCAAAAGCCTTAGACAACTTCAGTCTTTTCATCTGGAGACCTAGTTATGTTCAGTTGATGAGTAAAATAACATTAGTGCAAAGTTCTGAGAGTTCAGCAGATGAATGTGAGACACGTGTTCTGCAGAATAGTCCAGGGAATAAGAAAGAGGCAGCAGAAGGGAAGGAAAATGAGATGAGGAGACGGTAGAGACAGAGGATGAAGATGAAGAAAGTAAGAAAAGAAAAGAGGAGGAGGAAGTGAAAGTAGAAGAACATAATAATAATTACAATAGAAGATCACATCATGCTAAGCACTGTATCCATTCTTTCTTTTAATTTCACATCTACACACAGAACAAAGTATTACTATGACTACTTTATAGCTGAAGAAATGATAACTTATAAAGATACACTGCTCATTAGCAATGGGCCTCTTATTCTAAACACGTATGTAATTTCGCCTGCCAGTAAGAGGGAAAATGGTGTAGGAACTAGGATCACTAACATACCAGGCAATAAATAACAGCAAACCACCCTGCCGCACACAGACAAAAATACAGACAGAAACAAATGGATTGGCAGTAGAAAGGGGAAGATGCTAGCTAATTAAGACAGCAGGGTTGATGTAGTCATGTATAACCAGAAAAGGTTTAACGCTGAACAAAGAAGACTTGGAGAGCAAAACTAAATCCACTCACCTAAATATTGCAAAAAGGAGTGATTTTGTATAACTTGAACATTTATAACATAAAGCCAACCAACCATCTAGCATTGTCTCTGGCACATATTTATACACATGTATAGTAGGTGTTCAGAGAATGATAGAAACTGATATTAATAGTTGAATTTGAGGGGATTAGAGGGAAAATATCAAAAGGTAACACCTGAACCAAGCCAGTGTACACATGCATGTGTGTACACACACACACACACACACACACACACACACACACAGCTACCACACCACATGCAGCTGGTATTCATCAACAGTGCATGGTACAGCTGTGTCAGCTATATAGAGGGTACAACCGTTTCCATAGTGAGGAATCCTGTCTGATTGGTTGTGCCTGTACCTTTCTGATTGATACGCATTTTGAATGATCACTAAGTATGTGTAAGCATTCATACCTTCCCTTCTCATACATACATTCATTGTGCTTCTCAGGCGAGAAATGATAGTGTGAGAACAATTTATAGCTTTTGGAGGAATTTTGAATCCAGGATCTTACACTTAACAGCAGTACGACTGAAGTTAAGCTTCTTATAATAATCTTAGATTCTACTAGGTAAAATGAGGGTAATATTAGCACAATATCATGCTTGGCAAAGTGGAGGGTCATGGGATAGGAGGACAATCCCCAATGAAATGGGCTGACACAGTGGTACCTACATTGGGCTCAAACATAACAGCAGGTGTAAAGATAGCACAGGACTGGGCAATGTTTTGTTCTGGTGTGCATAGCATCACTATGAGTTAGAAACAACTCATGGCGCACCTAACAATAACATAACATTATATTTTCTTGAACTCAAATGTACCATTTATGCCAGAATAAGAGGAACTTCTTTGCTTTCTAATGAGATAATTCTAAGAATAATTTGGGGAAATGAAACATATACATTTTAGAAATATATTTTTAAAACCAAATATATATTTTATAAGATTTAATAATTTATTTAAAAAAATTAAATCAATATTATATAAGATGCACATTTGGAATAACTATTTTTCCCCATGTCACAATTCACTTCAAAAGTTACAGAAACACTTTAAAAATGTCTTAGATAAAAATATCTTCATTGTTTCTAGAGACATTTTAAAGTTATTGAACACACTTTTGGAATCTGCAAAGCATGCTGCCCTAAGAAATCTTATACAAAGGTTAAAATAGCAACTCATAATATCAAAAGAATTTATTTATGCTATAGATGTTGTTGTTGTTGTTGTTGTTAGGTACCATCAAGTCAGTACCGACTCATAGCGACCCTATGCACAACAGAATGAAACATTGCCCAGTCTTGGCTAACCTCTAAATTGTTGCCATGCTTGAGCCCATTGATGCTGCCATTTTGCCAATTCATCTCTCTGGTGGTCTTCCTCTTTTTCTCTGACCCTCCACCTTTCCAAACAGGATATCCTTCTCCAGTGACTGGTCCCTCCTGACAATATATCCAAAGTATGAGAGACGAAGTCTAGCCATCCTGGCTTCTAAGTAGCACTCTGACTGCACTTCTTCCAACACAGATCTGTTTGTTCTTTTGGCAGCCCATGCTACTTTCAATATTCTCCTCCAACACCATAACTCAAATGCATCATTTCTTCTTCCATCTTCCTTGTTCGCTGTCCAACTTTCACATGCATATGTTATTGTTGTTGTGTTGTTAAGTGCCGTCAAGTCAACTCTGACCCATAGCGACCCTGTACAGGGTTTCTAAGGCTGTAAATCTTAACGGGAGTAGAAAGCCTCATCTTTCTCTGGCAAAGTGGCTGGTAGTTTCGAACTGCTGACCTTAAGGTTCGCAGCCCGATTAGCAACCACTACGCTACCAGAAAACACCATGGCTTGGGTCAGGCACACCTTAGTCCTCAAGCTGACATCTTAGCTCTTCAACCCTTTAAAAAGGTCTCGTGCAGCAGATTTGTCTAATGCAATACATCGTTTGAATCCTTGGCTACTGCTTCCATGAGTGTTGATGATTGATCCAAAAAAGTGGAGTCTTTGACAACTTCAATCTTTTCTCTGTTGATAAGAATATTTATTGCTCCAGTGGTGAGGATTTTTGTTTTCTTTACATTGAGATGCAACCCATACCAAAGGATGTGCTCTTTGATCTTCATCAGTAAGTATTTTAAGTTCTCTTCACTTTCAGCAAGCAAGGTTGTATCATCTGCATATCGCAGGTTGTTAATGAGTCTTCCTCCAATCCCAATGCCACATTTTTCTTCATATAACTCAGCTTCTTGGATTATTTGCTCAGCATACAGGTTGAATAAGTATGGTGAAGGAATACAACCCTGTCTCATACTTTTCCTAATTTTAAAAGATTCAGTGTTCTGTTTGAACAACTGCTCTTGGTCTATGTAGAGGTTCCTCATGAACACAATTAAGTGTTCTGGAATACTCATACTTTGCAATGTTGTCCATAGCTTGTCATGATCCACACAATCAAAAGCCTTTGCGTAACATTCTCTGCTTTCAGCCAAGATCCATCAGACATCAGCAATGGTATTCCTCATTCTATGTCCTCTTCTGAATCTGGCTTGAACCTTTGGAAGTTCTGTGTCAATGTATGCTTGCAGCCATTTCTGTATTACCTGTAGTAAAAGTTTACTCACATTCGATATCAAAGATATATAGATAGATGTTTAAATCTCTAGGAAGTACCTGTTTTCTGTACTTTGTTGTTAGTGATCTTTGAAAGGTTTGCCAATGATATAATTTAATATTTGCAATCGTATTAATAGTATCACAAAGCATAAAGCACTTTTTATTGCTCCATGAAACTAATTTATCCTAACAATCTTTCCAAAATAGGAAAAGCAGTGTGCAAAGCAAAGGATTTGAGACAGAACCCCACAATATAAATGGTTTTCTTCTTTATGGTGTGTGGGTGGTGCAAGTGGTTGGCGATTGGCTGTTAAATGAAAGCTTGGAGGTTCCAACCCAACCAGCAGTACCACAGATGAAAGTCCTGGCAATGTGCTTTCTAAATATTATAGCCAAGAAAACTATTTGGTGCACACTCTCAAAGTCATTCCCTAAAGTGGGTCCAATTCTTTCCAGCCAGTTTCTAAAGAGTTAAAGAGACTGAACCATTTCATGCAATGCTTTTGAGAGTGCTCACTATAATATCTAGGGAATATTAAAAAGTTAAGAAAAATAAACAGGGAAAGGATCTCACATTAAAAAACCCACTGTCAGTCTGCTGAAACATATCTATTTAAATGTAAGAAGAAAGCCCCTTCCCAAATATCTATGTATATACTTCGTAAATATCTGTGTATATGCTTTGTAAATATCTGTGTTATATACTTTGTAAATATATGTGTATATACTCTGTAAACCAAATCTGTAGCCATCAAGTTGGTTCTGACTCATGGTGCCCCCTGTGCTACATAATAGAGCTGTCTTATAGTGGTCTTTGGCTATAATGTTTATGAAAGTATATTGCCAGCTCTTTCTTTCATGACTTTTACAACATACCATGTTGGAGAAGGGAATCCTTGTGCAGCAGCGGGGACTAAACACTGGATCTCTAGGTCAGTTTTAACGGCAAGGTCAGCATTTCTAATCTACCAGCCACTCCTTGGAAACCCTATACAATGTCTCTATAAGTCAAAACTGACTTGAGGGCACTAAACAACAACAACAACTGAGGGGCAGGGGCAATACCCTACAGGTATGTTACATAAAAGAACCAAATTACATCCAAGTTTCTAATTGTCTTAGGCTGGGTTCTCTAGAGAAGCAAAACCAGTGAAACATATATACGTATCTATAAGAAGTTTAGATCAAGGAAATGGCTCATACAGTTATAGAGGGAGAGTCCCAAATCTAGTTCAGATGAACCAAGTTAGGTAGGTCAAATGGCAGACAGGCAGATCCAGCAAGTAAGAAGGAAGGGTGCTGATGACTTCTAGGTTTGGCAAGTAATAAAGCAGGCCACTGGGTCAAGTCCAAAGATCCAGAGGTAAGAGGAAGAGCCAGATGCAAGATCTGCACACAGCAGAAAAGCAAGCAAGCTTTGCCTGACTGTCTTCATATATTGGATGTAGGGCTTTCCCTGAGGAAATGTTCTTTCAATTGATTAGCTGCTCAAAGCCAACCTCATCATAGGTTGATCACATTATATTAGATGTCTTCATAGGATTAACTACATCACAACTGCCAAACCATTGAGAACCCTGGTCCAGTCAAGTTGACACAAAACCTGAACTAACACATTGATGTCCCTAGTTGGAAGACTGGGTGGGCTAGGTAATGGGCTCTTTAAAAAAACACACAAATTAACCTGTTTGTACCACAATTCACTACAGAAAATTTGAACAATATCCATAGTTTATAGATTATAAAAAGTGAGTATGTGTTAGGAATGAAGCAAATTTGGTCAAGGATGGCTAATTCCCATGATGATCCTTGACCTTTTCAACACAGTAGGTGATAACGTATACTCAAAGCTTTATTCCTCTGAACTGCCTTTTCAAACACATTTCCCTTTCCTTTCCTGTATACACCTTTTGCTCCAACTTAACCAAGTTCTTGTCTTCTATACAACCTTTTGCTTGTAGGTCTCTAGGTTTTTCCTTATGCAATTTCATTACTTATAACGAAAGCACACATATCCCATTGAAAGACTCCCATACAGCACTGACTATTTTCTCTGATTTAACTGTATTTTTATGTGGAGCAGTGAATTATTTAATATCACTTTTAGCCATGCTTGTAGTGGCATTAAATGCTATTGAGTTGGTTCTTACTCATAGTGACCTTGTATAGGGTTTCTGAGAAGTGGCTAGTGGGCATGAAAAGCCAAATTTGCAGATCAAACTGACCTTATGATCCAGTGCTTATCCTACAGTGCCATGACATCATCAAGCCATAGTCTTTGTAAACTCTTCACCCAATGACATTTTTCTGATAGATGTAAACATGAGAAAGTGTGGAAAATGTTGATAGATGATATGACTCATTTGTGAGTGACTGTTAACAAGACTAATGGTCACTGTGAAAACTTGAAACTCTAACATAGATATAAAATGAGTCATCTCAGAAGCAGGTGAGGGTAATCTTACTACCATCAAGGAAACAGAGCCAGGAGTCAAGTGCATCCTTTGGACCCTGAGATTCCCTGTGCATTGAATGTCCTCATTCAAGAGGCATAAAGCTGTGACACCAGAGGAGTGGGAGAGGAACAGCAGCAGCAGCAGAATCAAGGACCAGAGCATGGAACAATGGAGGAGTTCCTGGCCCCCACAGCAAGCACTGCTGAGTGTCTCTGGGCGTGAGTCTCATTTGCAGTGTGAGGTGCCTCCAGGACCTGAGTTGGGGACATAGGTTTGCTGAGAGCCTTCGGGCTGATGTTATATAGCAGACTGCAGTGTCCTATGAGCATGTACCAGCAGTAAGAAAAGAGCATTATCTGAACCTTACAGAGGACCAGAGAGAGGCCTGACTGACAACACAGCTAAGAAGACTGAGTCCTGACCAAAGAGCTGTGTTCTGAGCACTTCAGATCCTGTGTTGTAACCTTTTAACTTTCCTGAAAACCCTCAGAACTGACTTCTATGTGGTCTTTACAATGAATTTTGAATCCAGCTGAGGAGAGACTATTGTGGGATGGATGGTTGATACCATTGTTTGCAATGTGTAAGTATGCCCTTAATGTATATCTTCCTGGTGCTGCCAGGCAGAACTAGTTGAGACAAGGAGCTTTGGTGAACCACGTTGTAAATGTATTTAACCAGTGGTACTACATTATGTTGACGTGAATTAGGTATATTCTGCTATGTGCAAGTCATGTTTATGGGTCCCTTCACTGCAAATGTTTTTCACCCATTTATATTGTCCTTTGTAGAATTATTATTTTTTTTTAATTTAGGATGTCTGAAAAAAAATTGTACAACAGATTGTACAAGGTATGTTACAAAGCAACAAAAAGAGCCAAGTTGAACATTAACTTCTTTTTCAAGGACATGGTTGGGGAAATAGAGGGTAAAGATGAAAAATAATTAAGAATTGACAGACATTATTTGACAATAGAAAGGGCATATGATATCACTACAGCCTTGAAATATTATACAATTTTATGAAGAGTAGCTGGCAGAAAGCTTGGCTGGAGTCATCCCATAACTTCAGGGAATTTGAAGAGAAGAATAATTATCAATATATAATACTAGGAACTAGTGAGACATCCCATTTTCTGGACTGCACCGAGTCCTTCCTAGATCCTTAAAACTAGTCAGATGTTTATTTGTTGAATGAATTATCTACTAAGAAATTATTTAAATCAATGAATGTGTTCTGAGTTAAATAAGAATTGAGAATAGTTGGTGGCCACTAAAGACTAGGAATACACAGTTTTCATACCTTGTTGCTTGTATGGTATAATTTTCAACTTGTGAATGGTCATCAGCTAATATCTTTAATAAAATACAGGCAATATTTGATTACACATCATTGTTTAATCAGTTATTAACCTTGAGTCTAATCATGGTTTCTTTGATAACACCTGCAAGAATTTACTTCTATGTGTTCCTAGAACCACTGATTTACAGAGCACACTCCACAAATTGATGATTGTTCTTTCTTTGCCACTTATATTAGGGAGAGCCTTCTAGGTTAAAGTGCTGAAGCAAAATGTAAAGTAGAAAGAGAGAGAGGGTGAAGTGAGGAAAGGGAAAGATACTTGTCTAATATAAATGGGGAATTCTGAAGCTTGGGCCTTAGCTAGTGACAATAAGCCTCATATAATAATTGCATGGCTTTCCTTTCTCATTTTATTGGCTCTATTACAACTCGAGAATGACAAATTGAAGAAGGATGGCATTGTATTCTTCTTCAAAAAGAACATGTTAGGGTCTATCTTGAGGTACAATGCTGTCAGTGATAGGATACTATCCATATGCCTATAAGGAAGACCAGTTACTACAACTTATATTCAAAAGTACACAATGACCTCTGAAGCCAGTGATTATTAAATGGAATAATTCTATCAACTTCTTGAGTCTGAAATTAATCAGACATACAATCAAGATATATTAATAATTATTGGCAATTAGGATGCAAAGGTTGGAAACAAAGAGAAAGAATCAGTCATTGGAAAATATGGCCTTGGTTGTAGAAATGATGTGGGAAATCACACGATAGAATTTTATAAAACCAATGACCTCTTCATTGCAAATACCTTTTCTAAACAACATAAAATACACATGCACCTCACCAGATGGAATACCCAGAAATCAAATTGACTACTTCTGTGAAAAGGGATGGTGGAAAATCTCTTTATCATCAGTCAAAATAAGGCCAGGGGCAAACGGTGGAGCAGACCATCAATTGCTCATATGCAAATTCAGGCTGAAGCTGAAGAAAATGTAAACAAGTCTATTAGACCAAAAATATGACCTTGATCATATCTCTCCTGAGTTTAGAGATCATCTCAACACCAGATTGGGTGAATTAGACACTAATGCCTAAAGATCAAAAGAGTTGTGGGATGAAATTAGAAACATCATTGGAAGAAAGCAAAAGGTCATTAAGAAGACAAAAAAGGAAAATAACAAAGCAGATGTCAGAAAAGACTCTGAAATTTGCTCTTCAGTGAAGAGAGGCTAAAGAAAATGGAAGAAATGAGAAGGTAAAAGAGCTGAACACAAAATTTCAAAGGGCAATTCTAGAAGAGCTAGTCAAATATTATAATGAAACATGCAAAGACCTGGAGTTGGGAAACAAAAAGGGAAGAACACACTCAGCATTTCTCAGCATTTCTCAAGCTGAGGGAACTGAAGAAAAAAATAATAATAATAATCAAGCCTCGGCTTGAAATATTGAAGGATTCTCTGGGCAAAGTATTGAATGACACGGCAAGCATCAAAATAAGATGGAAAAAATACGGAGTCACTGTACCAAAAAGAAATTCCCAATGTTCAACCAGTTAAAGAAGTAGTATATGATCAATAACCAATGATACTGAAGGAAGAAGTCCAAGATGCACTGAAGGCATTGGCAAAGAAAAAGAATCCAGGCATTGATAGAATACAAATTGAACTCTTTCAACGAACTGATGAAGCCTTGGAGACACACACTCATCTATGCCAAGAAATTTGGAAGACAGCTTCCTGGCCAAAAGATTGGAAGAGATACATATGTGTGTCCATTCCACACAGAAGTGACCCAACGAGCCACCAAAAGGATGATATATCTAGGAATAAATGTAACCTGAGAAACAAAGGACTTATACAAAGAAAAATACAAAACACTACTACAGGAAACCAAAAGAGACCTACAAAAATGGAAGAATGTACCAGGCTCCTGGATAGGAAGACTTAACATTGTGAAAAT
>NW_006408519.1:36912195-36932653 GCF_000296735.1 Chrysochloris asiatica | reverse complement strand
GGGGGCAGGCTTGCAGGGTATATACCCTTTGGTTGGTTGATGATGCATGGAGGGTATTATAACCATGGCAATGAAACGATATATGATAGGATGAATGTAAAACTAATGTTCTCCCATGCAAACTATCACATAATTCATACTAAAACATTAAAAAAAAAAGTAACTGACCCAACGAAGGAAATTATTGGTAAACATCATCAATATTTCATGCAAGTAAAATTTTGCTAAAGATAATTCAAAAATTGCTGTAATAGTACATTGAGAGGGAACTGCCAGAGGTTCAAACAGATTCAGATGAAGACGTGTAACAAGGGATTCATTTCATTGCTGACATCAGATGGATCTTGGCTGAAAGCAGAAATAACAGAAAGATGTTTCCCTGTGCTTTATTGACTACACAAAGATTTTCGACTGTGTGGATCATGACAAGCTATGGACAACATTGTGGAGAATGCGTATTCCGGAACACTTAATTGTGCTCATAATGAACCTGTACATATACCCATAGGCAATTGTTTGAACAGAAAAAGGGAATATCAAATGGTTTAAAATTAGGAAAGGGGTGTGAGAGGGTTGTATTCTTTCACCATATTTATTCAGTCTGCATGTAGAGCAAATACTTTGAAAAGCTGGATTTTATCTAGAAGACTGTGGCATCAAGATTAGAGGCAAACTCATTACAACTTGTGATAATGCAGATAATACAACCTAGTTTGCTGAAAGTGAATACTGATGAAGATCAGTATTCTTAAAATACTGTTGAAGATCAAGGACCACAGCCTTAGGTATGGATTGCATCTCAATATAAAGAAAATAAAAGTTCTTACAACTGGACCAGTAAATAATATCAAAATAAATGAAGAAAAATTGAAGTTGTCAAAGCCTTTGCTTTGATTGGATCAACCATCAGCACTCATGGAAGCAGCAGTCAAAAAATCAAATGAGATGAACTTGACCTATGCTTGTTGATGCAGTAGGTCAAAGGAGGGAACAAATATTTACAGTGAGGATCATTCCTACCCCTTTGGTACACAGGGCTGACAACTATGGGCAACTTAGACATTAGCTACCCAAAATTGGGTCTATGAAGGCAAGAAGTGACTGGCTTACAAGCTTTCAATAGGGAACCTAGTTCCAGAGGGTGTGGGAAAAGGTAGAATCTCCACTGAGTAGTTTCCAACCTGCCTGGATGGGGCTGATGAAAGGAGATAAAACTCTTGTGGTTCAATAGTGAATGACTGCTATCAGGATTGACTGTGAGTGTTGGAAAGGTAATGTTCGACATTTTGTAACAAAAGGAGGGGAGTGGTTGATTTTGCAGTCCAGGAGCAGATGGTTCCCATCAAGGGAGAAAAGCAGAGTGCGGGACCCTATCCAGAAAAGCAGTATTGCCAGAGATGGAGGCAGAGATGATGATGTGGAGAGATGGAGTGGCCAGGTACTTTAGATTCAGGATAGGAGAGGAGCTATGTGCTGATGGCTGGCGGTGCAGGCTTGCGGGGTGTATCCTTTGGTTGTTTGATGATGCATGAAGGAGATTGTAATCATTGCAATGAAAAGAAGTAAGATAGGATGAATGTAAAGCTAATGTTCTCCCATGTAAACTATCACATAGTTCACAATCAAAACTTTAAAAAGAAATCATATGACAAATTGCATTAGGCAAGTCTGCTGCACAAAACCTCTTTAAAGTGTTGAAGAACAAAGATGTCAGTTTGAAGACTATGGTATGCCTGACTCAAGCCATGATGTTGTTAGTAGTGTCATATGCATGCAAAAGTTGGGAAATGAATAGGAAGATAGTAGAAGAATTGATGCATTTGTGTTATGCTGTTGTAGGAGAATATTAAAAGTTCCATGGACTGTCAAAAGGAAAAAAAAACAAACCCAAATCTGTGTTGAAAAAAGTACAGCCAGAATGCTCCTTAAAATCCAGGATGGTCAGAGTTTGTTTCTCATGCTTCAGCCAGGAGGGACCATTACAAGGAGGGACCATTATTACCATATTACCAGGAAGGACCATTCTCTGGAGAAGAACATTATGCTTGGTAAAGTGGAAGATCAGAGAAAAAGAAGACCCCCAACAAGGTGGATTGACACAGTGGCAGATGCAACGTGCTAAAGCATATCAATGATTGTGAGGTTGGCACAGGACCAGGCAGTGATGTGTTCTGTTGTGCATAAGTTCACTATGAGTCGGTATGGACTCATAAAGTCAGTAAAACATTATTATTAGGGACAGACAAGCTCTATACCTAATCCAAAATGAGGAGGGACTCTTTTCCAGGGCTGATTGTGGCTTTTTAGGGGCAATTCTAATCAGCCTGCCTTGGTCACTTGTTCTCTCCAAGACAAATTTGTGAGGCCAGGGAGATATTACACCCTGAGTAGTCAACCGGAATCTTGTGTCCAGTCGTGCAGAATGGGAATGTGGCACTTATTGAGAGTCCCTCCTGGGCCAACCCAAGCCGAGAAGAAAGATGGTTGTCCAGAGGGCTGAATAACAGAGTAACACAACTCTTCTCTGTGTGCCTGCAATAGTTCAAGAGATAGCTCCACCAAGATTTCAAATTGGATTTGCTTATGTTCTTTGTTCTAATTTGCCTTCCTTCCCACCAAAACTTAACTTACAAAAAATTATCTTGATCCTTTTCAGTGCATTTTAAATCTCAATGAACCCCTCCTACACACCAAAGGGGATGAATCATTCCTTCCTCTGAAATCCTATAGCACTTATTGTATAAATTGCATTTTCAATTCAAACTCATTTGCCAATCTTTTGTGTACTTATGTAATATGCAAGATATTCTGCTATGGAAACACAGAGATGAAATCATCCTTGCCTTATAGTAGGACATTCAAAATACAGTGGGTGAAATTGCCACGCATGTGATCATCTGAAAATGAGACTGTCTTTGCAGATATGATCCCAAAGCCGTCAGGTATTCTTTTGTATCTTTCCTGGTGGTGACTACTTACTCTGACTGCAATTTTCTAGTCTTTCTTTCATACCAAACCCAAGTATTATTTCTTTTTTAAAATTAAGAAGTTTTCCCTACTGCCATTCTGGTATGTGTGTAGATTTAGTTTATCCTACTGCAAGCATCTCAAAGAGTGGGGGTGTGTTTATTAAATCCTCCTTTGCTTGCCCCAGCACATGGTGGTGGCAGTGGTGATTGTATGTCACCCAGTTGGTTCTGACTCACAGTAACCCTGTATAGGGTTTCCAAGGCTCACTTTTGTCCCACAGAATGAATGGTAGATTTGAACTACTGACCTCGTGGTTAGGAGCCCAGTTTTATTCCACTATGCTACCAGGGCTCCTTGCACTTAGCAAATAGTCTTCAAAAAACACAGAATAAACATATATTTTATTTTTTCTGTGTCGTTTCCAAGTCTTTTAGGCACTGTGAATACAATAACATTTGAATCTGGAGGACATTTGTATTCTTCACAAGAACCCTTGTGTTACTATTCATATCCCCATTTTATAGATGGAAAAACTGATGCCCAGAAGCAGGGTCATTTCCCCAAAGCCATAACAAAGGTGTGGTTTGGTATCAGGCCATGCCACTCTCTAGTTAGCGCTTCAGCACTCTTTTCTATGCCCTTTCATGAAGTCTGTGGCATTTTTTATGGGTGTACCATACCCTAGGGAGTTCTGGAATAAGCATTTTAGCATAAGCACTGCACTGCTAACCACAAGGTCGATGGTTCAAACCCACAAGCAGCAACTTGGAAATTCTATAAAAGAACTGCTCTAATGGCACTTGGCACTCTACACAATACCCTAAGGGTTCAGCAACTATTATTTCCTCTTTTCTCTTTCTTTATGTTCTGCTTTGCTTCTCTTCCTTCCTTAAATAGAAAATCAGAAGCCAGGGTATGTGGAAGTGCTGATCTTTCCAACATAACATTTATATTCAGAATTAAATTAAAAGGAAAGGTTGCCTCTGTTTTTCAAAAGGCTAGTAACCTACATCCCTGGGTCCACTTTTGACATCCTTTTGGAGCAGACATTTCTACTTGACTACATGTGAATTTCATTGGAATATCAGGGATTCAAATGAAAGTGTAGCCCAGAGACTTTCATTTATACTGAAAATGGCAGAAATCAGCAAATGCCAAGTGATGTAGTCAGGGGTCTTTGGCACAGACCCCCATGGAGCTTTCATCTACTGAAAGCATGTCACTCATCATGGCATTTTGTGGGGAACCACAACTAAAGGGCCAACGCACATTCCCATAAAATGGTTATCAGATGCAAGTCTGCAGTTTCTCAAAGAGCACCCTGTGGCTTCAAATTAGCAGTTCACCACAGAGTTAAAGACAATTCCAGGGGCCTCCTCCAATTCTCCCCAGAAAAAGGAAATTAGTCAAACATAACTGTGGAGAGAAGTGATTTATTCCCTGTGATCCTCAGATACATTGAATTACCAGAAGCACTGTGCCGGGAATAAAGATAGCTTAACTTCTGATGTGAATGGACTAGGTAGGGGTAAGGCAATCCTTAACTCTTAGTGGCAGTTAAGACCTAAAATAAATAAGTAAAACATCTACAATTAGAAGATACTTCAGAGACAATTAGTAAAATTTGATGTAATTTACAAACAAGAAAATGTAGCCCCAGCAAGATATCATAGACTGTTTGCAAAGAAGCAGGACATCAAACATGACTTCTAACTCTTACTCCAATGTTTGTAGAATGAATACAAGTCTGGAGGCTTGCCATTCACCTCTGATACTAACTGCGAGCCACAAGAATATTGAGAATGTCCCTTAACATCTCAGAGCTTTGCTTTCAGTGGTACTTACTTAATGCATTAGTGATAATGCATGCATAGTGACATGGTAGGCAATTATCATGATTGTTATTTTGTCTCCATCCCTTTTTTGAACAATTAAATACAGCATATGAGGTTAAGTCAAAAAGTATTATTATTAGGGGTCCAGGTTATCCCGTACAAAATACATTTAAACTTGTCTCTGCCATCATTGGATGAGCGCCGACTAGTTCTCTATGTACTAAAATTGTCTTAAGGACTCCTAGTGAGATTCTGTAGGATCAGCACTGGACTGTAACCCACAAGGTTGGCAGTTCAAATTCACCACTAGTTCCTTGGAAACCCTATGCAGTTTTGTTATGAGTGGGAACCAACTCAAGGTCACTTAACAATAACAATTCTCCTTCAAAAGAAAGGCACTATCAAAAGAGTGGCTTCCAAAGGGATTTACTGGTGGTTGGTTGGTTATGTGCAGGGGAGTCAGTTCTGACCCATAGCAACCCTGTACAGGGTTTCTGAGGCTGTAAATCTTGATGGGAGCAGAAAGCCTCATCTTTCTCCCTGGAACAGCTGGTAGTTTCAAACTGCTGACCTTGAGGTTAGCAGCCTGATTCATTACCAAAGCTCCTTAGGAGCTTATTGTGAAGAAGGTTTAAGAAAGTTGAAAATTACATTGGTATGAAAAAGGCCAGAATAGTTGCACCAAGGATTCCCCCCCACCCACCCATCCATCATAACAAAGCACCTGCTCATTCTTCCAGGGTAACAAAGGCTGGCCTATAAGAATTTCATTGGGAAGTCTTACCCCATCCGCCCTAAGCCCTCATCTTGCCACTGCAGACTTTTTGCTTCCCAAACTCTTAAAAATAAAAAATGAAAGGACCACAGTTTGAATCCCTCAAGGATGCCCAAACTGCTGTTTGGACATGGTGTCAATCAAAGAGCACAGATTTCTTTGGGGCCAAGTTGCTGCTGCTGCTGTGTGCCATTAAGATGGTTCTGATGATGGCGCTGTAGGATAAGTACTGGAATGCAAGGTTGGCAGTTCAAACACACCAGTCACTCCTCAGAAAACCCTAAAGAGGGATGCGATGAGTCAGAACTGACTTGATGGCACTTACCACCACCAACAACAAATCTCTACGGGAGCATAAAGCCTGATCTTTCTCCCTTGGAACACCTGGTGTATTCCAACTGCTGTGCCTGCAGTTAGCAGCCCAATGCATAGCTCACTATACTTCAGGGCTCCTTGGAAACACTGCCTTCAGAAGATTATAAATCTAGCTGGAGAATATGTTGAGACAAAATAGCTTCACCTTTTAATATTTTGATTTAATAAAGGTTTCTATGGTTTTGTGGCAATACTTTTTGACTTACCGTTGTGTTAATCAATACAATCTAGGGTATATATTACTATATACCATGTGTTCCCAGGCAGACTATGCACAATGTGTTGCTGACTGTCTTAGTTCTCTCCCATTGACCTCTATGATAGTTAAGGTTTTACATTAACTTGATTGGGCTGGACTTCTCAGTGCTTTAGCAGTTACGATGTAGTGTCCCCCATGAGGAGATGTGCTAGGAGCAGCCAATCAACTGAAGGAACGTTTCCTTGAGAGTATAGCCTGCTTCCAATATACTGAATATTTGGGCAAAGCTTGCTTGCGTTCTGCTGGGTCAGGATTCTGCATTTGGCTCATCATGCAACCCCCAGTTCTTTGGACTTGAGCCAGTGGCTGCTCTATTGCCTGACAATCCTGAGCTTCATCAGCACCTGGCCATCTTACCTACCCCATCTGCCTACCTTCCTGCTGTCTGACCTGCTGATCTTTCTTCATCAGCCCTGTAGCTATGTGAGTCAGAAACCTCCAGCCTGATATCTGACCTGGAGTCTTAGGGCTTGCTCACCTCCACAATTGTGTGAGCCAGTTCCTTAGATATAAAGTTGTCTTTATATATACATACATATACTTCACTGGGTTTGTTTCTCCAGAAAACCCAGCTTAAAAGAGCAGTAAATGAAAATGACAAAAACTCCTGTTTTGATGATGCTCACATTCCAGTGAGGAGTGGGAGACAGTACACTGCAGAAGGTGAGTGGCCTAGGAGAAAATCAAGCAATGGCACTTAACAACAACAACAACGAGTGTGGCACCTACCAAAATGACTGGATCTCACGGAAAGCTCTTGACAGACACTTATTGAGTCCATATTAAATTAGAGGTGATGCCCGTGACACTGTTATGTAACTCAAAAGCGATGGTCAATTATAATTGGGTTCATTTTTATTTTGATAACCCCCTCCCAAACCTCTTAATAGAAAGAGGAGGTAGACAGGAAACCATTTCCAAAGCTGACTCTTGAACAGCATCCCACGCTTAGCCACCTAGTTTCTGTACAGATGTCTAACTGGCAAACAACAGCAGGAATGATACTTTGAGGAGTTCCTAAATGAGATGATGTCACAGTGGACTGGTGGACAGACTTCTCCATGTGCCTGGCACGGAGGGTGAGGAACTAGTGTTGGTCTGTGATAGAATTAGGCATTTTTCCATTTAGGGAATTAAGTTCATCCCAGATCTCTTGGATTAATGTTAGTGCATTCTCTTAACCAAAGGAATGTTGCATTTGAGTAGGCAGCTGTTTCCACCTCTCCAGCTGCACCTCCTCCATAAGCTCCGTTGATATTCATGAAGAACACAAGCTCCGATTGGGGGATAATTGCTAGATTAGTTAATAACGGAGTTCCCTCCTTCCTGCTTCTATTACCCCTTGAATAGCTATTCTGATTGTTAAATCCATTTTTATTCCAAACAGAAGAACAAATTCCAGCAATTAGTGAACATTTTGCAGTTCTTGACCTGTTTATAAACGCATGTTTCTGTTGTGCATATTATATGAAAAGTCAATAAGAAGGGCATGCTTCATTAATTGCAGCTGCTTTTATGGGTGCCAATTTTTTTAAACCACATGCACAAACTTAAAATGCAGTAGCTCAAAGGACAGAACACAACATGTTTATTATTTACAGCTAAAGCTGAATAACCCAAGAAAACGATTCTAAAACCCAGCATGATATTTTTGAGAAAAATAACTGAACCTCAGAGATTACTTAGAGAAGGTGGTCTATGGGAATCTTAAAAACACCCCCATGTCATAGTGAATCATTTGAAAATGTTCCATTGCTACAAGGATAAAGCCTTGATTTCAACCATTCCATTAATTATGCATTTTAATACTTTTGTTATTATTTATTATATACCTTTATGCAGCCATAATTTGCATACCACAGAATTCACCTATTAAAAGAAAACAGCTCAATTAACTTTAGTAAATTTGTAAAGTTGTGCAATCATCACCCAATCCAGTTTTAGGACATTTCTGTCAACCCTAAAAGCTTCTTTGTAGTAAATCTTCCCTCCCATCCTTAGCCCTAGGCTACGAGGAATGCTTTCTGTCTCTATAGATTTGACTTTTTCTAGACATTTCACATAAACGGAATCATATAATATGTCATCTTCTTGATCTGGCTTATTTCATTTACATGATGGTTTTGAGGTTCATACATACCATAGTATTTGTCAGCTTTTCATGCCTTTCTGTTGTTGAAGAGTATTCATTCCATTGGATGAATCTGCACTTCTTTATACATTCACCAGTTGATGGACATTGCGTTATTTCCACCTTTGACTATTATGAAAAAAGCTGCTATGAACATGGTGACTTGCTTTGGTGGAATGTAGTGTTTTTCCATGGGAAGAATATACTTTGCAGCCTTTTGACTTTGGGTTCATCCAGATGATGTTAGCAGATGACATGGAAGCAGATGCTTGAAGTATGACTGCTAGGTTGGCAACTCTACTGTCACTGTGAGGAGAGTTTCCTGGGGTAATTACTGCCCCACTCGGCTTGGGTCTAAGCATGAAAACTTGTGGAACAGAATTGAGTTCTACAAATGGCTTGGAGCCAGGGAAAGCCATCCCTATATCCTAAACAGAATTTTCTAATTTTACAGCAGCTGACCCCCAACTCAATGGCAAAGGTGTAATGGGTGAACTTGGTTTTAAGCCAGTGAGTTTTAGAATAGTTTAATGTGTAGCACGGCTATGGCTGTAGCTGATGTATGTAGAGTTCACACTCTTTATTCTCACTCTTCCTGTTCTAGTGACTCTGGCACTTTCAGGCACTCATGTATGTTCCTCCATCTGCTTCCATGCTGTTCCATCAGCCTGGAGGATTGCTCTTCCTCATCCTTGTCTAATTCCCACTGATTCTTCACATTGCAATGTGAATAGTATGAGCTTTTACTGAGTAATAAGTCACCCCCAAACCTAGTGGCTTTTATTCTTATGAAACAATGGATCGACAATTTGTATTTGGCAGTACTTCTGCTTGACTTCTTGGATCACTGACGCAGTCTAGTAATCTAGAGGATCAGCTGGAAATCAATAAGTTTAGGTTTACATCTCTGACATATGCTGGCTCTTGTATGGTCCATGGGTCTCCAGCAGGCAAACCTGGGTTTCTTTTCATGAAAAGAGCAAGTTCCCCAGCCAAGAAAGAAAGAGTGATAGAGATGGAGATATTGGTAGAGAGGAAGAGAGAGAGAGAGAAAGCTTCAGTGCACAGACATTTCAAATCATTGCTTGCATCACATTTCTTAATGTCCTGTTGGTCAAAGCAAGTCACATGGCTAAACCCAGAGTCAGTGTACGAGGGGACCACACAAGGTCATGTTGCATATTATTGTAACAACCTATCACAGTCTGTCCTCTAACCCAAGTGGTTCATGCCCTACTAAGAGCCCATTAACATTATGCAACCATATTATTGGCTCAAAGTCCCTGATCTTATAATCTGCTTTAGGTCCAGATGTAGATGAGCCTTGTTGATTGTAGCTTTTTGGATATTTTTCCTATTGATTCAGAGCCAAGTTACCTGTCTCCCCATGCCCAACATACACTGATGAGACAGGAACAGAAAAACTATAATAGATACAATCAAAAAGGAAAGGAAAGGAATGGGATGCCAAAAGAAGTCATTGGTTCAGTACTGACATGCAGCCAGAACCTATCCCCATTCTATTCACTGTGATTGGTTCCCTAGACTATGTTTCTCATATACTTTTAGCTTCATCCACCATATTCTTGTCTCAGCCTTCTAAGATAATACCTTTTGCCAAGAGAAAATTTGAGCTGAGTGTCCTCATCAGTCTGCTTCCCAGAGGACAGTCTCCATTTCCTTTAATGACAGATACTATAACTCACTTAAGACCTAGGTCTAGGTCTGCTATGTATCCTATTACGTCTACTCCGTTAGTCCAGATTCACACTCCAAATATTTTTGAGATAACCTTCTCTCCCATACTCATTCTGGACTATTTAGGGATGAGGCTTCTGTAGCAACAAGACATTAGGCTACTTAGAAACACTTTAGCCTAAGTGAGAGGGTCTACTAGACCTAACTCTAAATCTCTTATCAATCTCAAAGAATTGTAGAGCCACACCATACGTGTGGTCCTTAGCCTGATGTCATTTTTACTTAGAGAATCTTTTGCTAGGTGGAGAGATTGAAGCTGTGAAACACACTGATTTTCTAACTCAGAAAACCCTGTCTACATTGTTGTTGTTGTTAGTCCCTTTGTTATTGTTGTTAGGTACTGTCAAGTCAATTCTGACTCATAATAATCTTGTCTAGGGTTTCCAGGGAGTAGTGAGTGGGTTTGAACTGCCACCCTGTCGTTTAAATCAAACTCATGGTCAAGTGCTTATCCTAGAGCAGCACAATAGAGTTCTTTAGTCCCTCTGTTGTTAACTGTCATAGAGTTGGTTCTGATTCATAGTGACCGACGAGTAGCTGGTGGGTTTGAACTGCCAACCTGTGGTTTTCACTCCAGTGGTCCTACAGTGCCACACCAGGAGTCCAGTCCCTCTAGTCCCTCTAAATTGTGCTCTCAAAGTGAATGGTTCTCTCTTCAGCTCTTCCCTCTCGTCCTGTAAAGAAACAACTTCAATAGTGTTTCAGGTATCTGAGCCAGATCTGCAAGTTCATTAGGAACATTTTCTATCATCCAAGTTAACAGAGATGGCAGTCTGGCACTGCTACATAACATTAATCATCAGTTTTCCAGCTTCTAAAGTACTTTCTTAGAATGTTTCCAGATCCCACTAAAATTTCATTCACTAATTTATAAGACTTTGCTAACCATTTCTTCATCACTTTTCAATCTTCCACTGATTGGCCTTTTCAAAGCTAATTGTTGTTGTTGTTAAGTGCTGTCGAGTTGATTCTGACCCATAGTGACAATGCGTAGGGTTTCCAAGGAGCAACTGGTGAGCTTGAACCACCGACATTGCAGTTCAAATAACTGCAGTCTGACACATTAGCCCACAGCGCCACACCAGGACTCCATGTTTTTTTTTAGTTTTTGTATGAGAACAAGCTACTTCTAGGCGCTGATTACTATTTCAATTTGTCTTTGCTGTGCAACAAGCAATCCAAAACATACTGGCTTAAAACAGCAATCATTCTATTTGCTCCTGGTTCATTTGGTCAGTAATTTGGGCTTAGCTTAGCTGAGTAGGTCTTCTGTTGATTATAGTTGGGGTCACCTATACAACTGCAGTCATCTGGCATCTTACTGTGGCTGGACAGTCGAAGATGTCCTCATGCATACATTTAGTCATTGGTGTTAGCTCTAGACGTGCTCACATGTTTCCTGAAGATCAGCTTGAACGTCTTCAGGTGGTAGGAGAAGAGTTCCCAGAAGCAAAGAGAGTTATGACAAGGTTCAGTGTACAAATGCTTTTCATACCTCTCTACATTTCAGGTTTGCATTTGTTCCATGGGCCAATGCTAATCACATGACCATACCCAAGTTAATGAGAAAGAGGACTTTACAAGGGTGAAAGAGCCAAGTATGAATCATGGGTGGCCATTACTGTAACAGTCTACCATAAAAATATTTTTTAACAGATCAAGACTATATATTCTCTTACTACCCAGAACTTCTCCTTTATGACAATTAATTTACTGTATAATTTAATGCTGCACTTCTGACTTACTAGCTAAATATATGCTCCTGAGAACAGAGATTGTATTTTCACTGTTCATTATAGAGTGCTTACTATGTACAAATCAACATTTGTACATAGTAAGCACTCTATAAATGCTTGATGAATGAATAATGAAATAAACACATGGATGGAAATGGTCCTAAAGGCAGTGCTACATTCCTCACAGTTACTTTGATATGTAGCATCTAATAGATCTGAATTTAGTTGCTCATTTGTTTGTTTATTTGTTAATTACCTTTATCCATACTTTCAGGAAACTTGTCTGTCATGTCTATACTAAAATTCCTGAATGAATTATATGCTCAATAAAACTTTAGAAAGAAAGAATTAAAATATAAGCTTTACTATCTACTCAGACCCAGTGGTAGGGCCAAAACTATAGGACCCCAAATAACCAAAGACTTAATCTGTTTCTTGGAATCCAGAATTAATCTCTATTTCTCAGAAAAAAATTATACTACGAAATGGGAGGAAAAGAACTATGAGAAACTGTCCTCTGATGGAGTCATATGTGGGCAAGGAATCACATGCCTCTGCTTCTGGAAGGAATGGGGGACTCAGAAATGGGTGTAAGACTGTTATGAAGCAAAAACTACATTGTCAGGGAGAACCAGACCTTTCCTCTCTCCCTGAAACACCTCTGGAGTGTGACTGGGCCATGCACATCTTTTTGATAGTATCTCTGAAAGCTCAAAATACACTCACCATGGCTAAGTTACTAGCTTAATTCTACATCAACTTGGAAGATAAGTGACCTATGCAAGTAGGGAAAAGTTTGAAAGCATATTATAAACTCAAAAGAGAATGTTTTATTGGTGTTAGCTACCATCAAATTGCCCCACAACTCACAGTGACCCCCTGCAAAATGGAATAAAACACTGCCCAGTGGTTGCCGATCAGACTGCTGTAATCCATAAAGTTTTCATTGACTGAATTGTGGAAGTAGATCGCAAAGGCTTTCTTCCTAGAGAAAATGACAGAGGTTCATTCTCACATTTTTTGCATATACTTAGTCATCGATTAATTCATGTATCCATTCAAAAAGTAAAGTACAAATTATGATACATGCCTAAATTATGCTGGGGAATTAATACTGCAGTCTCCACTGTGATTTGAGAGAGAATATGTATTGTTCTTGGTAGACTGAAGACAGAGGAGAAGCATTTTCCCATTTATCTCTGTCACTGTATTCACAGTCTTGTCTACCGGATATGAAACAGCCACAGAGGGTAGAGGCAGCCTCTGCCCAGCTCTAATAAAGCCAGCTGGCCTGCATGATAGGAATGCTCAAAGGCCAAGGTCTCTGTGCATACAAACACCTCCAAAAGAGGACGCTGCTTTCTACCTGGTCCAGGCTCTCCCAGCCTCTTCTGTGAACCTCAGCCTTTGGACTAATATTTTTCAATTAATTTGGTTCCTACACATTTGCTGTGTTCCACATCTGTGTTAAGATTCACACTAACACTTAATGGACTCCCACATTGCACCAGACTTCCAGACTCTATGTTGGGTTGTTGTTAGGTGCCATCGAGCTGGTCCTGACCCATAGTGACCTTATGCACAGCAGAATGAAACACTGCTGATCCTGGGCCAACCTCACTACTGTTGCCACGCTTGAGTCCATCGATGCTGCCACTTGGCCAATCCATCTCGTTAGGGGTCTTCCTCTTTTTCTCTGACCCTCCACCTTACCAAACATGATATCCTTCTCCAGTGACTGGTCCCTCCTGACAATATGTCCGAAGTATGAAAGGTGAAGTTTGGTCATCTCGGCCTCCAAGGAGCATTCTGGCTGTGCTGCTTCCAAAACCGATTTATTGGTTCTTTTGGCAGCCCTTGGCACTTTGAGTATTCTTCTCCAACACCATAACTCAAAGTCATCAATTCTTCTACGGTCTTCCTTATTCACTGTCCAGCTCTCACATGCATATGAGGTTATTGAAAATACCGTGGTTTGGGTTGGGTGCACCTTAGTCCTCAAGCTGACATCTTTGCTCTTCAACACTTTAAAAAGTTCCTGTGCAGTAGATTTGCCTAATGCAGTACATCATTTGATTTCTTGACTGCTGCTTCCATGAGGGTTGATAGTTGATCCAAGAAGAATGAAGTCCTTGACAACTTCAATCTTTTCTCTGTTGATAAGAATGCTGTTTATTGGTCCAGTGGTGAGGATGTTTGTTTTCTTCACATTGAGATGTAATCCTTACCGAAGGCTGTGCTCTTTGATCTTCATCAGTAAATGTTTTAAGTCCTCTTCACTTTCAGCAAGGAAGGTTGTTAATGAGTCTTCCTCCAATCCTAATGCCACATTTTTCTTCATAGAACCCAGCTTCTTGTATTATTTGCTCAGCATACAGGTTGAATAAGTATGGTGGAATAATACAACCTTGTCACACGCCTTTCTTAATTTTAAACCATTCAGTGTCCCCATGTTCTGTTCCAACAATTGCCTCTTGATCCAGGTACAGATTCCTCATGAGCATGTTTTATCCCCATAATGTAAGTGAAGAAATTGCAGCTCAGGGCAGTTAAACAACATGGTGGGGGAAGGGGTGGAAACGTTCATGTAGCATTTATTGTGTGTTTATTATCCGCCAGGCCAGGAGTGAGGTCTGTACTTGACAATCATTATTCTGCCTGTAGAATATAAGCTCTTTCTGCCAAGTAATGCTAACTTCCAAAAAGAGTGGGAGGGATGTAAACAGGGGAAAAAGAGCTGGAGGATTTAAAGTACACAGAGTCCAGATTTAAGAACACAAAGCCCGGATCCCTGCCTCCATCTGTCTTCCCATCCTAGTGCTCCTGACCTCCTGCGTCATGTCCAATTTGGCACCTCCAGAAGTTAGACAAGGAGCCTTCTGGACCATCTCCTATGAAAGGATAACAAAAGTGTTTTCATGGGCGCTGCCATCATGTGATCAAAGCATAGCTCAGGAAATGGGGTCCCTCGAAAGCTGTTTATCTAAAATCTCTTATTTCACCAGTTGGAGAATTTTAAGAGAACAACTCTGCTCTTTCTTTCCCAAGGGCAAATCTCTCTGTTACCTGTGTACTCAGAGAGAGGCTGAGGGCACACATACTTTGTGCAGTCAAAGAAAACGGCGCTCTGGGGGCAGACTTTTTCCTTTGGTGTTCTCGGGCCCCCTCTCCAAGCCCCTCTGAATGGAAACCTGAATGCCCTTTGTAACAGGAAGTTTGAGTGATTCAAGTCAGGAAGATTTCAAGACAAAACCTTCTAAATCCACACTTAGGTTCGAGTGTTTTCCATTACTGAGAAAACACAGAGTCCCTTTTCTGGGTTATTTGGACGAGCCCAGAGTAAATATTTATTCCTTCAGCGAATACGTCTGCTGTGAGGAGCTCTGAGGCTGACTCCCAGACAAGCAGGCTACTACATCCCTTTCTGCCTCCGTGGTCTGAGGGTAGGTAGGACTGGGCAAATGGTTTGGCAAAGGAGTCCTTTTCCCGTGGTCTGCCTGTTGGCTTGGATGAGGCATAAGGGCCCCTCGTGGGGCCAGAACAGGGTGGGTATGAGGGAAGGCCTTGCACAGACCTCTCAGCTCAGCTACTGCGGCATGATTTAATAGTCAGACTGTCACTGTTCCCAGAGTCAGCAACAACCCACCTCTGAGGGAAATCAGCAAAAAGATGGGGGCTGGCACTGAGGCCCCACCCCTGATGTTCCAATGCAGTACTTTGTGTTTTGTTGTTTTCAGGGACTGCAGTCTTCCCACCACCCCCATCTCCACACACACACACACACACACACACACAATGGAAAATACATGTAGTCCACATGCATACATAACTGAGAAGGATACATATGAATATACTACACGGAGCGATTTTTAAGGATGGAGGCTTATTGCTAACTCCTGTTTGTATTCTCACATTGCCTAGCAATGCCTGGCACAGGACAGATGATGAATACATACTTTTTGAATGAATATATGAATAGTTATAATTATAATTATAGCCATTTATTTAGTACTTAATAAGTGCCAGACATTGAAGTAAGTGCTTCATAAACATTTTCTGATTTAACCCTCACAACAAAACCAAGCCGACTGCCAGGAAGTTGATTCCACCTCACAGCCACCTTATAGGACAGAGCAGAACTCTTCCTTAGGGATTCTGAAACTGTAAACCTTTATGACAGCAAACAGCCTCATCTTTCTCCCTTAGAATCGATGATGGGCTTGAAATGCAGTGCTGTAGGGTAATATTCCACCACAGTATCGATGATTCAAACTCACCAGCCATTCCTCAGAAACCCTATACAGGGTTGCTATGAGTCAGAACCTACCTGAAAGTACTTAACAACAACAAATGAGTAACTCACTATGCTGCCACCACTCATTTAACCCTTACAACAGACCATTAGATAAAGTGTTGTATCACTCCCCATTTCACAGGTAAGAAGAATGAGGCTTAGAAAGGTAGTGATTTATCCAAGGCTATTTTCATTAACCTCATATGCATGTGAAAGCTGGACAGTGAATAAGGAAGACCGTAGAAGAATTGAGGCTTTTGAGTCATGGTGTTGGAGGAGAATATTGAAAGTCCCGTGGGCTGCCAAAAGAACCAACAGATTTGTGTTGGAAAAGTGCAGCCAGAGTGCTCCTTGGAGGCCAGGATGGTCAAACTTCGTCTCTCATACTTCGGACATATTGTTTGGAGGGACCAGTTGCTGGAGAAGGATATCATGTTGGGTAAGGTGGAGGGTCAGAGAAAGAGGAAGAACACAGTGAGATGGATTGGCAAAATGGCAGCATCAATGGGCTCAAGTATGGCAACAGTAGTGAGGTTGGCCCAGGACCCTTCTTCTGTGCATAAGGTCGCTATGAGTTGGTGCCCACTAAAGGCACCTAACAACAACAACAACCCTGCTATGGGAGTCCTGGTGTGGCACTGTGGGTTAATGCGCCACACTGCAAAGCAGTTTGAACTGCAAGGTCAGTGGTTCAAGCTCACCATCTGCTCCTTGGAATCCACTATACAGACAGGGTTGCTATGGGTTGGAATTGACTTGGTGGCACTTAACAACAACAACACCTTGCTACTCAAGGAACTCTAGTTATATAGTGGTTACACATTGGACTGCTAACTGAAAGATCAGAAGTTTGAATCTACCAGCCATTCTGTGGGAGAAATATGAGACTTTCTGCTTCTGTAAGCATTTGCTGCTTTGGAAACTGGATGCAGGGTTGCTATGAGTTGGAACAGACCTGAAGCACACCACCACCGTCACCACACTGCTGGTCAGTGGTTGCAGGAGAAAGCAAACCCAGATGATCTGATGTCAGAGCTGATGATCTTAAAAAAATCTCTGTAAACTCTCATCTACCCAAAATATAAATTCAAAATGTTTCTACAATACCATCTAGTAGGTTTTACCACCAAAGTGACAAAACCCTTCCTGAAGGCTTCCAATATGTCATGTCTTATATCAGACATTGCATCTAGCTCCTCTCATAGATTGAATCATATCCTCAAGAATGCGGCAACTTGGTCCTGAATCTCAGTGGCTTGGCAGTTATGGAATGATATCATTTGGGAGTTATTCCTTCTCCTGAGGTTCCTTTCATATTCAAACCAGCAAAGATACATTCTTTTCATGCTTGGGATATCTCAGATTTCTCTTTCTTGTTGCTCTTCTACAACCAGGCACAGAAAGTTCTTTTATTTTAAAAAAATCATGTAATTAGGTTCCGCCCACCTGGTTGTTTTAAGGTGTTATTGAGTTGGTTCTGACTCATAGTGACTCTACATCCAGCAAAACAAAACCCTACGTGGCCCTGTGCTATCTCACAATTTGTGTTACATTTGAGCCCCTATTGATGCCACTGTGTCAGCCCATCTTGTTAGTGCCTTCTTCTTTTTCATTGACCCTCCATTTTGCCAAGCATGATGTCCTTCTACACAAACTAGTCCCTTTTGATAATACTTCCAAATTATGAGAGACCGAGTCTCGACATCCTCACTTCCAAGTATCAGTCTAGCTGTATTTATTCCAAGACAGACTGGTCATGCCTCTTTTTTAATGTCAACTGTGCCATATAACAACATAATTATGATGCTAATTCATAGGTTCTGGAGATACGGTCACAGAGTCTTGGAAGCCATACCTAAAAATTCTTCCTATTACATTGCCCTTGATTATAACTGAGGACATCGATAGGAAAAAGATTTCTAACTAGACAAAGGAAACAAACACAAGTTAACCTTAATGGCAACCTACCATTTAAAGAATCATCCAATGAAGAATGGAAGAATTGCATCAGAACTCCTAATAATAAGGAAAAATACAATAGGTGACAGCAATAGGAGTATTACTGTTGTTGTTGTCAGGTACTATTGAGTGGGCTGCAACTCATAGTGACCCTAGGCACGCTAGAATGAAACACTGCCTGGTCCTGCGCCATCCTCACAATTGTTGTGGTTGAGCCCATTGCTGCTGCCATTGGGCATATTGTTGTTAAGTGCCATTGAGTTGGTTCCAACTCATAGAAAGCAAGTCTGTATAGGATTTCTGAGGAGTGACTGATGATCTTAAACTGACCTTGTAGTCGAGCACGTTAACTTGTAGCATCACACCAGGACTCATCTGAGTCTTGATAAACATTCATCTAATTACCTGCTGTTCAAAATGACAGCAGTGATACCTAGAGGAAGGAAACCTTATCACACATTCCTAGGTTATATGAGGATGGTCAATGTGTATATTAGATACAGTTCTAAGTGATTTGCACAGATTAATTCATTTTATCTTCAGATAAATTTGTGATATTCAGATATTATCCCTATTTTACAGATGAGGAACAAACTGAGAAGTAAAATATAAGCCTGTGGTTCTGGCATGGGCTAGTATGGTTTATGTAAAGAGTCTAGGTTTTAGAATCAGAAGTTCTTGTGTCCAATTCTAGTAATAAAAGATGGTAAGGTTGTAAACTGGAACAAATAATTTCAATTCCCTGTGTCTCAGTTCCTTCATTTATAAAACGAGAACAATAAAACCTGATCATTAACTTTAAAAGGATTATTATATGAAACATATACTAATCATCATTTTAAAGTGTTATGTCAATCTAATAATATATGATATACGTGCTCTCTTTCTTCCAGACCCTAGTAGTTATATGTTGCCAAGAAGGATAACTTTGTTAGTTAAGTGTTAACTTTTGTTTCCTAGAACATGTTTCTTCCTCACCTATAAATTTCATGTTAATTCTTAAAGAATTACCATTTATTCAATCTTTTTCATACTTTACCTTTGTGTGTATTTCTGTTGGACAATATGAAGCCAACAGTTAATGCCCTTAAGGAATTCTACCAAATGCTCCAACCAACCTAACTCAATGCAATGTCATCCAGTTGATGATATCTCATAGTGACCTGGCAGGACAAAGTAGAACCACTCCATAGGGTTCCAAGTGGGAGCAGACTGCCACATCTTTCTGCCTCAGAGAGGCTGGTGGGTTCTAAGTGCCAACATACCTCCTATATCAACACTAACCCATTGCGCCATCAGGGCCCCTTCATGAAAGACTAGCAGAGGGCATTTTCTTATAGACTGAAGGGTAGAAGAGAAAGGAAGATTTGAGAGGAGTGAGTCTAAATGGAGACAGGAGAAACAGGAATGGCAGTGTGAAGTTGCAGGGTGCTTGATTTTCTTTGTAGATGGGTGGAAAGGTGAGTGAATTAGAGGACTAGGAACACAGAGAGAAAGGTGACCATTGAATACAGCTGTGTTGGGAAAAAGAAAAGCCATTGACTAGGAACATGCTAAAGGATTATCAAGAAACACTTAGAGCCTGGCTAGGATTATAAATCATAAATTTATTATGAAATGACTTAGCATAATTATGCAATTTTCCTTCAGTAAATTGCAGCTGGGGAGCAGAAGCAAAAAATCCTCAGTGTTTGCATGAAGCTTAGAAAGAAACAAATATTTCTTGAGCACCTACAATCCATCCATTCATCATTACAAACGCATATATTGAATACCTACTGTGTCCTACACACTGTTTGAGGCACTGAGGCTAGAACGATCGCAAGAGAGACTCATTTCCTTTCTTGGTGAAAATTGTAGTTTTGTGGCAAGTGAAAGTGTCATTAAGATAATTACAGATTGTGACTTATATGTCAACTTTGTATGTGTGGTGTGGCACTGTGGGTTAATGCACTGGACTGCAAGGTCGGTTTGAACCACAAAGTTGGTGGTTCAAGGTTACTAGCCGTTCCTTGGAAACCCTCTACAGGGTTGCTATGAGTTGGAACTGACTCAATAGCACTTAACAACAACAACATATTTACAAATATCCACTGTTGTCAGCTTGATTCAAGTGAATAATGCTACAAATAGGACAGAGTAGAACTTCCTCATAGGTTCTCCAAGGCTGTACATCTGTATGGAGCAAACAGCCACATCTGTCTGGAGTAGCTAGTGTCAGTCTTCTGATTAGTAGCCAAGTGTTTTAACCACTGTGTCACCAGGGTTTCATTGCTATGTCTATGTTGTTGTTGTTATGTGCTGTGGAGTCGGTTCCAACTCATAGCGACCCTATATAGGGTTTCCGAGGCTGTAAATCTCATGGA
>NW_006408519.1:36887419-36912076 GCF_000296735.1 Chrysochloris asiatica | reverse complement strand
GTGCCATGGAGTCAGTTCCAACTCACAGCAACCCTGTACAGGGTTTCCAAGGCTGTAAATCTTTATGGGAGCAGAAAGCCTCATCTTTCTCCCGCGGAACAGCTGGTAGTTTCAAACTGCTGACCGTGACATTAGCAGCCTGATTGTAACCACTACACTATCAATATTTACCTATAAATGAGTACATATGCTGTCTACACTAACTTCTGAATGAATCACTATCCATACTCATTTTATAAATGAAGCACAAAGAGAGATTAAAGATATTTCTCAAGGTCGTACCATTATAAGATCAGAGCCAAGAAATATTTGAACCTATGGATGCAGGCCAATGTTCGTTCTGTTTTTTTCACCACTGCACAGCCTGGCAGGATTGAGGAGCAGGAGTAAGGGAAAGGAATCTGTTGGTATTAATGAATTGTGTTTAAGTGCCTTCAAGTCAGTTCCAACTCATAGCCACCCTGTGTAGATATCTGAGAGTTTAAAATCTTTACAGGTGCAGAAAGCCTCATTTTTTTTTCCCTGTGGAGTGGCTGGTTTGCTTGAACCATGGACCTTGTGGTTCACAGTTAAGTGCTTATTGTATAGAGCCATTGCATTCCTGGTATTGATGAGGGTGACCTAGACATGAGTGACCAAAAGGAAGAAAAGATCACAAAGCTAGAAAGAAGGTCGGGGTGGTAGCTTGTCTTTACTTGGAAAATCAGGGGTTTGGTTCAAGGAATTCAACATTTCCTTAAAGATTTCTAGGATATTAGCAGAGATATCAACAGCTCTGTTGGTGATGTGGGAAGAATAGACAGTGGTCAGCCTGTTATCCATATTTATTGTAAAAGTATGATGTCACATTTCCTTGTGAGCTTTTCCCTTAAGCTGGTGGTTTTCTTACCTTGATGGCAGGTATTTTCTTATTCCTCTTAAGTCATAAGAGTCCATCTTCCACATACATTGTTAATCGAACTGATTCATTTAGATGTGTATGAAGGGGCTTCAGGAAATATGTCAGAAAATGGGATTAAAAGATAATGGAATTTTTCCATGAATTTTTTTAAGTTCCCTCATATAACACATCTAACAAATGGTAAGTACTCTAGCAGGTGGTAAGAGTTCCATAAATAATGTTTGTTATTGTTATTGTTGCTTTATTCCTTCCAAGTGAATTTATCACTCATCAATCAAGATGCTCTATGTTGTGGTTGCTGTGATTCTGAAAGCTATGCCACCAGTATTTTAAATACCAGCAGGATCACCTATGGTGGACAGGTTTCAGATGAGCTTCCAGATGAAGACAGACTAGGAAGAAAGAGTGAAGAACTACTTCTGAATATTAAGTCACAGAAAACCTTAGGAATAGCAGAGAAGCACTTCAGATATAGTGCCTGGAAATGAGCCCCTCAGGTTAGAAGGCACTCAAAATGTGACTGGGGAAGAGCTGCCTCCTCAAAGTAGAGTTGACCACAATGCCTTGAATAGAATAAAGCCTGTGGGAGAAAAGCCTGTAAGACCTTTATTTTCTGATGGGGCACAACTCAAAAAGAAGAGAAACAGCTGTAAAAATTCATTGAAAATCAGAACATGGAATGTACAAAGTATGAATCTGGGAAAATTGCAAGTTGTCAAAAATGAAATGGAACACATAAACATGAATTTCATTAACAATCTGCAATTTGCAGATGATACAACCTTGCTTATTGAAACTGAAGAGGACTTAAAACTTTTACTAATGAAGATCAAAGAGCACAGCTTTCGGTATGGATTACACCTCAATGTCAAGAAAACAAACATCCTCACCACTGGACCAATAAACAACATTCTTATCAACAGAGAAAAGATTGAAGTTGTCAAGGACTTCATTCTTCTTGTATCAACTATCAACACTCAAGGAAGCAACAGTCAAGAAATCAAACAACGTATTGCATTAGGCAAATCTGCTGCACGAGACCTTTTTGAAGTGTTGAAGAGCAAAGATGTCAGCTTGAGGACTAAGGTGTGCCTGACCCAAGTCATGGTATTTTCAATAACCTCATATGCGTGTGAAAGCTGGTCAGTGAATAAGGAAGACCGTAGAAGAATTGATGCTTTTGAGTTATGGTGTTGGAGGAAAACATTGAAAGTGCCATGGGCTGCCAAAAGAACCAACAGATCCATTTTGGAAGAAGTACAGCTAGAGTGCTCCTTGGAGGCCAAGATAGCCAAACTTCGTCTCTCATACTTTGGACATATTGTCAGGATGGACCAGTTGCTGGAGAAGGATATCATGTTTGGTAAGGTGGAGGGTCAGAGAAAAAGAGGAAGACCCCCAACGAGATGGATTGGCAGAGTGACAGCATCAATGGACTCATGCGTGGCAACAGTGGTGAGGTTGGCCCAGGATCAGGCAGTGTTTCCGTTCTGCTGTGCATAATGTCTCTATGAGTTGGTACCATCTTGATGGCACCTAACAACAAACAACTATAGTTGTGGGGGAAATGAACAAATGATTTCTCTCCCTCTAGAGGAAATTTCTGGAGTCCTGGTGTGGCACTGAGGGTTAGTGCACCAGATTGCAAAGTCATTTGAACTGCAAGGTTGGTGGTTCAAACTCACCAGCTGCTCCTTAGAAACCCTATATAGGATCACTATGGGTCAGATCTGACTCAAAAGCACTTAACAACAATAAGGAATATGCATGGAGTCCTGGTGTGGCTCTATAAGATAAGCACTGGACCCCAAGGTCATTTTGAGTTGCAAGGTTGTTGATTCAAACTCACCAGCTGCTTCTTGGAAACCCTATGCAGGGTATCTATGAGTCCCAACCAACTCCATAGCACATAACAACAATAACAAGGTATATATAATCAGAAAAAAGAAAATCCCCTTGTCAATAACAAAAACACTTGACAAGGCATTTGATGACTACACTAGAGATCAGTTAATGAGCAGAAACCACAACCTCCTCAATTTTACTTCCTGGGACTCAAGGGAAGAGCAGTGTTGTTTCTTTTCCCCTAAAAGACCTTCATGTTAACGTTGCAACTCACTTAGCATCACCTGAGTCAGCATATCTTCGTGAATGACAGTCTGTTCAGTGAACAAGCAAAATGGTTTATTTATAAGCCCTTTCTCAACTGAGACCCTGGGAAAACTGCTGTTCTCAGAAATAAAGAAAGGTCAAGATACCTTAATACATACTTAGTGTAAAGTCTAGTGATGCCTCTTTTGTGATGAGTGGGATTGCAAACTCTGAACTCATCCGGGATCTGGTAGCATAGGATTGGTTCTATGGGAAAACATGCCGCATTGAACCACTCCCTAGGCAATTGTCCAATCCACCATTTGCTCCCTTTGGATGCTCCCACCTTGTGGGCTGCTACAATAGCTTCTTGAAATTTGGAAGCTCAAAGGGCAGTGAGTTTATGTTAATGAGGAACAATCAACTCAGAAAAGGAGAGTGAGAAGGGTCGCACAAGTCAAAGAACATAAATCAGTGTCACTACAAATATATGTAGAAACTGTTGAATTAGTGTATGTTTTGCATATTCTCAACAGCGGCAACAACAAAATTAAGTCCTCCAGTGTGAGTAAATGTTGCAAGCCAAAGAACGGATTGAACCAATATCAAGGAGCTAAGTTACTCTTTGGATGGGAACTGAGAAATGGAATTTCTTCCTTTTGCTTTTGGGCATTACTACTACTCTTCCCTGATTTGGGAAATTAAGTTTCTGGGAATATGCAAGTGCACACATGACTCCTCAGTTCCCAACACACATATATGTTCCATGGTCCTTCAACATACACACCCAGCCTTTTGAGCATGAGTCTAAAAGTAGGAAGTGACATGAAGGGACACACGGTGGAACCATGCTGGCACATTTTTTAGTGTGGACTTTATACTGCTGAGCCAGGAGGCAGGAGGGCTGCCCTTGAAGAGAGTTGTTGGGGATATTTCTGGTGCATTGATTTGGAAATCATCAAATAGAATCTTGAATGCCAAGGCCTGCAAATCTATCTGCAGTGTTCTCTCCTTCACTTTTAAGGCTGGCGGAACTGCAAGCTGGGCTAACACTCAGGTATTTTTAGCAATGTATATTGATTTTTTGTCCTTGGAAGCTACTGTATTCTATTATAACCTAAAAACAACAAGTGAAAAAAGACAGCTATGGCAAAATCTCCTTTAAAGCCACAGCATAATGATAATAATATTAAAATAATAATGTTAGGCTATCTCTGAAGTTACAATACTTGGATATTCTGGCATGAAGAATCGCTCTCTTGAATGCTTGGCTCTTTCAATAATGCCCCTTGACTAAGCAAACTCTTAGGCAATTGAACATTTTAAAATGCATTGCTCCTCCATGCTAGTGTAGCATCAAGCAATACAAGTGAAGAATAGTCAATATAACTGCCACTGGTAAAGCAATCAGAAAAATAAAAAAAATGTGTGTCTTCATCAGAACATTTTCTCACTATCTAGACTTTCTATCTCCCTAATTAGCCACATTATCCTTGAACTAAAGAAACTTTCTTTAAATCTTTATTGCTGAATCAAGAAATAACTAGATTTTATATGACTTTGCTTAGTCTATTAGAAGTATTGAGTGTCCTTCTGTTTTACTCCATTTGCTCCCTCTGGAACACTGCAACATCCTCTACCTGGCTTCCCATATGCATTGCCTTTTGGTATGGTATTGGAGGGAAGAGCTCCTAAAATTTCTGCCTGGTCCCACCGATAAGCATTGTTCTCTTGGGTCCATCCATATGCAGTGCTCTCTTGGAAATAGCTTTTTTTTTTTTTTTTTTAACTTGTTTTTGTGGTTTGTGATGTGGGTGAAATTTTACACAGCAAATTAGTTTTCTATTTAAATTTCTACAAAATTTGTTTCATGATTTTGGCTGCAACCCCCACAATGTGACAACACACTTCACACTTGCTTCACACTCCTCATGCAGTACCTCTTTACCATTCATCCTTCTTCCATGCATTTCCTGCTTCATTTTTTTAGGCAAATGCTGCCTCTTTTGTCTAATATGGTTGATTGTATGGGGGAGTATGTTTTTGACTGATGTCATTGATCATTTTATAGGCCTGTGTGTTGTCTGATTGAGAGTTTATCCAAGGGGGTCAGTTCAATTTCAGGCTTGAGGAGTGTCTAAAAGCTCTTGGAAGAAGCTTTGAACATTTCTCTCTGCTCCTAATTCCACTTAAATCTAGGCAAAGAGGTATTCAGAGGATTCATAAAATTGGTAAAGAATGAAGTATGCATTATCAAGGATTCTTGTCTCCTTTGTTTTCAGAATAGCTTATTTTTGAGAGTTATGTGTCCTACCTTCTTCCATGCTGAAGATGAGCCTCTTCGAGGAAGCTACTTCTGTCTCCGCAGAAGGAAATCATGCTTCAGTAATTATACTACAAATCTGGATTATGTAAATAGCTAAATTCACCTACCCAGTCTTGTCAATATTAAACAGCCAGCCATATTTTATCTCCATCTACTTGACTTTTGGATCAAACTCTATTGAGTCAGAATCTGGTGGCGGTGGTGTTGTCAGGTGCCATTGAGTCATTTCTGACTCATAGAAACCTTATGAACAACAGAATGAAACACTTCCAGGACCTTCACTAACATCACAATCATTGTTGCACTTGAGTACATTGCTGCTGCCACTGTGCCAATCAATCTCATTGAGGGTCTTCCTCTTTTTCACTGATACTCCAATTTACCAAGTATGATATACGGGTCAAGGGACTGGTCCCTCTTGATAATATGTTCAAAGTATGAGAGATCACTTCTGGCTGTCTAGGCTCCTAAAGAGAATCCGGCTGCACTTCTTCCAATACAGATGTGTTTGTTCTTCTGGCAGGCCATGGGACCTTTAATATTCTTCTCCAACACCATAACTCAAATATTTCAATTTTTCTATAGTCTTCCTCATTCATTGTTCAAATTTCACATGCAAATAAGGCAACTGAAAATACCCTGGCTTGGGTCAGATGCATCATAGTCCTCAAAATGCCATCTTTGCTCTTGACCACTTTAAAGAGGTCTTGTGCAAAAGGTTTGCTTAATGCAATATGTCCTCTGATCTCATGACTGCTGCTTCCGTGAATATTGATGGTGGATCCAACCAAAATCAAGTCTGACAACTTCAATCTTTTTCCATTTATCATGTAGTTATTCATTGCTCCAGTAGTGAGGATTTTTGTTTTCTATACATTGAGGTGCAGTCCATACCAAAGGCTGTGTGGTCTTTGATCTTCATAAGTATTCTGTCTTCTTCACTTTCAGCAAACAAGGTTGTATCATCTGTATATTGCATGTTGTTAATGAGACTTCCTCCAATCATGATGTCATATTCTTCTTCAAATTCCATATAATCCAGTTTCTCAGATTATTTGCTCATCATACAGATTGAATAAATATCGTGAAAGAATAAAACCCTGAACAAAACCTTTCTTGATTTTTAAAACATTCAATGTTCCCTTGTTCTTTTTGAATGACTGCCTCTTGGTCTATGCACAGGTTCCTCGTAAGCACAACTATAATATCCATTCTCTGCATTGTTGTCCATAGCGTCTCATGAGCCACACATTTGAAAGCCTTTGTATAGTAAATAAAACAGAGGTAAACATCTTTCTGGTATCCTCTGCTTTCTTCCAAGATGCATCTGATGTCAGCAATTATATTCCTTATTCCATATCCTTGTCTGAATCTGGCTTCAGCATCTGAGAGTTCCCTGTAATATAGTGTTGCAGCTGTTTTTAAATTATCTTTAGCAAAAATTTACTTGAAAGTGATATTAATGGTATTGTCTGATTAGTTCCTTATTTGGTTGGAATAGGCACAAAAATGGATCTCGTCCGATTGGTTGGTCAGATAGCTGTCTTCCAATTTTCTTGGCATAGGTGAATGAGTGCCTCTATTATTACATCAGTGTGTTGAATGACTTTCATTTGTATTCCATCAATTCCTGGACCCTTTTTCTTTGCCAATGCCTTCAGTGTATCTTAAATTTCTTCCTTCAGTACCATTGGCTTTTGATCATATGCTACCTATTGAAATGTTTAAACGTTGATCATTTATTTTTGGCACAGTGACTCTGTGTTTTACTTCCCTCTTTTTTGATGCTTCCTGCATCATTCAGTATTTTGTCCAAAGAAACCTTCAGTATTGCAAGTTGAGGCTTGAATTTTTTTCTTCAGTTCTTTCAGCTTGAGAAATGCTAGTATGTTTGTCCCAATTTGATTTCTAACTCCTAATCTTTTCACATTTCATTATAATATTTGACTTTGTCTCCTTGAGCTACTCATTGAAAATTTCTGTTCAGCTCTTTTGTTGTTGTTAAGTGCTATCCAATTGGTCCTGAGTCATAGTGACACTATATAGGGTTTCCGAGGAGTAGCTGGTGACTTTGATTGGTGACCTTGCAGTTCAAATCAACCTTAAGGTCGAGTGCTTATGCTCTAGCGCCACACCAGAGCTCTTTTATCTCATTTTATTTATTTATTTATATTTTCATTTGCTTTAGCATTTCTATGCTGGAAATCAGTTTGGAGTCTCTTCTGACACCCATTTAGTCTTTTCTTTCTTTTGTGTCTTCTTAATGACCTTTTGCTTTCTTCCTATATGATGTTCTTGATGTCATCCCACAACTCTTCTGGTCTTCGGTCTTAGTGTCTAATTCATCAAATCTGTTCTTGAGATGATGTTTAAGTTCAGGTGGTATATGTTCAAGGTCATATTTTGGCTCTCCTAGACTTGTTTTAATATCCTTCAGCTTCAGCCTGAACTTGTATATAAACCCTTGATGGTTTGTTCTACAGTCTGTCCCTTGGCTGATGATTTGGAGCTTTTTCACTGTCTCTTCCTGCAGATGTAGATTAATTTGATTTCTGTGTATTACATCTGGAGATGTCCATGTGTGTTATATTGTTTAAAAACGATATTTGCAATGAAGAAGTCATTGGTCTTGCTTGTGATCCCCAGTGTCATTTCTATCATCAAGGCCATATTTTCCAACTGCTGATCCTTTCTTTTTGTTTCCAACCTTAGTATTCCAATTGCCAGTAATTATCAATAAATCTTGGTTGCATGTTTGACTAACTTCAGACTAAGAAGTTAATGTAATTCTTCAATTTCATCATCACTAGTTTTACTGGTTAGTGCATAAATTTGAATAATAGTGGTATTAAGTGGTATTTCTTATAGGGGTATGGATATTATCCTATCACAGACAGTATTATATTTCAAGACAGATCTTGACATTTTCTTTTTGATGATGAATGTGATGCCATTCCTCTTCAATTTGTCATTCTGGTATAGCAAACCATGTGATTTTCTGATTCAAAATGACCAATACCAGTCCATTTCATCTCACTAATGCCTAGGTTATTGATGTTTATGTACTCCATTTTATTTTTGACAATTTAAAATTTTCTTGTATTCATACTTCATACATTCTATGGTACAAATATTATTGGATTTTTGCTACATTTCTCCTCAATTTGAGTTTTACCCCATCAGCAAATGGAGGTTCTGAAAGCTTTACTCCATTCACATCATCACAGTCAATTCTACATTGACGAGGAGGCTCTTACCCAGTCATAATTTTGAGTGCCTTCCAACTTGCGGAGTTGTGCTTCTGGCCCTATATCTGACAATATTCTGGTGCTATTCATAATGTTTCTACATCCAATATTCTGGTGCTCTCTGACAGTGTTGAACTGCTATTCATAAGGTTATCTGTTGCTAGACATTCAGGAGTTGGCCTCTCCTATTTCCTATTTCTGTCTTAGTCTGAAAGCTCAGCTGATATCTGTCCACCATGGGTGACCCTGCTTATATTTAATATACTGTTGGTGTATCTTCCAGCCTCACAGCAACACACAAGATGAAACAGTACAACAAACATAGAATCATCTATATGTAGCCAGAATAACAACCCAAATTACTTCATTTTCAGAGTCTCACTTTTGTCACAAGATCTGAATCAATCTACTAATTACTCACTGGATTCTAGTATCTTTGACTAATATGTGATACTGGGACCTTCTTATACAAAATCCCATCTGGTGGAAAGAGCTTTCGTGAAATCAATGAACAATGGTCATCTAATTCGCAGGGATTATGGAGTTCATGTTAGTTTTGATTATTCTACTTGTAAGAGCAGGTTTCCAGATCTTTAACTGAAATCCATCTATTTATCACTGATTGGTAGCAATTGAATCAACACAGATGATACACTTCCAAGGTTAATTAAGTGGTCAAGTGCATATGGTTGGCGTGGGATTTTAATCCAGTTTTGGCTGGGTCTAAACTCTATACTCTTATAGAAACTTCATGAAGGCAGGAATCATTCATTAATGAGTTTTGTCTTCCTATGGTACCTTTTTTTGTTGAAGTTGTTATGTGCCATGGAGTCAGTTCTGACTCATAGGGACCCTGATTAGTGTTTCCAAGGAATTGTTGGTGGGTTTGAACTGTTGACCTTGTGGTCAGCAATACAGTGCTCATATTCTACAGCAGCACACCAGGACTCCGTATGGTCCTTTGCTATGGTGGTTGGTGGTGGTTATGGGTGGCGGAGTTAGTTCCTGTGTACAGCGTTTCCGAGGCTATAAATCTTTTTGGGAGCAGAAAGCCTCATCTTTCTCCCATGGAATCGCTGGTAGTTTTGAACTGCTGACAGTGAGATTATTAGTGCAGCTCATAACCACTATGCTACCAGAGACCCTTGCCTTGCTATAGTACATATAGAATTTAGAGAATGTTAGTTGCGACTATGTGGTGCTGTAGGCTAATGCTCTGGTAGCATAGTGGTTATGAATCAGGCTGCTAATCTCAAGGTCAGCAGTTCGAAACTACCAGCAGTTCCACCCGAGAAAGATGAGGCTTTCTGCTTCCATAAAGATTTACAACCTCAGAAACCTTATGAAGGGTCACTATGAGTTGGAACCAACTCCGCAGCACAAAACCATCACCACCACCAGGATAATGCACTGGACCACCAGGTTGGTTTGAACCACAAGGTTCGTGGTTCAAACTCACCAGCTGCTCCTTAGAGCAGCTGAGTCGCTATGAGTTGGACCGACTTGATGGCACCTGAGAGCAACAACAACAGTTGTGAATATGTTTAATTCTTCTTCTTTTGTGTTTTGGTTTTATGTATTTCTTGGTGAAGCTTTGAAATCAACTCAATCTTTTCCATATGTTTTTGAATATTAATTTGTCATTTGCCATTTTATGCAGTTTTATACCTTGATAAGCAGCTCTTTACTTCTAAAAGAATAAGACATTACAACAGTGATTTAGTGTTTGTGTTCTAAAGGCCAACTGCCTAAGTTTAAACCTCACTCATCCACTTCTTGCTGTGTTACCTTGGGGCTGTAACTTAATGTCAGTTAATAGGAATAAAATAGGATCCCCTTGGCGAAAGTATTACATTTAAGAACACATTCATAGGCTATGTGGATGCACTTGGTCACATATATTGCTAATATCATGCAACATAAGCTATACCCTTCTTCAGTTTAAACATTCTAATAACTTCATCACACAGGGTAAGAAAATCTTAAGGTTTTCTTAGTGAACCGATGGAGGCTTTTTGGCATCCCTACTTCGTTTGATGTGTTATAACTCCTCGTATTTTTCGCAACTTGCCCCAGAATTTTTCCTGTAATTGATAATAGAATTCATGTTTGTTTGCTCTATAACCTAGTGGTTTTTCCTTTTCAGAAATCAGTACAATACTTACCCTTTCCACTTTTCTGATATCATTTTATTCTACATGATTCTACAAGATGATTTGTAGGACCTCTGTACCCACATCAGCAATGCCTTTTAATACCTTGAGATTAATTTGTCTCCATTGGAAACTTGAATGAATATAAAAAAGATAGGTCTTGCTTCTTAACTATCCCCTCACTATTGTAACCATCAATTCCCTCTTAACCACATCTGCTCTGTGCCTTTCAGTTTGAAAATCATTCACTTTGATTTAAACAACAGGAACATAAGAACTAAGCAGATCTGGTTTTCTCTGCCATCTGTTAACATGCCACCTGTCATAAATTTGGTTTATCCTTCCCTTCTTTGTGGCTTCTTCCCTATCACTTAGAATACTTATCAAGAAACTATCTTGGGCTGTCTTCTATCCCATCCCTACCTGCAGCTAATACTAAGGAAGCCATGGTTTAATGATATTGATAGTGAGAAGGCTAATTCTGTCTCTGAAGATTTTCAAGCAAGTTATTCCATCTTTACTACAAATTCACTTTAAATTTTAGGAACTTAAAATTAAAGGGAAGATATTCTTATATTTTATATTTCCCCTGTCCCTTTATAGTGGTGTGTATAGAATAAATTATATAATTTATTGGCCAAACCTGAATAGTTTTTAAATTGGAAGAGAACATTAATACAATTACACCAATATAACAGATTGGGGCTCCTCTGGTCTAATTAAATGTCAGTCAACCCAGTTATATGTGTAAGTATTGTGAATGTAGTCTGACTAATTTTTATATCAGAGTGAGATTTAGGAGCAATTAACTAGAGACCCAGAGCCAATCAATTAAGGTCAGTAGCTTAGAATCATAAATGATAGATTTGAAGAATTCATCTTTTATTCAGACATTATTGACTGCTTTACCATGTGCCTAACTTTGTTGCAGGTATTAATTAGGGTCATAGAAACTCTGTCATCAAGAAACATCACTATTTCTCAGAGGACATTGGATGTGCTACCTCTTTTGTCTCCAGGTGATAAAAACTGAATCCCAAAGGCAGAGGTGTCTAGAGCTGAACTTAAACTTGGTTCCAATGATTTCTGGATCTGCGGTCACTGTTAAGTCTGCTCAGATAACTTATCATTCCACATTAAAATGATGCAGAGAAAACATCACCACCTCTGCCGTGTCTTTTGTTCCATGTATTGGAAGCAACTACTTTTTTTCTTTAAGGTCTTGGATCTAATAACTAACAAAACATAAAATACTAAATGTTGAAAGGATTCTGGAACTTGGCCATAATGTTGTCTCCTATTGCTAGATTAGGAGTTAAGAAGACCTGATCCTGTAACCTAACTCTTCTGCCTCTGTGGTTTTGAGTAATGCTGTCATTTCCCTACTCCCAAACCTTTTATTTGCAAAATGGGAATACTAATGTTGTTGCTGTTGTTAAGTGTCATCGAGTTGGTTCTGACTCCTCGTGACCCTGTGTAGGGTTTCCAAGGATTGATTGATAGGTTTGAACCGCCAAACTGTGGTTAGTAGTCCAGTGCTTATCCGACAGCGCCATTGCTCCTTCATAAGAGTGTAGTAAAGAGTTAGATAAAGGGTGCACATTAAGCCCACGGTATACTGTTGTTGTATACCATTGAGTCAATGCCATCGCAAAGCAGCCCTGTATGACAGAACAGAAATGCCCCGTAATGTTTCCTAAACTGAAATCTTTATAGGAACAGATCACTAGGTCCCCTTGTTCCCACAGAGCATTCTAGAACAAAAGCCCACTTTTGTCCAAAAAGAATAGCCATTATTATCATCAATCAACTTTTCCTGCTGATTTTCTCCCCTTGTAATTCCACCATAGCCCTTCAGAGCTCACAAATCTGTAACCCTTTAATTACCCCTTGTTCTCAAATTAATTCTGACTCAACAGTGACACCATAGCACAGAGGAGAATAGTCTAGGGTTCCAAGACTGTTGTTTTTAAATAAATAGATGTCGACATCTTTTTCTGGATGGTGAGTTTGAATCCCCAATCTATCAGTTAGTAGCTGAGCACGGAGCCACTGTACTATCAGGACCCCTTCACAAATATATTGTTGTTGTTGTTGTTGTTAAGTGCCATCCTGTTGATTCAGACCCATAGTGTCCCTGTATAGGGTTTCCAAGGAGCAGCTGGTGAGCTTGAACCACCGACCTTGCAGTTCAAACGACCTTGCAGTCTGATGTATTAGCCCAGAGCACCACATATAGACTCCCAGAATTTTGGACTTTGCTGGAGCCATCTAAGAACTCTCTTGTTTATAGATGGGGAACTGGGGGAGTTGAGAAGGTAGGTCACACAATGAATTAAAGTATTGTGTGAGATTAGAAAACACATGTTCTACCTCCCAACCCCGTGACCATTCCCGACTCATCTTATTCTCAGTAGCTCCCGAGAGGACCTATGTTTGCTTACAAATGTAAGCCCTCAAGTGAAGAAGCAGCACCTTCTTGTCTGCCACTGACCAAGGGCTACAGTGAGTTCAGCAGCCATCACCAACTAAATTTCTGGAACAGTTCAATTTATTAATCCAGACAAGACTATGTGTAGAACTACAATACCAGGTATAAAACCTGTTTTACCTAGTACTCAAACTCTCAAAGAGTAGAAAATAAGAATACACATATTCCCACAGCAGAGACAGGAAATTACACTCCATTTGGGCTGGGAGATTACATCTATTTGTATTAATCAAATTGCCCACAGTGCTGACTCTCCCTGCTCCAGCCATACAGACATTCCGCCCATCCTTCCATCCCTTCCCCTATCCACCACACTCAAGAGAAGGCATGCAATAAAAACTCCTAATTATTTTGCCATATATTTTTTATTCTTTTAGCAGTTCCTATAATAAAAAGATAGTGCCATGGGAGCTGTGGTTGTCATGGAAACTGACCAAAGATAAACAGTCTCTTACAGCATGATGTGAAGCAGGAAGACCAATTCTATTGGACAGAGGCAGACCACAGCTCCTACAAATGTGAAGATAGTACATGTCACATTGTTCCCCAGCTCTGTCTGCTTGCTGCTTTGGACCTTACAGGAGCATGGTACATTTGCCTATTTCATTTGCCCTGGATTTATGTTGAAGGGTATTATGACATATCTTGAAGTATGCCTGATAAAAAAGAAAGTAACCCACTGGATTATCATCACTGAAGAATCTCAAGGAAATATGCTTACCATTGACCTGAAGATTTGCCTTGGGCTGGGAACAAAGCAACCTGGGATGTTAACTCAAGTACATGACAAAGTGCCTGCTTTATACAGATGACAACCAGAAATTGACAGATTAAATTAGCCAGTTCTATTCTTTGCTGGTTAGCATAGCAGTTAAATCATAAACTTTGAGTCAGTCTTCCTGGGTTCAAACCCTAGTTCTTATCTCTTCCTAGGTACATAATCTTAGTTTCCTCATCTGTAAAATAACAATAATAAGCCTTTCTTACCTCATTTTTATAGGCTTTAAAAAGCCTTACCATTTAGTTCTATGGCTATCATTAAATGTTAGTCATTGTTGCTTATCAAAGAAGTGATTTTTTGGCAAGTGATTTGGAATAATTGTATGTGTCCTATAAAAGCTGTTTTTAGATAAATCTGTTGTTGTTATTGTTAAGTACCGTGGTGTCGGTTCTGACTCATAGTGACCCTGAACATGGTTTCTGAGGCTGCAAATCTTTATGGGAGCAGAAATCTTCATCTTTTCTGATGAAGCGGAACAGCTGGTAGTTTCGAACTGCCGACCTTGAGGGAAGCAGCCCGATTCGTAACCACTACGCTACCAGAGCTCCTTAGATAAATCTGTAGTGGCAGATATTTATGTCTGACCCTGCAGAGTAGGTATCAGCACTGCCCTCATATCAATGAGAAAATAAAATCGTAGAGTCATTATTAAAAGTTCCTTAGATCACACAATTACCAAATGGCAAAGTCAAGACTTTAATCTAGGCAAGTCCAAAACCCAAATCCTTATTTGGTCCTCATCATGGGGCATTTTGAGAATCAGTTGGGCTTTTTATATAAAATGCATTGTAAAACACTTTATGTAGTATTATTATTAGTGTGTGCAGCCTCTGTGTAGGTATTTAGGATCTAAATAAAAGAAAAAAAAATCGTTAGCTTTTGAAGATGCTGATAGAAACAATGCCATCATATGTTTGATCTCTGTTACAATATAGCGCATGGAGTGGATAAGATGATGCAATTCCTTTATCAAGGAATTCACTTCCTGCTTCAGTTTTGCCCCATCAAAACTGATTATCAAACCGGTCAGATTTGCTTTTTCATCACATGTGTCAAGAACTCCAACATCTTTTTTGAAGAGCCCCTCCTTTTCTGCACATATTTTTACTCTAGATACTGTTTTTCTTCCACCAAATGAGGTTCTCTGTTTCCATGACTGCCATTCTATCCCACAGTACGATGTGCCTAACTTAGATGGCTTAGATGCTTAGATGGCTACTAGCAATTTTTCACACCATGATTTGAACATTTCTTATATACATGACCTTCTTGTGATATACTAAACCTCTTCTCTGGTGTTAAATCTGCATCGGATTTGCACTTATTCACACACACAGCTTTTTGTGCGTGCCACATATATTTAATAATCTGCATGGTTTTGCTTGACCTTCAATACCACTGATCTCCTTAACGTCTGGGGCAACATTTGTGCTAGCTGCGTATTCCATTGTGTCCTCAGTGTCTGAAACAAGTAGTGTTCAATGTTTGTTGAACTGAACAGATTATAGAGTACAAGATCCTTTTAGGGTCCAAATGATCTATAAAAATCCCATAAATCTAGAGAAAAATATGTAAATAAGAATTCAGACTCATGTTAAGGGCATTAGAATCAAATGGTCTGGGTGGTTTGACCCTTTTACTTACTAGCTGTGATTTTAAGCCAGTTATATTTTGGCTCAGAAGAGCTGTCTCCTGAAAGTAGAGTAGACCATAATGATGTGAAGGGAGCTTCATTTGCTGATGGGGAACAATTCAAAATAAGGAGAAATATCTACGAACATCTAATAATTAGAACATGGAATGTACAAAGTATGAATCTAGGAAATTGGAAGTTGTCAAAAGTGAAATGGAACACATAAAGATCGATGTCCTAGGCACTAGTAAACTGAAACGAACTGCTGTTGGCCATTATGAATCTGATAATCATGTGGTTTTCTATGCAGAGAACAACAAATTGAACAGGATGGCATTGCACTCATCATCAAAAAGCATGCTTGAAGATTTATGTTTACATACCATGTTGTCTTTGATAGGATAACTTTCAAATGCTGACAAGAAGACCAGCTACTATTAATATTATTCAAATTTTCACATCAACCAATAAATCCAGTGATGATGAATTTGAAGAATATTGCCAACACCTTTAATCTAAAATTAACCAAGGATACAATCAAGATGCATTGCTAATTATTGGTGATTGGAATGGAAAGGTTGGAAACAAAGTGAAAGGATCAGTAATTATAACATATGACCTTGGTAATACAAATGATACTGGAGATCACATGAGAGAATTTGTAAACCCAATGACTATGGTTTACTACAAAAGCCTTTTAAAACAGCTTAGAAGGTGTTGCTACATATAGACCTCACCAGCTAGGAAACAGGTATCTAACTGACTACATTTCTGTGAAGAAATTCTGGAAAAACTCAATATCATCAATCACCCTCTCATAATGCATGTTCAGGGTGAAGCTTAAGGAAATTTTTTTTTATTTTCTTCAGCTTCAAAGAGTCAAAATATAACCTTGAATATATTCCACCTGAATTTCTAGATAATCTCAAGAACAGATTTAATGCATTAGATTTTAGTGACAAAAAATAAGGAGAGTTGTGGGATAACATAAAGAACATCATATAGGAAGAAAGCAAAAGATCATTAAAAAGACAGGAAAGAAAGAAAAGATCAAAATGCTTGTCAGAAGAGATTCTAAAACTTGTTCTTGTACACAGAGAAGCTAAAGTAAATGGAAGAAATGAAGTAGAAGAGATGAACAGAAAATTTCAAAGGGCAGCTCATGAAGACAAAGTCAAACTTTATAATGAAATATGCAAAGGCCTGGAGGTAGAAAACCAAAAGGGATGAACAGTCTCATCATTTCTCAAGCTGATAGAACTGAAGAAAAAAAATTAAGCCTCAAATTGAAATGTTGAAGGATTCCATAGGGAAAGTATTGAAGAATATAGAAAGTATCAAAAGAGGATGGAAGGTTTAAACAGAGTCACTGTACCAAACAGAATTGGCCGATGTTCAACCATTTCACAGTGTAGCATATGATCAAGAAAAGATGGTACAGAAGAAAGAGTTCTGAGCTGTACTGAACACATTGGTGAAACACAGGGCTACAGGAATTAACAAAATACAATTTGAAATATTTCAAGAAACTTATGTAGCACTGGAGACATATACTCATCTATGCCAAGTAATTCAACGGACAGCTACCTGGCCAACCAGTTGGAAGAGATCCACATTTATGCCCATTCCAAAGAGAGGTGTCTCAACAGAAAGCAGAAACCATTGAACAACATCATTAGAAGCACATGCAAGTAGAATTTTGCTAAAGATAATTTAAAAATGGTTTCAATAGTACATATAAAGGGAACTATCAGAAATACAAGCCAGATTCAGAAAAGAATGTGGAACTAGTGATATCAGTGCTGTTTTCAGATGACTCTTGACTGAAAGCACAGAATACCAGAAAGATGGTTGTTGTTGTTGCCCTTAAGTGCTGTTGAGTTGAGTCAGTTCCAACTCATAGCGATCCTGTATAGGGTTTCTGAGGAGCAGCTGTTAAGCTTGAACCACTCACTATGTGGTTCAAACTGACCTTTCAGTCCAGCACATTAACCTGCAACAACACACCAGAACTCCAGAAAGATGTTTACTTTTGTTTTATTGACTATACAAAGGCCTTTTACTGTTTAGATTATGGCAAACTATAATATTGCGAAGAATGGGTATTCCAGAATACTTGATTGTGCTCATGAGGAATCTGTGCATAGACCAAGAGGCAGTTTTAGAATAGAACAAGATGATGCAGAGTAGTTTAAAATCAGGAAAGTCTGCACCACGATTGTATCCTTTCACCATACTTATTTGAACAATCAATAAGAAAGACCAAAGAAGAGTTGATGCATTTGCATTATAGTGTAGGAAAAGAATATTAAAAGTACCATGGATTCCCAGAACAAATAAATCTGTGTTGGAAGAAGTACAGCCAGAATGGTCCTCTGAAGACGGGATAGCAAAACTTCATCTCTCATATTTCAAACATATTATCAGGAGGGACCAGTCCCTAGAGAAAGGCATCATGCTTGTTAAAGTGGAGGGTAAGCAAAACAGAGGAAGACCCCCAAGGAGATGAACTGAGACAGTGACACCATCAATGGGTCCAAGTGTAACAATAATTGTGAAGGTGGGGCAGGACCAGGCAGTGTTCCATTCTGCTGTGCATAGGGTCACTATGTGTCAGAGCTGACTCAATGACACATAACAACTTCAAAGACTTGAGAAAGTTTATTTGGTCCAGAGTTTCCAAATCCTTCCAAGCACTGTATGGAAGTCGCCATTCCAGGAGAAAACTGAGTATCTGGATCCTAGTCCTTAAAGGAGCTCTGGTAACGTAGTGGTTACGAATCGGGCTGCGAACCTCAATGTCAGCAATTCAAAACTACCAGCTGTTCCGTGGGACAAAGATGAGGCTTTCTGCTCCCGTAAGGATTTACAGCTTCGGAAAGCCCGTACAGGGTCGCTATGAGTCGGAAATGACTCCACGGCACACAACAACAACAACAACAAGTCCTTAAAGGCAAACAGGTTGCCAATTCAGAGGTAGACATGTATTGCCTTGAGTTTGGTTTGAAGTAGTCTGTTTTGGAGAATTATCTGTGTGCTTCTTTTAAAATGAATTCCATGTTCACTGCCACATCAAATATCTCTTCATGTTCCACTCCATTTCTGACTACCTGATTTTCCATCTCATTCATGTCTGATTTAATTGACTATATCCTAGGCCCAACCCTTTTCATTACCAAGTACTGGCCCAATTTTCATAGATCAATCATACAAATTGGTAAAAAAAAATGTTGCTAGGTCCTCTGTAGATAATAGAATTCATAAATCATGATTTCTTTCTCAAGGAGAATAAAGTCCACAGGACACATATATCAAAGAAATCAGATCTATTGCCATCAAGCCAATTCTGACTTATAAGGCCCCTGTAAGGTACAATAGGGCTACACTGTAGAGTTTCCAAAACTGCAATCATTACAGAAACAGACTGCCACATATTTCTACCAAAGAGTGCCTGGTGAGTTCCAGTGCCAATCTTTTGATAAGCAGACAAGCACTTAACCACACATCACCAGGTTTCTTGCAGGATTTGTATATAGAACCGTTTATAAAAGATGGTACAAAATGTTAGTTCAGTAAATCAAGTGGAAAATCCATTCAAATAATATGTATTGAAGACCTGTTATGTACACTGTACACCTGTAGATACATTGGTGAATCATATAATTGAGAAGCTAAGTCTGTGCATAAATTAATTCTTACACTAAAATAAAGAATGTTAAGTGCCGTGGAGTCGGTTCCGACTCATAGCGACCCTGCACAGGGTTTCCAAGGCTGTAAATCTTTACGGGAGCAGAAAGCCTCATCTTTCTCCCGTGGAACCTCTGGTAGTTTCAAACTGCTGACCTTGCGGTTCACAGCCCGATTCGTAACCTCTACGCTACCAGAGCTCCTATAAAGAATAGCAAAATATAATTTCATTGAATATTTATTGAACGCCTACTACTGTGTCAAGTACTAGGAACACAGTAGTTTAGAAAGGTTTTTACTGTCTTGAAACTGTCAGGCTAGTTGGCTAGATGCATATTCAATGAATAAATACAAAAACAAATACTTAATAACAAATTTTGCTAAATTATTTGAAGAAAATAAATAGAGACACATAAAAAGGAATAACAAGAAGACCAGCTTAAAATGAATGGACAGGGAGATTCCCCAAGAAAGTGATGTTTCAGTCCGAACCATATCTAGTAGGACTGCGGTTGAGGAAATGATGTTCAAGATAGAGAGAAAAACATGTCAAAGACCTACCAGTAAGCAAACAAGAATATATTTTGGGAGCATCTTGGGTAGCTTTGCAGTGAAGTTCAACCATACATCATTTACTGAGTTTATCACTTATACTCAGTACTCTGTGTCTTTGCTCATTCTGTTTCTTCTCTCAGAAATGCTTTTCCCTCTATTGTGCCCCAAGAATCACTGGCAGGGTCTGGTTATGCGTAACATTCTGCGTGAGACCTATCATGTCTGAAGGCCTAAAGCATCACTGGCTGGTTCCTCTTTCCACACTGTTTTGTTGTGTGACTTCTGTTGATTCATTGCAACTCAACTCTGTGTAACAAACCAGAACTGCCCCATAGGATTTCATAGGTTGTAATCTGTACAGAAGTAAATCTCTAGGTCTTTCTACCTGTGAACTACTATCCTTAATGTTAGCAGTCAAATTCTTAGTCATTGTTCCACTAGACTCCTTCTTTTCCATATAACCCTGGGTATAGTTCATACTTTCACTATATGTGCTATAAATGTTTTAGTATTGTATAGAATTTAATAACCTAAGCCATGATATTTTCCATTGCCTCATATGCATGAAAAAGCTGGAAAGCGAATAAGGAAGACCAAGGAAGAATCAATGCATTTTGAATTATGATATTGACAAAGAATATTGAATATACTATGGACTGCTAGAAAAACAGAAAAATCTTTCTTGGAAGAAGTAAATCTAGAATGCTTCTTAGAAATGAGGATGGTGACACTTCATCTCACATACTTTGGACAACATATTATCAGGAGGGACCAATTTGATACATTAGCCCACAGTGCCACACCTATTCACCTTAAGAAGTAATTAATTCACAATGGGTCACTGTTGTATGTGTAAATTGGAGTCCTGGTGTGGTGCTGCAGGATAATGCACTAGACTGCAAGGTCAGTTTGAGCCACAAGGTTGGTGGTTCAAACCCACCAGCTGTTATTTGGAAACCCTATACAGGGTCGCTACGAGTCAGAACCAACACGACACTTAACAACAAGAACTAAAAGTTAAAGCTGTAAAGTTTCTAGAAGAAAATATAGCAGAATACCATGACAATTTAAGAGTTGGCAAAGATCTCTGAGACAGACACCAAAAAACACTACACATGAATGTAAAAAAAAAACCTTGTATCCACACATACCTATATAATACATACAGTTCCTCATAGCCAAAATAAATATACCAATAATGTAATAAAAATGGACAAAATACAATATCAGTCACTTGCAAAATTTAACATACAAATGATCAGCTAGCACATGAAAAGATCCTCAACACCATTAGTTTTGTTTTGTGGGTTTTTTTTTTCAGATTTGAATGGATACCTTTTATTTTTTATTTATTTTTCTAAGTGTTTTATTGTGAATTATGTGATAGTTTAGATGGGAGAACATTAGCTTTACATTCATCCTATTGTATATCGTTTCATTGCCATGGTTACAATCCCCTCCATGTATCATCAACCAAACACAGGGTATACCCTGCAACCTTCCCCCACCCCCACCGTCTTCAGCACACAGTCCCTCTCCCTCTTGGGTCTAAAGTCTCCAGTGACTCCATCTCTCCACATCATCGCCTCTGCCTCCATTTCTGGCATCACTGCTTCTCTAGGTAGGGTCCCACTCTCCGCTCTTCTCCCTTCATGGTCCCAGGGACATCCGCTCCTAGACTGCAAAGTTAATCACTCCCCTCCTTGCTACAAAATGTCTACCTTTACATTTCCAACCCTCACAATCAGTCCTGATAACAATTATTCACTAATGTATCATAAGAGACCTAACTGCATTACCTTTCATCAGCCCCACCTAGAGAGATTGGATTACTACTCAGTGGAGATTCTACCTTCCTCCTCACCCTCTGGATCTAGATTCCTTCTTGAAAGCTTGTAAGCCAGTCACTTCATGCCTTTGAAGTCCCCCCATTTTGGATAGCCAGTGTCCAAGTTACCCATCCCTGTCTACTCTGTGTATGGAGGGTGTGGGAATGATCCTTGCTGTAAGGATTTGTTCCCTTTTTTGAGCTACTGCATCCATAGGTGTAGGTCAAGTTCATCAAATTGTATTATATTAATCTTTTTTTTCCCTCTTCTTTCTTCTTCTAGTTGAGCTCTTATCATCCAGTCATTGAAGCCAGGTCAAGTGAGTATTATCTGCAAGTATGGGTGTTCTTGTGCATATGCCCTCTCTCTTTATCAGCTGAACACTTCACTCTCCACTCTAGTCCTCTGTGGCTATGTCACTGACTCTGGGTCCAAGAATCCTCAACATCATTAGCTTTGAAAATTAAAATGATATCACACTCACTAGAATGGCTTAAACTGAAAACACTGGCAAGGTTATGAAGCAAATTAAATACTAATTAGCATAATACTGATATACATAACAAAATGAATGCGTCTCACAAACATCCTGTTGATTGAAAATAATCAAATCTTAAACTGTGCATATTGTATGATTCCTTTCCTGTGAAACTCTAGAACAGATAAGACTGTGCTAAAGCATATCGTCAGCTGTGTTTTGGGACTGAAATTGGCATTTGATGCAAGTGGAAATTACAGAACTTTCTAGAATAATAGAAATGTACTATATCAATTGATATTGGTAATTATTGGTGATTAAAATGTGGAGATTGGAAACAGCAAGTGTCAAAAGTTGGGAAATTTGACCTTGGTGATAGAAATGATGTAAAGAGCTCATGATAGAATTTTGCAAGACCAATGACTTCTTCATTGCAAATATATATTTTAAAGCAACATAAAAGGACACATGGACTCCTGGTATGGCACTGTAAGGTCAGCACTGGACTGCAAACCAAAGTTAACAGTTCAAAAAAATTAGCTGCTCTTTGGAAACCATACACAGTGTTGTTGAGTTGGAACTGATCAACAGCACTTAGGAACAACAATACACATAGACCTCACCAGATGGAATACACAGGAATCAAATTGACTATATCTGTGGAAAGAGATAGTGGGAAAATTCAGTATCATCAGACAAAACAAGGCCAGGTCATATTGTGAATTGGATTTATCAATTCTTCATATACAAGTTCAGGCTGAAGATGAATAAATAAATAAAATAAATAAGTCCACGAGAGCCACAATATGACCTTGAACATATCCCACTCTAATTTACAGACAATCAAAGAACACATTTGATGCATTAGTAACTAATGATTGAAAACCAGAACAACTGTGGGTTGGCATCAAGAACATCATATAGGAAGAAAGCAAAAAGTCATTGAGAATCTCTAACATTGTTTACTGATTTCCTTATTTCTCCTTTTAGATCAGTGAATGTTTGTTTCATGTATTTTAAGCTATGTTATGGTGTTGGAGGAGAATATTGAAAGTGCCATGGACTGCCAAAAGAACCAATAGATACGTTTTGGAAGAAGTGCAGCCAGAGTGCTCCTTGGAGGTCAAGATGGCCAAACTTCATCTCTTGTACTTCGGACATATTGTCAGGAGGGACCAGTCATTGGAGAAGGATATCATGTTTGGTAAGGTGGAGGATCAGAAAAAAAGAGGAAGACCCCCCTCCAAACGAGATGGATTGCCCAAGTGGCAACATCAATGGACTCAAGCATGGCAACAGTAGTGAGGTTAGCCCAGGATCGGGCAGTGTTTTGTTCTACTGTGCATAACGTCTCTATGAGTTGGTACCAAATTGATGGCACCTAACAATAACAACAATAACATATAGGATTCCTGGTGTGGCACTGTTAGCTAATGCTTCAGACTGCAAAGTCATTTCAACTGCAAGGTCGGTGGTTCAAGCTCACCAGCTGCTTCTTGGAAACCCTATACAGGGTTGCCATAGGTCAGAATAGATTCAATGGCACTTAACAACAACAACAACATGCTATATAGAGTTGCTAAGGTGCTATGGTGGCACTGTGTGGTAAGCACTTGGCTAACAGCAAGGTCGGCAGTTCTCATCCATCAGCTGGTCTTTGGAAATCCTGTACAGGGTTGCTATGAGTCAGAACTGACTTGGTGACACTTAACAACAAGGCACTTTGGTGGCACTGTGGGATGGATATTGGGCTGCTGATCCAGGGTCAAGTTCACACCCACCATCTTCCCCGCAGGACAAGGATAAGGCTATCTACGCTTGTAAAGATTTAGTCTCAGAAATCTAAGGAACAGTTCTACTCTGTCCTATGGCTATAGTTGGAAATGCCTTGATGGCCAAAGTTTGGATCCCTATGAGTAGCAATTGACTCAATGGCAACAAGACATTAGGTATTCAGACTTTTAGGGTAACTGTGTCTTCTAGTTTAATAGAACTGTTTATCCCAATAAAATGTCTGTCTTTGAAAATAACTAAATAAATAACCATATGTTGTTATTGTTAGGTGCCATCCAGTCAGTAACCAATCATAGTGATCCTCTGCACAACAGAACAAAACATTGCCCGATCCTGGGCCAACCTCACATTTTTGCCACACTTGAGCCCATTGATGCTGCCACTTTGCGAATCCATCGTGCTGGGGGTTTTTCTCATTTTCTTTGACCCTACACCTTACCAAACATGATGTCCTTCTCCAGTGACTGGTCCCTCCTGACAATAGATCCAAAGTATGAGAGATGAAGTTTGGCCATCCTTGCCTCCAAGAAGCACTCTGGGAGAAGAACAAACAAGATGGCGGATCAGGTAGACGTATAGCAGAGAGTTCCAACAACAACAACACAGAATACCCGACCAAGCAGGCTCAGGGGATGGTCCCAGAACTCTGAACCACATATAAAGGAATACTTAGAAGGTTGGAAGGCTCAC
>NW_006408519.1:36880281-36883754 GCF_000296735.1 Chrysochloris asiatica | reverse complement strand
ATATAACCCAGCTCCTTGGATTATTTGCTCAGTTTACAGGTTAAGTATGATGAAAGAATATAACCCTGCCATACACCTTTCTTAGTTTTAAACCATTCAGTGTTCCAATGTTCTGTTTGAACACCTGCATCTTGGTCCCTGTACAGATTCTTCAAGAGCACAATTAACTAAGGAATACTCATACTTCACAATGTTGTCCATAGCTTGTCATGATCCACATAATCAAAAGCCTTTGTATAGTCAATAAAGGACAGGTAAACATCCTTCTGATATTCTCTGCTTTCAGCCAATATGCATCAGACATCAGCAGTGATATCCCTTGCTCCATGTCTTCTTCTTCTGCATAGCCATATGTAGGCAAGAAAAAGAAAAAGACAAAAGAAGGAAAAAAACAAAATGTATGACAGTAAAGATCTTGAGATTTGCTCTCCAGCATAGAAATGCTAAAAGGATTAGAAAACATGAAGAAGTCAAAGAGCTGGTAAGAAAATTTCGAAGGGCAACTCCAAAAGACAATGTTAAATATTATTATGGAATGTGCAAAGACCTGAAGTTAGAAAATCAAAATAGAAGAAAACATTCAGCATTGATCAAGCTTAAAGAACTGACAAAAATATTTAAACTTCGACTTTCAATATTGAAAGATTCTATGGGCAAAAAAATTGAATTATGCAAAAAGAATCAGAAGAAGATAGATGGTATACACATACTTAATGTAACCAAAAAGAAATGGTCAATGTTCAAACATTTCAAGAGATGGTATCTGGTCAACAACCAGTGGTACTGGAGGAAGAAGTCTAAGTTGCACTAAAGGCAATGGTGTGAACAAAGCTCCAGTAATTAACAAGATACTTACTGAAATCTTTCAACAAACTGATGCAACACTGGAGGTGATCACTCAACTTTGCCAAGAAATTTGGAAGACAGCTACCTGGTAAACCAATGGGAAAAGATCCATATGTGTTCCTAGTTGAAAGAATGGCGATTCAACAGAATGTGAAAATCATCTAACAATATCATTATGTCACATGCAAAAGTGGCAGCATACAGGATCAGTATGCAAAAATCAGTTGGATTCTTCTATGAATAAAGACAGTGCTGAAAAGGAAATGAGAAAAACAATGCCATTTTCAATAGCCACCAAAAAGATGAAATACTTAGGAATAAATCCAACCAGAGAAACCAAAGATCTATACAAAGAAAACCATAAGCACTATAAAAGAAGACAAATGATACTTATAAAAATGAAAGACTATTCCATGTTCATGGATAGGAATATTTAATATTGTGAAAATGCCAACACTACCCAAAGCAGTCTATAGCTATACTGCAATTGCAACTCAGAGTCCAACATCATTCTTTAAAGAAATAGAAAAACTGATCACTAACTTTACATTGAAAGGAAAGAGACCTTGGATAAGCAGAGCACTGCTTAAGAAGAAGAACCAAGTTGAAAGTCTCTCACTCCATAATCTCAAATTTTACAACATTATCACAGTGACTAAAACAGCCTGGTACTGGTACAATGAAAGATCCATAGATCAGTGAAATAGAACTGAGAACCCAAAAGTAAATCCATCCACATACAATCAGCTGATCTTTGACAAAGGGCTAAAACACAAATGGGGAAGAAACAGTCTCTACAACAAATGGTGTGGATAAAAATGGATATCCATTTGTAGAAGAATGAAACAAGACCCATATCTCCCACCATATATAAAAACAAATGCAACATTGATAAAAGACTTAAATTTAAATCCTAGAACTTTAGAGATTATCAATGAAAAAAATATGGACAAGTTTAAGGTTTCTAATACACTGTCAGATATTACTAAAAATACACAAACATTAGAAGACAAAGTAGAGGACTTAGACCTCCTAAAAACTAGACACGTGCATTAAAAGGTTTCACAAAATGAGGAAAAAGGGACCCCCACAAACTGAATTTTTTTTTGTTGTTATGACATATCAGACAAAGGATTAATCTCTAAAATTTATATAAAACTCTAACACCACACAATCTTTTTCATCTATAAAAAATCATTCAAAATGTTAAACGTACATATTTATTTAAAGAATAAATACCATTATACATCATCTAGCACTTAGTAGTAATAAGTGCATGGTGGCAGTGGTGGTTGTGTGTCACTGAGTTGGTTCTGACTTGGTGTGGCTCTAAATAAGGTTTCACAGACTGTAAATTCTTATGGGAGTAGAAAGCCTCATCTTTTTCCCATGGAGCGACTGGTAGATTCAAGCTACTGACCTTGCAGTTTGCAGTCTAGGTTGTAATCCACTACACTAACAAAGCATATTGTTAACAAAGCATATTGTTGCTGTTGTTGTTAAGTGCTGTCGAGTTGGTCCAACTCATAGTGACCCTATATGGGGTTTTTGAGGTGGGTTTGAATGGCTGAACTTGTGGTTCACATTCCAGTGCTGATCCTACAGCACCACACCAGGAGTCCAAGAACACAGAAGTCAATATATTAACTATTATAATTTGTCCTGTATGGGGTTTCCAAGGAACCACTGGTGGATTTGAGTCACTTACCTTGCAATTCACACTGATGTTGGGATCCAATTCTTATCCCACAGTGCCGCACCAGCACTCAAAATCATCAAAAGGAGAAGCAACATGACTTATGGAAAGGAATTATGAAGCTTGTTCTAGCCTATTGCTAGGCTAGAACTGTAATGTGACATAGCAGGTAGAAAGATGGATTTGAATCTTGCTTCCAATACTTACAAACTACGGTGTGTGGCATTAAGTACCTCAATTTCTCTGTCTTAAACTCATCTCTAAAATACAAATAAACATAATGAGATATCTGTAATAAAAGTATTAGTGCAAATAAAATACCTAATAAGTTCCTTCCCTTAGTACACTCTATTTATGGTTATGAACTTCAGTTACCTTAGTGTCTTACTTACCTACTGCTGGTGGTATTAAGTGCTATTTAATCAGTTGTGACCCTGACCCTTTATAGGGTTTATGAGGAGAAGTGGGGTTTGAGCCACTGAATCGCACAGTTACACAGCTTTAACAAAAAAATAAATATATTCTCTTACAGTTTAGGAGGCTAGAAGTTCAAATTCTGAGCTCCTGCTCTGGAAAATTGGTCAATGTTCAACCATTTTATGAAGTTGCATATGATCAAGAACCAATGGTACTGAAGGAGGATGTTCAAGCTGCACTGAAGGCACTGGTGAAAAAACAAAGCTCCAGAAATTGATGGAACACAAAGTAAAATGTTTCAACAAACTGATGCAGTGCTGTTGTTGTTGTTATGTGCCATGGAGTCGATTCCGACTCATGGCGACCCTGTACAAGGTTTCCAAGGCTGTAAATCTTTACGGGAGCAGAAAGCCTTGTCTTTCTCCCACAGAACAGCTGGTAGTTTTGAACTGCTGACCTTGCGGTTCTCAGCCTGATTCGTAACCACTATGCTACCAGATTTACAGTTCTGTAG
>NW_006408519.1:36864816-36879660 GCF_000296735.1 Chrysochloris asiatica | reverse complement strand
AAAAACCTCACAACTGCCCCAATAAATAATGTCATGATAAATGGAGAAAACACTTCATTGTACTTAAATCCACAGTCATTGAATAGTGGATACAACAGTCAAGAAATTAAAGGACATATTGCATTAGACAATTTCAAGTATTAAAGAAAAAAGAGATCATTTTGAGGACTAGGGTACACCTGACCCAAGTTCATGGAATTTTTGATCACCTCATATGTATGTAAAACTTGGACAATAAATAAGGGACATTATAGAAATATCAATGCATTTGAGTTTTTAATGAAGAATATTGAAATATTCTTCTGGACTACTAGAGAACAAACAAATCTGTCTTAGAAGAAGTATAGACATGGTGTTCCTTAGAAGCCAAGATGGTGAGACTTCATCTCTCATACTTTGGGCATATGGTCAGAGGGAACCAATCCCTAGAGAAGGACACTGTGCTTGGTAAAGCAAGATCAGTAAAAAAGAGGAAGACACCCAACAAGGTGGATTGACACAGTGCCAGCAACAATGGAATCCAATGTAACAAAACTTGTTAGAATGGCATAGGACTGGACAGTGTTTTGTTGTGTGGCACATAGGGTTTCTGTGAGCCTAAACTGACTTGTTGGCACCTTACAAGAACAGCCACAAGCTCTAAAGAAATCTTCTTGTCTTCTTTAAGCATCTGTAGACCCAGCATAACTTGGAGATCTCTATGTGTCTTGGCATCAATCTTTCCCTGGAACTTCATATTACAGGGACCCCAGGTACCAAGGACATATTCCACTCCTGACTCTTCTTCTTAATGGTGGTGTGTCCCTTCTTCTCTGTTCACTTCTCTATTCTTGTATCTTTTGTAAGATAAAAGGAATTGCTGGCCACACCCCTGAGAAACTCCCTTACATCTGATCAAGTTTGTGATGTGATGGAATTGAGGGTATTGCAGCCTACTTGTAAGTTTCTTATTGGTTTATCATATCAGATCATATCATGGGGATTATCACATAACTGCCACATCACATCATTACATAACTGCCAAACCACTGAACATCATGGTCCAGCCAAGTTGACAAATATTTGGGCAGAGGGAGGTGGGGGAAAGACACAATTCAATCCATGACATTTAGTAAATGAAAGTAAATGATTTCAGAGGCAATTTTAAAGTTTACAATTCATCTGATTGGAAATACATTTAAACTTGTAAGTAAATTTAAACTTGAGAATCATTTTTTATCTAAAATGAACCAAAAACTGCATTGGGAAGTGAAACCTCACCAAAGAAGAATTGATTCACTCAGATTTAAAAAGATCCCAGGCCGAACCTCAACACTGCCTAGGTCACTGTGTTTTCTGTTACTAGGGTTACAATAGTTTGTTTATCCAAGGAACACATCTTTAAGCATTTTAAAAACTAAGACATAAGGACAGATTGTACTCCATAAGGGAAAAAAACGAACCCACAAATCCATCTGGAGACACTAAATATGATCGACCCTTTAATTTCAAGAGAAACATGGTCAAGGATCTAAGTGAGGAAATGGCTTTATTTTACATTTGTATTGAAGATGAAATCCTCTACTTCCTTCATCTGCTGTGGAGCACAATGTAGCATGTGGGTTTATAAGAGGTGTTGACAAAATACATCCAGTTTTTTCCACTGCTGAGTTCTTGTTTACTTAAAGAGTCCAAATAACAGGGAAACTAAGAGAACACTTACTCGGTTCCGACTCATAGTGACTCTGATTTAAACTACAACTTTGTGGTTAGCAGTCTAGTGCTTATCTTGCAATGACACACCAGGACTTTGGTTATCTATTGTTGTTGTTAAGTGTTGGTTATCTATTAGAACCCCAGTTTATACACATAAATTCACATCCCCCACTAATAAGCATTAGAGACAGATGCGATCCAATTTAGAAGAATGTAGAACCTAAGACACCTTTGATTTAACTCTTCTTTACATATTTCATGGTAAGAACAACTTCACTGATAAACCACAATCATATTAGAATCATGTTTCTTGCCCTACATAAGAGAGGCCTTCCGAAAGTTGGTGGAAAAATTCCATTAGTCCATAGACTTTTTTTTTTTTTTTCATTATCAAAATCAGGTTTATTCTGAATTTTAATGAAAATATTTTCCAGTACTTTTTTTTTAAATGAAAATTTCTGTCAGGTATTCATCTCTCTGTGTTTCTTTCCCTTCCGTTTGTTTGTTTGTTTGTTATAAAGTTTTTATTGTGCGTGGAGTGATAGTTTTACATGGGAGAATATCAGTTGTGCACTCATGCTATTGTATTTGTATCTTTGCAATGATTACAATCCCCTCCATTCATCACTATTCAACAGTATTTGTTTCTATTCCATCTGTTTTGTGTTTTTTTGTTTTTTTGTTTTTTTTGTCATTGTTGTTTGTTTTATTTTTGATGTGCACAGAAATACTCAGGAATATATAATTAATTACACAACCCAAGGGTACATTCTGCAAGCCAACCACATGGACGCCAGCACACAGCCTTTCTTTTCCATGAGTCTAGAATCCTCAGCTACTCTGTCTCTCAATGTCATCATCTTTGCACCATCTCTGGTGTCGATACTTCTCTGGATAGCATCCTCTGTTCCTGGAATGTAAGATTAAATACTCCACCTTTTAGTTACAAAATGTCTACCTTTATGGATGACCACAATTAGTCCTGATAACAATTACTCACTATTGAACCCTAAGAATCTTATCCCCATATCCTTTCATGAGACTCATCTAGACAAGAGCAAAACTATTCCATGGGGGTTCTACCTTACCTTGCACTCTGAAATGAAATTCCCTATTGAAAACTTGTAAGCCAGCCACTTTATGCCTTTATCCAGCTCCTCCCTCCCCCACCCCCCAGATCTGGTAGTGTAGTGGTTATGAGTATGGCTGTTAACTTCAAGATTGGCAGTTATAAACTACCAGTTTTTCCATGGGAGAAAGATGAGGCTTTCTGCTCTTGTTAAGATTTACAGCCTCAGAAATCCTATACAGGAGTTGGAACCAACTCCACGGCACACCACCAACACCACCTACATTTTTGGTAGTCAATGTCTAAGTTGCCCATCCTTATCAATCCTGTGTTCAGAGGTAATATGTTTGATCCTTGATGTGAAAACTCCTTTCCTCTCAGTTGGTATTTGGCATTTTGAGCTACTACATCAATAAGTATAGTTCAAGTTCATCAAATTATAGTAATTTACATTTGTATCCTTTATCAAATTTCTTTATCTTCCTCTATTCAAGTTCTGATCATAAAGTCATTGAGGCTAGGTCAAATGCAATTTTGGACATTCTTGTGTATATCCCCTCACTTCATATCAGTTGGATGCCTCACTCTTGGCTCTAGCTCTCTGTGGCTAGGTCCTTGTCTGTGGGCTTAGGAGTCCTCAATCTTACCACCTTCAGATCAATCAGCCCTTCCTCTTCTTTTTCTTATCTCCAGGTTGATGGGATTCTATGGAACGTAGTAGAACCCTGTCCATTTCTTCATTGCTGCTTTTCCCCTTCTTCCACTCAGCAGTAGACCAACATGGTTGCCAGCAAGCTTACATACCTGCTCATGTGTTCCCTTTGAATTTCAATCTTGGAGGGGCATTTGTCCTGAAGAGGCTTGAGTACTTGCCTTGATGGCTCCCTAGGCAACAACTTACTTGTTCTTGTAGTAGCCAATCAGATTACTGTTTTTATTTTTAATTTTTCCTGCTGATCTTTGTTTCAAGAAGTATCCTCTGTTCCTCTAACTGCTCCAGGTTGGTCTGCTTGTCCTTTCAAGTGAGAATGTCACACCTCAGAAGGTTCTGGATGGTTCTCAGGATTCCACCTAAGGTCCTATACATTGCAAAGGCTCCTCAAGAAGCCTATTTCACTGGGCAAGTTCTAGAAGCCCTTTTAGATATTCCAATCATATCCACAAACTTTTTGAAACACCCTCATCTATTATTGGAATCCTGGTGTGGCACTGCAGGATAAGCACTGGAAGAAAAGGTCAGTTTGAACTGCAAAGTCGGGAGTTCAAACTCAGCAGCCACTCATCACAAACCCTATATGGGGTCTCTATGAGTCAGAATCTACTTGATAGCACTTAACTAGAACAACATGTATTATTAGTAGTAAACTGAATTAATTGTTTGAGGCCATATACGTGAGAACTTGAAAAAGTTCATATAATATTTGAATTACAAAATAATGGAATTTTCCACCAATTTTTGAAACCCCCCCTTGTATATATAGATCTAATTTTCTAATACGGAGCTCTGGTAGCATAGTGGTTATGAATCGGGCTGCGAACCTTTAGGTCAGTGGTTTGAAACTACCAGCCGCTCTGCAGGAGAAAGATTTACACCCTCGGAAACCCTGTACAGGGTCGCTATGGGTCGGAACTGACTCGACGGCACTTAACAATTTTCTAATAGATTAAGGAGTAGTTGTTTATGACCCAGTGCATAACAACGTGAAACAATGCCTAATCTAGAAAAATCCTCACAATTGTTGCTTTGTTTGAGGCCATTGTTGCAGTCACTGCTCTTTTAAATGGTTAAAAATTTTAGAAAAGATAAATTATTTCCAACTAGCTTCATTTTCTTTTCATTAGAGTTAGACGTGGAGTTAAGGAATATAAAATTGGATCACTGGAATAAGTCAGCTCAACATTTGTTCAACATTCCTAGCAGCTAAAATTAAATTGGATATATAAGGCCTACAGAAGGCCTCTTTAAAGTGTTAAAAAAGCAAAGAGGTCACTTTGAGGATAAAGATGTGCCAGACCCAAGATATAGTATGTCCAGTTACCTCATATGCTTCAGGTAAAAGTTGGTAAATGAATAGGAAAGATCAAAGAAAAATTAATGCCTTTGAATATTAGTGTTGGTGAAAAATATTAAATATACAATGGACTGTCAGAAGAACAAGCTTGGAAACTTTCTTGTAAAAAGTATAGTCAGAATGTTCCTTGGAAGTGAGGGTGGTGAAACTTTGGACATTTTATCAAAAAAGACCAGTTGTCAAAAACTCAGTTCCTGGAGAAGGACAGCGTATTTGGTAGAGAGTCAGCAAATAGAGGGGGACACTCAATGAGGTGGAGTGACACAGTAGTAATGAATGATAGATTCAAACACAGCAATGACTGTGAGGATGGCACAGGACCAGACAGTGTTTCATTCCGTGAATCGGAACCAGCACCTAACAACAACCTTACATTTGCTCCTTGTTTAAGCAGTATAAATCTGTTGTTTTTTTCTCTTTTCTACTTGGTCAATGAATGTAAGAATATTGAATTCAAGATTATACTGTCTGCACCTAGATATATCACCACCATACCTAGGTACATAATTGAATATTGTACACCAAAGACACAGGGAAACTTAAAAGTATCCAGAGAGAAGCAAAACACCATATACAAGGGATTTGTGATTTCACAGACTCCTCACCAAAGTCATGGAGATCCGAAGATGTGAAATAAAGCCGTTTTAAGATAAACAAAAATGAAAAGATTTGTCCCCAGAAAATCTGTACTACCAGGAATATTGAAGCAAGTTTTTCAGGCTGAAGGAAAATCTCAGATTCTCACTGAAATACTGAACATAGTAAAGAAAACTTTTAAAGAAATGCAGACACTTTCAGTCAGGAAGAGTCAAGAGAGCCCATTAGCCCATGATTCATCTCCTGTAAGTGTAATGTTTGAAGAAGGCATTAATGGGAAAGATATTTTTGTTTGTAGAGCTCCGTGCTTCATTGCTACTCAATCCAGAAACACTTCATGAAGAAGAGAGGGTTGGGGTTTCTGTTTATGTTCAAAATTATGTTCAAGCAATTGAAACTGTTGTACTTTTTCTCTGGAGGTACTATATAATTCTCAAGCCAAAATCAACTTCAATTCATGATTAAAAAACAAAAACAAAAACAAATAGATGTAATCATTGTACAAGAGTAAGCCAAAATTTATCCACACTGTGGCTGTAGAATTGATTTTAATCAACTTTTATAAAAGACAAATACATTGTTTTTCAATATAATCTCCTTGCTTTTAAATACATTTTTTCTATCTGTCAACAAGCTTTCATATTCCCTTATTAAAATTTTTTTTAGGCTGAACTGCTAGTCATGAATGCACCACTGTGTTCACTTCTTCATCAGAGGTGACTTTTTGTCCTCAAAGGGCTGCTTTCAGGGTACCAATAGGTGAATGTCTGCTGGAGTAATATCAAGACTCTAAGGAGAATGCTTTAATGCATCAAAAAGGTTTTGCAGAGTGTCAACAGTGTAGGCAGAGGTGTGCAGACATTCATTGTTATGCAAGATCACAATGCCATTACATAGGAGTCTCCTGCATTTAATCAGAAATTTAGGATTCCACTCTTTAGTGATCATCTCACTGTAATAAGTACTATTGATTATTGAACGTTTTTCCTGATAGTGTCTCAATACTGACCCTTGAGGATCTCAGGAAACTATAACCATCAATTTTCCAGCTGATGGTTAACTTTTGAACTTTTTCTTGGTCGGTGATTGAGGATGTTTTCATTCCATACTCTGCCATTTACACTCAGACTCACAGTGATGAATCCATGTCTCTTCACCAATAACGAATTTTAAAGACACTATTACCTTTCTTGTAGCATAGGTCCAAAATTTGTTTGCAGATGTCTAAACGCTTCTGTTTATGCTCTTTTGTGAATTGTTTCAATACCCGTCTCACACAAATTTTTCAAAACCCAAGTCTCATGGATTATTTCATAGGCAGAGGCATGGTTTATTTACACATAATTTGCCAAATAATTTGCCATTATTTGTCTGTTCAACAGAATCATTTCAGCTGTGGATGTGAACAGACATTTTAATATAACCAGAGTAAGGATAACTTTTTACTCACCTTTTTAAAATTTGTTAGTAAATGGCCAATGCTCCAAGTAAGGTCACAAGCAATATCTCAAGAATTAGAGTTATAAGAGATGTTTAAAATTCTTTATCACTAATAATAATAATAATAAAATGGAGTTTGAAATCCTATATTTTGTAAAGGGGAAATGAGAAAGCTAGGTAGATAGTTTCCTAAGGCCCTGGATATGTTTAACCTGCATGACCCCTGTATCTCTGTTTTTTCTTGCTTTGCAGTAATAATGGGCAGCATTAGATGGCTGGGTTAGACAGAACTAGATATACAAGGAGGCTTCAGAAAGTTCAGGTAAAAATGGAATAAAAAAATATGGAAATTTCCCACAAACTTTTTTGAAGTCACCTTCATAGTAAAAAAAGATGATGTTTGACATGGAAAAATAAATAAATGGGAAGAATCTTTCAGCTCACTTGTCTATACCTTTTTGTTTAGTGGTCTCTTTCTAATTCATTTTACCCTTACCTTGAGTAAATCTCCAGTGTTGCCTTTGCCGTTGGGCTCCCATAACTGTTGGGTAGCATCCTTTAATGCTAGATTTCCAGCTAGTGCACCCCCTTTGCATCCACACTTGTCTGTTAATAGGGGCTTGTGTATTACTGTAAGGCTGAACAGGTATCCATAGAACTTTAGCCAAAGAAAGACTAGAAATTTCCAATGTGTGAATGTAAAGTCCAGCGGTCTACTTCTGACAATCAGTCAATAGCAAGAGACCAGGTAACATTTTGTTCCATTGCACATGCAGTTTCTATGAGTCAGGAACCAACTGAACTGCAGCTAACAACACAAAGTTGCAGTTTTTCTTTACATCTGAGTCCTACCATATAGAACTCACAAAATGCAAGGGGAGTAAAGCCAGTACAAATCCCAGATGTTGTTCTGTTGTTAAGTGCCATGGACTCGGTTCTGCCTTGTAGCTCTCCTGCATAGGGTTTCTGATGCTTTAAATCTTTGCAGGAGTAGAAAATCTCATTTTTCTCCTGTAGAGTGGCTGGTGAACTTGAACCATCAACCTTGTAGTTTGCAGTCCTGTGCTTAACCTTTGAAACCACCATGCTCTAAAATTAAGACGAATGATAAGACAAATGAAGCTTGTACCCTATGAGAAATACAGTCAATTGCTATTCACGTTCAAAGAGATACAGCATGACAGTAATCTGAGTGGAAAGATACAAAAAGGATTCCTGGAATTTGGTGGCAGGAAAGAATTAGTAGGTGTGTGAAATCATCCTAAGAAGAATGATAAATAGAAATACAGGGCTAGGAAGAAGGAAAAAGAATGGAATCAGTTCTTTCAATTGCAAATGCATTTGGCTGCATGTAACAGAAACAGCTAACAGTGGTTCAAATTGATAGGTACCTTCTCTTTTTTAGATTTCTTTTTTAATTTTTATTTTGTTGTTGTTGAGAATATACACAACAAAGTATACATCAATTCAACTGTATCTATATGTGCAATTTGGCAACATTGATTATATTATTCCTCCTCCTTTTCTGAGTTGTCCCTCCCCCTTTAACATAAACTCACTGCCCCCTAAGGTTCCTACCTCACCTTTCTTTGGAGATGTCCTTGTCACTTTGATCCCATATAGATAGTTCTTAAAACAGCATAGTAGTCAAGGCAGATATTTTTTACTAGCTAAACTAGATGATTGTTGAATTTTGAGAAGAGACCAGGGGGCATTTTCAGTTTAAGGTTTTAATATTATCTTGGGACAGTGGTTTCAGAACCTAATGCCATAGCTCCAGAAAGTCTGGAGTCCATGAGAATTTAAAATTCTGTTTTATATTTCCTCCCTTTTTATCAGGATTCTTCTATAGAATCTTTTTACCTCTACCTGTGGTTTCCAGCTTTATGGTCACAAGATTGATGCTCCGTTTCTAGGCATCGTGTCTGCACCCGAGGAGAGAAAAAGTCAAGAAGCAAAGGGAATGGACTTGTTCCAGCTGGGTCTGAATTATGATATTAGCAAATAATATTGAAAGTACTATGGACTGCCAGAAGAACAAACAAATCTCTCTTGGAAGAAGTACGTGCCAGAATGCTCCTTAGAAGTGAGGATGACAAGATGTACTTTGGACATATTGTCAGGAGGGATAGTGCCTGCAAAGGGACATCCTGTTTGGTAAAGTAAAGGGTCATTGTAAAAGAAGACCCCCCCAACAAGCTGTGTTGACACCGTGGCTGCAACAATGGATATAGACATAGGAACAATTGTGAGGATGGCACAGGACCAGACAGTGTTCCATTCTGTTGTACACAGGGTCACTACGAATTGGAATCAAGTTGATGGCACATCACAACAACAACTTTACACAAACAATAGTTTTGTTTTCCAAAGTTCCATCTAGTAGACTTCTGTTTCCATTTCATTGGCTAGACCGAAGACACATGGACATCCCTAGCTGCATTTGTTGTTGTTGTTAAATGTCATCAATCAGTTCTGACTCATAGTGACTCTGTATAGGGTTTCTGAGGAACGGCTGGTAAGTCTGAAACTGCATGGGAACCTGAAAAATCAGCATTTCTAACTGGGTACACTAACTTCCCTGAGTAAAAATTAGATTTTCTTAGTAAGAAAAAAGAAATTATGAATACTGAGAAGGCAAAGATTGGTATTAACCACACTAGTTGTTTTATATCGTGCAAATTGCTTAACATGTCTGGACTTTAATTTTCTCTTCTCTAAAACAAGTGTGCTAAATATCATACTAGTAGGAATAAATGTGATATGCTTGACATATTGTGGATACTAAAACTAGTTATTATTCAATGATTAAATGATTTTGTGCATAGTAGATGCACATAAAAAAAACATAGCTGTAGCTATTATTTTTATGTAGTGTGATCCCAGAATAGCTCTTCTGTTTAGATAATAAGGTGTCAGAAAAACTATAGCAAGCAATGCAAATTAAAAAGGTAGATTGGTCCTGTCTCCAAAGTCCTTGAATATCCTTGAACATTATTAGAGCCTGTGGACTTTCCAGAAACTTATGCTGTTTTCTCTATAAAAGAGGCTCGTAGATTAAGGCCCACATCTGGGGCTCCAGTAATTTTTGTCCAAAATATTTTACTGGGAAATAGTCATGCTCATTCATCTGTGTATTGTCTATAACTGCTTTCACATTATAGCAGTGTTTGAGGAGTTGTCACACAATCCAGAAGGACGACTCTCAATGAGATGGATTGGCACAGTGGCAGCAGTGATGGGTTCAAATGTAGCAATGATTGTGAGGTTGGCGCAGGACTGGGCGGTGTTCCGTTCTGTTGTGCATAGGATCGCTATGAGTCAGTACTGACTTGATGGCATCCAACAACAACAACAGAAGTCATCTGACCTAAAAACTCTAAAATACATATTATCTGGTTCTTTACTGAAAGTTTGCCAGCACCTGCTCTTGACCCCCAAATCTTTGTGAACATACAAATGAAACTTGGAAGTTTTATTAGATTTGCACTGAGAGGATATTCATTTGAAGATTTAAAGGTTTATAGTTCTATTTTCACCTGGGAGTTCAGGCTCTAGATAACATTGATAAGGAATTTTGTATCATGGCTACAGTAAAGAAAAAAGCAAAGTCTGCATTTTATTCCTATTTTTTTAAAGTAAGGCAGCATTTTCATGGGAGGATTAAATAACTTGCCTTACCATAAATATTAAGTCACAGCTTGAGCCATGGCATGAATGAGGTGAAAACTTTAAAATTGTGTGGAGAGCATATTTTCTATGGTCTGAAGAAGAGAGTGAATTCAAAGGTTGATTCAAGTCAATGAACAGACAGAAGTAGGGGAGTTCTTCCTCAGTAAACCAAAGGGCAGTGCTTCGCCTTCAACCTGAGTTAGCTCCTACGTTCTCAGGATGATTTATGTAATCCTGGAAAAGTATCCATTTCAGAAGAAGAGATTCATGCTCACTTCTACCCAAATGCACCTTATTGTTAATTGTTTTTGAAGCTTCTGAATGTACATGGCAGAATGGCCTCTGCCAGGAAAGAATTTAAAGCCCAGACAAGGAGAGAAATGATAATGATATCTTAAGTTTGCACAGGGCTATATGCAGAGCACTTCATACTAATTTAGAAAGACTTAATGGTCCTCTAGGAGCTGACTGGTGTGGTGCTGTAGGATCAGCACTGGATTGAGAACTGCAAGGTTGGCGGTTCAAACCCACAAGCTACTCCTTGAAAATCCTATACAGGATCTCTATTAGTCAGGACCTACTTGAAGCCTCTTAACAGCAACATCAGGAGCTGATTTCACAGAGCAAAAGGGGAGAGCAAGGGATGGTGTTGGGACCTTGCCAGAGTGTTGTGTTTTGGAACAGAACAGATGCCTGTGGAAACACAGAGCAGTTGAGGGTGAACACTAGACTTCCAGGAACACATGAGTATGCTGGAGTCAAGTGAATGACTTCCAGAAGACTTGGAGAACACCTCAGTAAGAAAATGTCAACCATACTACTAATAAGAGCCAGCATTTGTTGTTGTTGTTAGGTGTCATCAAGGTGGTACTGATTCCTAGCTACTCCATGCACAAGAGAAGAAAACACTGCCTAGTATTGTGCCAACTTCACAATTGTTGCTAAATTTGAGCCCAACACTGCTGCTATTGTACCAGTCCATCTCATTGGGGGTCTTTCTCTTTTTCTCTGCCCATCTACAGTACCAAGCATGGCATCCTTCTGCAGTGACTGGTCCCTCCTGACAATATGTCCAAAGTATGAGAGATGAAGTCTGGCCATCCTGGCTTCCAGGAAACATTCTGGCTGTATTTCTTCCTACACAGATTTGTTTGCTCTTTTGGCAGTCCATGGTACTTTTGTTAATCTCCTTCAATGCCATAACACAAATGCATCAGTTCTTCTGTGAGCTTCTTTATTCACTGTCCAACTTTCACATGCATATGTTGTTGTTGTTAGGTGCCATCGAGTCAGTACCAACTCACAGCGACCCTATGCACAACAGAATGAAACACTGCCCAGTCCTGAGCCAACCTCACTATTGTTGTCATGCTTGAGCCCATTGATGCTGCTACTTTGACAATCCATTGCTCTTGGAGCCTTCCTCTTTTTCTCTGACTCTCCACTTTATCAAACATGATATCCTTCTCCACTGCTTATTGTATTCCAGGCACTATAATGTGGGGGTATCGGAATTGCTATACCAAAGGTCTAGTCTACAAAAGCCCTGGTGTGGCATGGTAGAATAAGCAGTGGACCTCAAGGTAGGGTTGGACAGCAAATCCGGCAGTTGAAACCTACCAGTCACTCTTTGGAAACCTTATACAGAGTCTCTATGAGTTAGAACAAATTCAATGGCTTAACAACATTATACAGAGGGTCTCCATGAGTCCTGGTGTGGTGCTGTGGGTTAATGCACTGGACTGCAGTCAGTTTGAACTGCAAGGTTGGTGGTTCGTGATCACCAGACACTCCTTGGAAACCCTATACAGAGTCACTATGGGTTGGAACCAAGTCAACACTTAACCATAATAGCATCTCCATGAGTTGGAGCCATCTAGATGGCAATTCCATGCAACAACATACGTGGAATCGCTACTTAAGTCTGTTTGAGTTTTTAACAAGGAATGCAAGACTTTCTTATGTATTCTACCATGCATCAGAATCTCTAAGGGGAGGGATTAAGATTTTACTTAGTGAAACTGTCTTGATAACTGACTGATTCATTCAGTTTGGGAACCACTAGTTATGGTGAAGGAGCTCTGGTAGCGTAGTGGTTACGAGTTGGGCTGCTATCCTCAAGGTCAGCAGCTTGAAACTACCAGTAGTTCCATGGGAGAAAGATGAGGCTTTCTGCTCCCATAAAGATTTATAGCCTTACAATCCTATACAGGGTCACTATGGGTCGGACCCGACTCAACGGCACTTAACAACAACAACAATCCTGTACAGGGTTTCAGAGAGCGGCTTGTGGTTTTGAACTACTGACTTTTAGTTATGAGGCAGGTCAGTAACCCAGTGCATACCCTACAGGGCCACATCAGAGCTCACATTTAGTGTAATATCTAACAAATAATAGCACTACAATCAGCATTTTAAGTAAAAATAAGTGAAAAGTCATAGAGTCATTTTTACATTTTTTAAACATGTGACTGTTGTTGTTGTTGTTAAGTGCCATCTAGTAGGTTCCAACTCATAGCAACCTTGTATAGGGTTTCCAAGGAGCATTTGGTGAGTTTGAAATGCCAACCTTTCAGTTCAAATGAACTTTTCAGTCTAGTGCTTATTCTATAACACCATATCAGGATTCCAAACATCTGAATATATTACTTAAAAAAAAAAGGAGTCCCAACTCTATTATGGTGTTTGCTACATGCTTTTTCTAGGGGTCTTGCTGTGGGGCTGTAGGATAATCACTGAACCACAAGGTCAGTTTGAGAGGCAAGGTCAGAACTTCAAACTTGTCATGGTCACTATGAGTAAGAACAGACTGGGGCACTTAACAAGAATATGTGCTGTCTTTAGGGCTATCCAATTCTTAGTGCTATCCACTCACTAGTCTGTCAGTTTGGCTCTCAACTGTGTGCATCACGACAACTTTCAGAGAAGTTTCAATGAGAGTTTCAGTGAAACACTTTATTGTGCTCATGAGAAAGCTTTACAGAGACCAAGAGGCAGTCATTCAAAGAGACCAAAGGGGAACTGGATGTTTTTGAATCAGGAAAGATGTCTGCCAAGTTGTATTTTTTCGGCATATTTATTCTATCTGTATGCTGAGCAAATAATCAAAGAAGCTGGATTCTATAATGAAGACTATGGCATAAAGAGTAAAGAAGACTCATTAACAAGCTGTGATATGCAGACATGATACAAGCTCACTTACTGAAAGCCATGAGGACTTAAGATACTTACTAATGGAGATGAAAGCCCATAGTTTTTGATATGTGTGGCACCGCATGTTTGGTAAAGTGGAGGGTCAGCAAAAAAGAAGACCCCCCCCAATGAGATGGATTGGCACAGTGGTGGCATTAATAGGCTCAAGCATAGCAGTGATTGTGAGGTTGGCCCAGGACTGTGCAGTGCTTCATTCCATTGTGTATAGGGTCACTATGAGTCTGTACCAACTCTATAGCACCTAACAACAACAACAATGGGTCCAAAGTGACTCCAAGGCACCTAACATCAACAACAAAATCCTCATTTAATCTGTGCATCTGCCTGATGGGATCAGTGTACCTGTTCAGACTCACTTTTCATTTGAGAAAATGGAGACACTAAGAGGTTGAATAACTTGGCAAAGTTACATAGATTGCAAATAACAAACTTTAGATCCCAATTTAGAATCAAGAGTCTGCCCTGTTGAACATACCCTTAAACTTCCTCTTGCAACTTAAATCAAACTGAAACTCAAGTTAACAGAATAATTAAAAGACTGATATTCCAAATTCAGTAGAAGGTGTAGAAGAAGCGACAGACTCTACATTCTTGATGAGCATTTAGATGGTGCGATTTATTGCTTAGCAGTATCTCCTAGAGTCTCTATGCCAGTTTTATGACTCAGTAAATGCAAGGATGATGAAGATGATGCAAGACTGGAAGAGTTCACTCAGTGACAACTAACAACAAAAATATCGCTCAGCAGTTCTAGTCCTAGATATGTTGTTGCTGTTTAGTGTCACGAGTAGACTCTGACCAGAGCGACCCTGTGTAGGGCTTTCAAAGAAATGAATGCATATGTCCACCAAAAGACAAGAACAAAAATGTTGATAGTAACTTTATATATATATATATAATAGTTCCCAAATGTAGTGTGTTTCAAAAAGTTTGTGGAAGACTTCCATTATCTTTCTTTCTTTCTTTTTTAAAAGTCTTTTATTTTTTTTAATGTTTTATTGTATATTGTGTGATAGTCTACATGGGGGAACATTAGTTTTACATTCATTCCATCATACATCATCTCATTGCCATAGTTATCATCCC
>NW_006408519.1:36851083-36856690 GCF_000296735.1 Chrysochloris asiatica | reverse complement strand
TTGTCTTCCAGCTCGCTAGTTCTGGCTTTCATCTCTTCCAGTCTGCTCCTTTCCCCTTTCAGGCTATTGTTTATTTCTGATATCTTATTATTGATCATCTGGACATCTTTTTTCAGGTTTTGAATTGTTTCCAGTGCTGTGACAATCCTATTAGATTGTTCCTGCAGGATTCTGGTTACTTCTTCCTTGTTTTCCTCGACAGCTTTTCAGAGTATTTGATTTTTTTCCCACATCATTCTTCTGAATTCCCTCTCAGGCAAATCCAAAACCCGCTCTTCCTCCCCTATAATATCTTTTTCTGTCTCCAGGTCATTTGTATCTGCTGCCTTTTTTTACTTTTGGAGATGCTTTGATAATGTTAATTGTTTATTGTTGGGCATGATTATTCTTATTTTGTTGTAATTATTATTGCTACGATCAGGAGGTAGTCGTCTGATGACATCCGAGAGTCACCGGATTTCTGTTGCTCTCTGTGCCCTGGATAAACATTTTTTTTTTTCCCTGCCTGCTACACACTTTGAGATTTGAAGCTAGGGCAGAGAACTCTCCTGCGGCTTTTGTCTGCTTGAAATTCTCTGTTTGGGCTGACTCTAGCCCCACCCTCAAAGACTTCAGGGGCCCAGGCAGTCGCTGCCCGCAGTGGTGGGTGAAAGTTCAGAATGCCCAAAGGCCATTGGGGCTGGCGGGTGGAGTCTGTGTCTGATGACCTCTGAGAGTCACTGTATTTCTGTTGCTCTCTGTGCCCTGGTTAAAAAATTTTTTCCCTGCCTGCTACACACCTTGAGATTTCAAGCTAGAGCAGAGAACTCTCCTGTGGATTTGGCTGCTTGAGATTCTCCGTTTGGGCTGGCTTTAGCCCCACCCTCAGAACTCTACAGGGGTTGTGGCAGTTGCTGCCCACAGTGGCGGGCGAAAGTTCAAAATGCCAGAAATTCCTCCATGGTGTGATTTTTTTTAAAAGCGAGTAGAGGAGGCAGATGCCCTGAGCCTTATGGTGATTTGGGGGTTTTGAGTCCGCTACCGGATGGCTCCTCTGTGACATCTCCCCCTTTGTCCTTGGAGCCCTCCTTACCCGTGTCGTCATGCCTTAGTGGGGTACTGAAAGTCCTCCATTATCTTTCAACTAAATTTTTCCATAAACTTTTTGAAGCCCGATATATGTAAACAATCCAAACAAATCAGTAGAAAGATAAATAATTTATAATGTATTCATATAATGGACATCAATCTAAAAGAATAAAGTATTGTATTTTATTCATTTGTATACAATAACATGGATTATTGTTCATATTCATAATACTAAGCAAAGTGAACTGGACACAAAAAGTGTATTCTATGATATCACTTCTGTAAGTATGAAGAACAGGGAAAATTATTCTGTGATGATAAAAGTCAATAGGTGGAAGGCGGGGCTTGATGGTGGCTAGGGTGGAGGTGCAGTGAAGTTTGCTGTCAGCAATACCACAGAATATCAGGCAAAGCAGATCCTGGGCAGAGCTCCAAAACTTGGAACCACAGAGATAGGAATATTTAAAAGGTCCTAAGGCTTATAGCTAGTGGAACTTGTAGCAAAAGTAAGAAATCGTATACTTTTGAATCTGCCTGACTCGGTGTCCCGGAGCTGACAACTTGGGCGAGACCAAACGGTAAGACCAATCAGGGGAGCAGACACACCATGGGAAAATGCCGGGGGAACCTTGGAGCAAAGGTGGGCAATACATTTTGTCGGTTTTGCTTTGTTCTGATTTTCTTTCTTTCTTTTTTTTTTTGTATCAGTTCATTGCCCCCTCCCAACTGTTTGCACACCTCCATTCTGGTGACTGGGGGGGGGAAAGTGCCTGAGCGAGTGGACACCCCCCACACTCACCACTGGTGGGTTCTTCTGCCACGCATGCACACAGATACACTGAGCCCAAGAGCTGGCCCTGAACTGTTTTTTTGTTTGTTTGTTTAATACAGGAAAGGCCAGGACAAGATGTAGAGAGGGAAAGAGAGTTTAAAAACAAAATAGGCCAACAATTAAATTAAATCCTGAGGTACAGCATAACAACCAACAGTGGCATCTTGAAATCTCTCAGGCAGCTTTGAAGGCAAAAAGCTGAAAAGAGGACATTAAAGTCATACTCATATTGGTGGCTGGCTGTGTGCCATAGAGTTGGTTCTGACTCATAGTGATCTTGTACAGGGTTTTTGAGTCTGTGGATCTTTGCGGGAGCAGAATGCCTTATCTTTCTCCCATGGGATAGCTGCTGATTTTGAACTGCTGACCTTGCAGTTCGCAGCCCAATTCATAACCACTAGGCAACCAGAGTCACAGATTTTTTTTTTTTCTTCCTCTCTCTCGCCTCTCACTTTTCTGTGATTATAGACTACAGTATTCTGTCTAGTTTTTTGTTTTTGTTTTTGTTTTTGTTTTTTTGCTGATTCTTTTTTCTGTTTTGTGCTCTCCTTTCTACATTTGGGGGACTCTTTCTCTCCCTATATTACCCAAGAAGAGACAGCATCTGCTGCCACAAAGTCAAGCTATAATCACACTCTATAAAACACCAAAACCCAGGCAAGAACCAATACAAACTGCCATATACCAGGGAGGCAGGCAACACCTGTGAAAGTTTTTCTCCACTGAGTGATTTCCAACCTGTCTGGACAGGGCTAGTGGAAGGAGATGGGGATAAGACTCTTGTGGTTCAATAGTGAATAATTGCTATCAGGACTGACTGTGAGTGTTGCAAATGTAAAGGTAGATGTTTTGTAACAAGAGGAGGGGAGTGGTTGATCTTGAAGTCCAGGAGCGGAGGACCCTGGGATAATCAAGGGAGAAGAGTGCATGTGGGACCCTATCCAGAGAAGCAGTGACACCAGAGATGGAGGCAGAGATGATGACGTGGAGAGATGGAGCAGCTGGGGACTCTGGACTCAGGGAGAGAGAGGGGCTGTGTGCTGGCACCCGGGGGGCAGGCTTGCGGGGTGTACCCTTTGGTTGTTTGAGTGGTTATATGTTCCTGAGTGCTTTGGTATACATCCAAAAAAAACAAAACTAAATTAAGGGATTGGAAGCAAATGCTGTTGAATGATGATACATGGAGGGTATTGAAATCATTGACTGAAGGCAGTGAAACGAAGTAAGATAAGGTGAATGTAAAGCTGATAGTCTCCTTTGTAAATTATAATTCAATCACAATAAAAACATAAAAAAAAAAAAACAAAAAAAACAAAAAAAAACTCAATACCTAAGTAGGAAGAGTTTTTTTACTAGAAAGACACATACGGATGAAAGCTTCATGGGATCCTGGCAATCAGTTTTCTTTATCTGAGTAAGTGGATACAGAGGTTTAGACATACATAATATGTCATGTAGAGCTCTTAAAATATATGTTGATTTTGTTAGGTGCCTTCGAGTCTGTTCCAACCCATAGTGACCCTGTGTACAACAGAACAAAACATTGCCCTGTCCTGCGTCATCCTCACAATTGCTGCTACACTTGAGCCCATTGGTGCTGCAACTATAACAATCCATCTTGTTGAAGGTCTTCCTCTGTTTTGATTACCTTCCACTTTACCAAGCATGATATCCTTCTGTAGTAACTGGCCCTTCCTGAAAATATGTCTGAAGTATGAGAGATGAAGTCAGGTCATCTTGGCGTCTATGGAACATTCTGGCTGTACTTCTACCAACACAGATTTGTTTGTTCTTCTGACAATCCATGATACCTTTAAAATTCTCCTCCACCACCATAACTAAATGCATCACTTTTTCTATGGTCATAGGTATTTGTCATCCAACTTTCACGTTGAGTATATTTATGTGAAAGTTTGGCTTGGGTCAGGCTTACTGTAGTCTTCAAAATGAAATCTTTGTTCTTGAACACTTTCAAGAAGTCTTGTGCAGCAGATTTGACTAATACAATATGTGGTTTGGTTTCTTGACGGCTGCTTCTGGGAGTGTTGATGGTGGATACAAGCAAAATAAAATATTTGAAAACTCAAATATTTTCTTCATTTATCATGACGTTATTTATTTGTCCAGTGATGAGGATTTTTGTTAAAGGTATGCTATTGTTAAGTGCTGTTGAGTCAGTTCCAACCCATCATAACCCTGTATAGGGTTTCCAAGGAGTGGCTGGTGAGCTTGAACTGCAGACCTTGTGGCTCAAACTGACTTTGCAGTCCAGCGCATTAACACACAGTGCCACAGCAGGTATATTACACCTCAATTGAAAAACAACAACAATGGTTATGTCCTAGTAAACTGAATAGCTGTGACATTTAATTCAACAGGAAGAATTATTCTTTCTTACTTTCTCTCCTTTGCTTCGTAAAACAATTGTTCTTTCCTTGTCCTTCCAGAAGATTCTTGTCTATGCTATATTTAGAAAAGTATCCCAGCATCCAACAGTGGATTGCTCTTTACCAGAGGAGCACAATCAGCCTTAAATTCTCAAATGGAATACTCAAAACCAGGAGGAGCAAGTTCCTTCTGCCTGAAATAGTTAAGTGAGTAGATGGTCCCCTTTGCTGAAGCCAGCCAATCAGGCAATTTTGGTTAGCCTAAGGGCAATGGTACTCTGAAAGGCATCCAAGGATGGAGTCAGTGTTTCATGATCTGGCCCAAGCCACAACTCCTGAACTAAATCAATACAAATCATCCACAGATTTTTGGACTGACTTTAAGAAAGCAGTACTTCTATTACCTCCTAGACAGATACAAGGAACAGCTTGATGCTGAGTCTAGGAACATCTTGCAAATAACAATTCACATTGCTCAGAATTAGTCTGGCTGATGAGCAAATGCTTTCACAGCATGACCGAATATATGTAGCTATATGTTTGTTGACTTTGAACTTGGGAGTACCTAGAGATGTGTTTCCTCATGAGGAATATTTGGATCATGTTGCCACTAAGAGTCAGTGATTTTTGAGGGTCACTGGTTTGTTGTATCAGTACACTGACATCGGGGCTGAATTTTATCTGGTGACTTAAACATTACATATCTCTTTGGCTGCCTTTAAATAAAATATACCCTGAAAGAAATCCTCTAAACTTGATATTGGTAAAGTCACATAAGTCCCAGTTTCAGATTCAGTAAATCTTTATTCAGCATTTACTAGGCTCCTTCAATTAGATATGAAAGCATAGCTCTGTAGACAGAAAGTTGAGTTAGCCAAGTTCCCACAATACTCCATGCAAGAAAAGTCAGAATTTGAAGCAAAATTTTCTGACCTTGGGAAAAACTCTCCAAACTTCCACTGAATTACAGTTGCTTTTTTTAAAGTAAAATAATAACATCTAAGACCAAGTCATGATTTTGCTATTAATGAGGTATATGACCTTGAGCTAATTACTTCTCTGCTTTAACTTTAGCAACCTTTTGGTCTGAAGACTAAATCAATTCCACTAGTATGCCTCTACAGAATGCTGTTTCTACCGACCATATTTAGCTCAAAAATGTGTCTCTTCTTATTTTTATTTTATTTTTTGCCACAGCGAAAAAAAAAAAAAAAAAAAAACCACATTTAAAACCAAAGACAATTTTATTTGAACGAGAAATCTGTTGGGAAATTGTAATTCAAACCACTCAATCTATTCTTTTCTCTAATAAGGTTTATT
>NW_006408519.1:36841247-36850543 GCF_000296735.1 Chrysochloris asiatica | reverse complement strand
CTATGGGTCGGTACCGACTTGATGGCACCAAACAAGAACAACAATATGGTGCTACTATAAGTTGGAATCAACTCAATTGGAATGAGTTTGGATTTTTTGGTTTCATGGAAAATGTGTGTATGTGTGTGCATGCTGAATAATATGGGAATGAATGTTGTTAACTTTTATTGGCTCAAAGTTGCATAAAATAATTTCAGAGAGGTCTCATGTATCTGTACTTTGCTGCAGAAATATAACCCTAATGGATTCTCAGCCAAGCTGACTGATGTTCCTGCTCATTCTGAATGGGGAAAGGTGTCTTTGTACTTTTCAGATGCCTCAGCTGGCCTGGTGTGGCACTGTGGGTTAATAATGCGCAGGACTGAAAGTCGGTTTGATCCGAAAGGTCAGTGGTTCAGGCTTACCAGCTGCTCCTTGGAAGCCCTATACAGGGTTGCTATGGGTCAGAACTGACTAGATGGCACTTCACAAATGTCTCAGATATGAGTCTCGCTGACCTGGATTATTTTTTTAAATCTCAACTACTTGTTATTTTGTAAAGCCAGAAATTTAACTTTATTTTTTTAATCTCAAGATTGTAAGTGATGACAAAAATTGTTTTTTGTATGTCAGTTCAACTCAACAAATATTAAGCATCCATGATGTCCAAGGATCTGTGCTAGATTTGAGATATTAAGAGTTCTGAATGTAAGAGTCCACATCTAATAGGATTTAAATGATAATTGTTGTTAAATGCTGTCTAGTGGGTTCTGCCTTATAACGATCCTATATAAGGTTTCCTAGGAGTGGCTGGTGGGTTTGAACCACCAACCTTGTAGGTCAAACTGATCTGGCATTATCCTTCAGCACCACACCAGGACTAAAGAAGTAAAAATATCATTTTACAGTTAGGCCAACATGTCACAAATATCATGCAGCAGGAGAAATTAATATGATCTTTGGGTGTCATGAGCGATAACCTGGAAGAAGTGACTCAGGTTTTAACTCAGGAGAGGGGGTTTTAACACAAGTAGGTGCTGTCCAGGTGAGCATGTTGAAAAGATATTCTTGGTGGGAGCACTTTAATAAATAAAAAAATCTTTGTGGCAACCTTGTGAGAAGGTCAGAGAGGTTAAGGAACATTCCTCAGGTCATGCAAGCTGTTAATGACACAGTTAGGTGTTGGACTCACAGTCCCGGTGTGGCGCTGTAGGATAAGCACTTGACTGCTAACTACAAGGTCAATGGTTCAAACCCACCAGTTACTCCCTGGAAATTCTATACAGGCTAACTATGAGTTGGAACCAACTTGATGGCACTTAACAACAACAATGGGTGTTTTAATTCAGGTCCATCTGATTCCAAAACTCTTTCCTGGTGGACTTAGCGTTTTATGTTCAGGATCTTGCTCATATCTGTATATTCTCATGGACATCCCAGGAGACTGACAGGATCAGCTTATGGTGGTTTTGTACAAGGTCTGAGCCTGTCAGCTGCTCCATGGGAGAAAGATGAGACATTTTGCTCACATGAAGATTTAAAGCCTCTGAAACTCTATACAGAGTCACTATGATTTGGAACCAGTAACAAGACCTTGTACATGTTGTCAATGATTGACCTAATTACCTACGTAGCCTAGGACATTATCCAAACCTGTAGCTCCTCCAGGCCCCTCCAATCCTCTTTCCTACCTTCATGTGCTGGGACAAATGCGAGTATAGGTCTGTGATGAAGGGCACCAGCTTGTCCCACAAGTCTCCCAGGGCTTCAGGGTTGGGGACTATGAGGTTGCCATGCCCTCCATGTAGCAATTATGCTGGCAATGGAGGTGGAAAGAAATCATGGACTGTATGACACTTGACATTGAGAATTGTTGTTGTTGCGAATGCCGTCGAGTCGGTTCCGACCCATAGCGACCCTATATAGGGTTTCCGAGGAGCAGCTGGTGAGCTTGAACTGCCAACCTTGCAGTTCAAAATGGCTTTGCAGTCTGACGCATTAGCCCACAGCACCACACCAGGACTCCACACCAGGACATTAAGAATAGAAGTGCTTAATTTAGTAACTGATGAAGTTCTTGACATAATGGTCTGGGTGCTTTCCCAGGTACCATTGGTCCTCTTAGGATGGCAACTCATGTTCCGAGAATCTCCCAGCCCCTCCACCCCTAAAGACTGTTTCTGCACTCATCTGACAATTTCTTCGAAGGTTTCATTGGGTATCAGTATACCATTATGCATAAAGTACAGGGGATTCCTTACCAAAAAAGTAACTGTAAGTGGTACAGATAACAATTGTTAGCCAATTCCTGGTGTGGCACATAAGATAAGCACTGAACCACAGGGTTGGTTTGAACTACAAGATCGGAGTTTCAAACTCACCAGTCGCCCTAAACAGGGTGTCTATGAGTCAGAAATGACTCGATGGCACTTACCAACAGCAACAGCAACAATTAAGTTTCCTTATGAAAGAAAGGACCCAGGCCTTTGAATCCACTCTTCAGTCACTGGAGATCCGTTTCAGTTTGAGTAAGACAGTCTCCAGAAGCTAAAAGTTATTCCCAAGAATTGACTTGTCTGTGATCCAATCATGGTCAGCACTTCTGGCAATCTGGGAACTAAATGTCTCATCCCTAAAAGAGAATCTAAGCAGTGCACCGTGGTATTCATGATAACTGTCACATTACTCAGCAAATCCATGTCGGGATGTAAGTATCTAGTCCTAATTGCATTTCAACCTTGCTGAAATTTGTTATTGGATCTGCTCTAGAACTGTAAGTAACAATCATGCATAAGACACTAAATTTATGTCACTGGCACTTGGGTGAAGGGGACCCACAAATCTCTGATCCATCCCTATTGCACCTCCAATGGGGATACAAGAGTATTAATCAGATCCTACAACACATAGCAACGTCAGGTGAATGTGAACCAATGCTTTATTGTATACTGAACGAAGCCTGATTAGAAATTCCATTAAGCAAGGAGTTACAAAATTACATCAGGAGATTCTAATTGCCAACAGCCCTTGACTGCCATCACCCTGCAACCCCCCAACCTTGAAAGTCTCCTTTCTAGTAGCATTGCAAAGTATTTTAGACACATTATCTGCCTTGATCTTCAGAAAAGTCATACAAGTTTGTGATTCTTTTCCTTATTTTACAAACTGGAAACTTAATGCTTACATAGTTTAATTGTCCTGTCCAGATATACCAGGTCTTAGAATTTTCAGAATTAGAATTTTCAGAGGTCTACCTGGCTCCTAAACCATTAAAAAATTTCCTCTATAGCAATGTACCCCTAGAAGCTTCGAATTTAAGTGTATGTCTGGTGTGGCAATGCAATAAGAAAGCAAGGTAAGCAGCTCAAACCCATCAGCTACTCCTTGGAAAATGTATACAGCTCACTCTGAGTTGGAACTGACTCAATGGCAATTAACAACAACAAGGGGGTGGGGGTGGGGAATAAAAGGAAGAATTACTATTAAGGAAGAGAATTTTCAAGAACTCTCTCAGGGAGAGAAAGGATGAATTATGAACCCAGTCCCCTAATATCTAAGTGCTTTGAAAATGATGCCTGAGAAGCCATGTTTAACCTCCAAGGTGCTGTTTAATACCAGAAGAAATAATCCATTAACTATGTTTCACCTCACTAAACTATGAGTAAGCTTTTCACTAAATAAAGTAAAACATTCCCCACCCAAGGATAAATTCATTCTTCAGGCAAATTATTGAAAAGAAATAGAGATTTGGTTCTAGCACTCATTATTGGAATTAAAAAGAGCAATTCTGTTCTTGAATTCTAGAAATTCTTGAGCTTATTCAGATGTTGTTGTTGTTGCTGTTAAGAACCATTGAGTTGGTTTTGATTCAGAGTTAGTCTGTCTATGGTTTCTGAGGAGTGTCTGGTGGGTTTAAGCTACTGACCTTGTGGTTAGCAGTCCAGTGCTTTTCCTAAAGTGCCACACCAAGAACAGCAGAACGAGAAAATAATGTGGATAATGTATTTTTGTTCATGGAATGCTTCAGTTAAAAGCTGAGGTCATAGGTAAGGTTGTATTGTTGTTGTTGGTAGGTATTGTTGAGTCCATTCTGGCCCATAGCAACCCTGTATAGGGTTTTTGAGGAGCAGCTGGTGAACTTGAACCACTGACCTTGCAGTCTGGCACATTAACCCACAGCACCACACCAGGACTCCAAGGTTATATAAGTGTCACATACTGACAATTATTGGTTAATGATGGAGAAGACCCAAGATGCACATGGGGGACAACAGCAAGAAAATGCTTTTGACTTGTCATGACAGTGTTCTCCATCTCTCTGTGAACTTAAAATGACATGTAGAGTCATTGTATTGCTGGTTAGGACTAGAGAAGGAATTCTTAGATTGTTTTTCTTGGTGTGTGCCAGTGAGTTGGTTCCAATGCATAGCACCATTATACGACAGTGTAGAACTGTGGGTGGCTTTGAACCACTGATCTTTTGGTGAATAGTGGTTGAGTGCTTAAACCACTGTTCCACCAGGGTGCCTTATGCTCAGATTGCCCAGTCACAGTTGGCCTCTCAAATTATGAAGAATAAATTGACACAGACTAGGCTAGAATACTTGATGCACTCAGTTGGTATATTTTCTTATCAAAGTTGATATTTTAGGAGAATGAATATCATAGTCTTTTTAGTCTGACCTTTGAAACATTACTTAGCTTCTCTGATTTGAGCTTCTCCAGGATGAAGGAAACATACAAAGTTGAAACCACCTACTTTGCTGCAATTCAGGGAGAATAAAATGAAATGATACATATTGTTTGTTGTTAGGTGCCATTGAGTCAGTACTGATTCATTGCAACCCTATGTAGAATAGAATGAAACACTGCCCAATCCTGGGCCAACTTCAAAACCATTGCTATGTTTGAGCCCATTAATGCTACCACTGTGCCAATCCATCTTATTGGGGATCTTCATCTTTTTCTCTGACCTTACCTAACATGATATCCTTCTCCAGTGAAAGGTCCCTTCTTACTATATGTCCAAAAGTATGAAAGACTCTGGCCATCCTGGCTTCCAAGGAACAGTCTGGCTGTACTTCTTCCAATGCAGATCTATTTGCTCTTTTGGCATTCTGTGATACTTTCAATATTCTCCTCCAGCATCATAACTCAAATGCATCAATTCTTATAAAGTCTTCCTTATCCACTGTTCAACTTTTCCATGCATATGCGATTATTGAAAATACCATGGCTTGTATTAGGCACACCGCAGTCCTCCAATTGATATCTTTGCTCTTCAACACTTTAAAAAGGTCTTGTGCAGCAGATTTGCCTAATACAATATGCCATTTGATTTCTTGACTGCTGCTTCCATGAGTGTTGATGGTTGATTCAAGCAAAATGAAATCATTGACAACTTCAGTCTTTTCTCCATTTATATGGATGTTATTTACTGAACCAGTGGTGAAGATTTTTGCTTTCGTTACATCGAGGTGCAACCCATGCTGAAGACTGAAGTCTTTGATCTTCATTAGTAAGTGTGTTGTTGTTGTTGTTGTTGTCAGGTGCCATCGAGTCGGAACTGACTCATAGCGACCCCATGCATAGCAGAACAAACAATGTCTGGTCCTGGGCCAACCTCACTACCGCTGCCACACTTGATGCCATCAATGATGCCACCTGGCTGATCCATCTCGTTGGGGTCTTCCTTTCTTTCTCTGACCCTCCATCTTACCCAGCATGATATCCTTCTCCAGCGACTGTTCCCTCCTGACAACATGTCCAAAGTATGAGAGACGAAGTTTAGCCATCTTGGCCTTCAAGGAGCACTCTGACTGCACTTCTTCCAAAACAGATCTATTGGTTCTTTTGGCAGTCCATGGCACTTTTAGTATTCTCCTCCAACACCACAATTCAAAGACATCAATTCTCCTACAATCTTCATTATTCACTGTCCAGCTTTCGCATCCATATGAGGTTATTGAAAATACCATGGCTTGCTTGGGTCAGGAGCACCTTAGTCCTCAAGGTGACATCTTTGCTCTTAACATAAGTATGTTAAGTCCTCTTAAATGAAGTCCTGGTGTGACACTGTTGGCTAATGTACTAGACTGCAATGTCTGCTTGAACCCAGAAGCCTGTGGTTCAAGTTCACCAGAGGTTCCTCAGAACCCTACACAAGGTCGCTATGGGTCAGAAACCAACTCTATCACACTTAACAACAACAAAAACAAATGATACATGTTGTTGTTTTTGTTATGTGCCGTGGAGTCGGTTCCCTGTACAGGGTTTCTGAGGCTGTAAATCTTTATGGGAGCAGAAAGCCTCATCTTTCTCCTGAGGAACAGCTGGTAGTTTCGAACTGCTGACCCTAAGATTCGCAGTCAGGTTCGTAACCACTACGCTACCAGAGCTCCTTAAATGATGCATAGGACATAGCAAATGTTTTCTTTTACTTCTTTCTACTTCTTTTCAGAATGGACCTGTGCTCAGGGTTTTTTAAAAAATAAGAGTAGACCATCTATGAATGCACTTGTGTATGAAGGAATAGGACAAATCAAGTAGATTAACGTAAAGTTTCTCTGTTTACTGATTCAGACCTATGCTTTCAAATAACTTCACCCAGAATCCTACAAAAATGTCAATAGTTAAATGTGGTTCATTTTTACAAGTCTGATATTGTTAGAAGAATTGAATTTCATAGGAGAAGAGAAAATAAAATGCTTAGTACAAAGCTCTCTTTAACGTGTTAAAATGCTTAGTGCTTGAGCATTGTATTTTCAATTTCTCATATACTTATGAAAGGTAGACAATGGATAAGGAAGATCAGAGAAGAATTGGCACATTTGGATTATGGTGTTGGCAAAGAATACTGAAATTACCATGGATTGCCATGGAAAACTTTGTCTCACTTACTTTGAATTTGTTATAAGGAGGAGCGAGTCCTTGGTAAAGGACATTGTGCTAGGTACAGTAAAGGGTCATCAAAAAAGGGGAAGACCCCCAATAAGATGGATTCACATAGTGGCTCCAACAATGGGTTCAAAAAGAATAACTTCATGAATGGTACAGGACTGGACAGTGTTTTGTTCTGTTGTTTGTAGGTTTGCTATTTGTTGTAACTAACTCAGTGGCACCTAACAACAACAAGCTGGAATACACACATATATAAGGAAGAATTGGGAAACACAACTTCACAAATGGATTTGCCTACAGGAAAGACTGAGAAAGCATGGAAAAACAAAAGCTTTGATATTTTAGAAGACCTGTAATAGGAAGTCATTGAAGGCTTCTATAAAAATAGTAACATAATGAGATTTGTCACAGTCTATTATCCCTTCCATATTGAAAGCAGTGTTCTAGGTGATATGCATTTACATGTTTGTGGATATATCTTTTAGTTTGTATTGCTAATGTCAAGAGGAGTCAGGTAGGATAATATTCACTGATGTTTGCACTTAAGTTAACCAAAAATATATTTGTATGTATACTTGGGAATGTATTTGTGTGTGTGTGCATTTATAAGTGCAAAGGTAAAAAAGGGCACATTATTCATTAAAACTCAATATTTTAGCAAGAATGTCTATGCTCAAACATTAAAGGAAAAAAAAGGTCTTTTCAATTTTAGTTGTTCTTTATAGGAGAGACAAACCCTACCAGATTTCAGGATTCCCCAAATGTCTTCAACTATTTTTTCAAATGGTTTGGTTTTGGCAGATCACAAAGTCAATGGTTGCCAAGTCGTTTTCCCCTTAATTTTAAAGCCACATTTATTCCAAGGAAAACTTTATTCATATGTTTTTTATTTGTTTACACTTAACTCATCAAAAACGTTTTAAGACTATTTGCAGCCTTAACAAATCTCTAGAGTATCTATTATTACAATCATGAAAGTTGTAATTAAATCCTGAAAATTCAAGATTGGCACTTGTTCAAAAATCACGACTTCTAATCTTACACTTGTCAATGCCATTAATAAACAATGGGATTCATGTTTTTAGATCTCATTCTTAGTTTGGGAAGCTGATGCTGTCAATACTGGATCTACTTTGCAAGTTGAGGTGATGAGTTTCCATTGGGCCATTCAAATGATCCTTGATTCTTCCTATGACCAAACCATACATTTGTGAGATGGATCAAAAGTAGTTTTAACTTCTGAATCATGCCAGACTCTACAGTGGTTACTTAATTGATGATCTTACCCAGTGGTAGATCCATGGAGTTGGAATTACCATCAAGCGAACACGAGACTCATTTCCTGAATCCAAGAATAGATGTAGACAGGCAGAGAACCCCTAGCCACTGCTGCCTAACTGGCTTCTTAGTCTATTGTCAGCACTGAAGGATGTGGATTTGATGTGTTTGTTTGCTTTTTATTAAAAAGCAAATTTTGGAATTTTGGAATATGGATTTCCTTTTTGGATTAAGAAAAAAGTTAAATTGCTTGTAATTTTCACAACTGCGCAATGATAGAATGAGGCTAGGCTAATGGTTCTCAACCTGGTACATATCATTTGACTTAAGTGCTGTAGGTTGGTTGTAAAACACAGGAACAGTGAGTCATGTTTCAATAGTTTGTAGAACATAGAAAAATAATGTGTTTTTATAAAATGCTGACCTGTGTATGTTTTAAGTCCTGAAAAGAGAAGTGATATTTTAGTCTTCCAGTGAATGTAGATGAGGAACATTGGTGATGCAGTGGTTAAAAATCTTAGCTGCTAAACAAAAGGTCAGTGGGTAGGTCAGCAGTTGGAGCCACCAACTGCTTCATAGGAGAAGATGTGTCAGTCTGCTTCCGTCAAGACTGACAGCCTTGAATCCTGCTCTGTGGGTTCTGCCCTGTCCTCAATAGCAATGGAATTATAGATACAATGGTTTTGGGTTTTTGTTGTTGTTGTTGTTGTTGTTTTTAAATACAAAGTGTATTGTGAGGTACAGTGAATTAATTAGTGATAAAAAGTTGGAAACTATTAGGATAAGTGGTTTTTCAGACCCTTTCCAGTTTTAAGGCTCTTAAGCGTCTTCAATTAGAATTCGGAGTTCACTTTGAAATTCCTTTGCTAGTACATATAGAGTTTCTATGTAGCAAACATTTCGTGAGGGTCTTCCTAGCTCAGGTTTCTCTCTTCTCTAGGAGCTGTCCCTGATCTACAGAGGTGAATCAACCAATATTAGTATGTGTTCCATACAAACCACCCCTTCCACTACTAGACATAACTGATAGTTCCACGTCTTATCATCTGCCTTTGTTTTTGTTGTTGTTAGGTGCCATCGAGTCAGTATCGACTCATAGTGACCTTATGCACAGCAGAACGAAACACTGCCCTATCCTG
>NW_006408519.1:36837539-36839097 GCF_000296735.1 Chrysochloris asiatica | reverse complement strand
CTTGTCTTCTTAATGACTTTTTGCTTTCTTCATGTATGATGTTCTTGATGTCATCCCACAACTCTTCTGGTCTTCGGTCTTTAGCATTTAATGTATCAAATCTGTTCTTCAGATGATCCCCAAATTCAAGTTGAATATATTCAAGGCCATATTTTGGCTCTTATGGACTTTTTTTCATTTTCTTCAGCTTCAGTTTGAATTTACATATGAGTAATTGATGGTCTGTTCCACAGTCTGCACCTTGCCTTGTTTTCACTGATGATATGGAGCTTTTCCATCTTCTCTTTCTGCAGATGTAGTCAGTTTGATTTCTATGTATTCCATCTGGCGAGGTCCATGTGTATAGTCATCTCTTATGCTGTCTAAAGAAGGTATTTGAAATGAACAAATCATTGGTTTTGCAGAATTCTATTACGTGTTCTCCAGCATCATTTCTATCACCGAGGCCATATTTTCCAACTACTAATGCTTCCTGTTTGCTCCCAACCTTTGCATTCCAATCCCCAGTAATGATCAATACATCTTGATTTCATTATTCATCAATTTCAGATTGAAGCAGTGGTAGAATTCTTCTATTTCATCCTCACTGGCCTTAGTGGTTGGTCCATAAATTTGAATAATAGAGGTATTAACTGGTCTTTTTTGTAGATGCATGGATATTATCCTATCACAGACAGCATTGTACTTCATGACTGATCTGGATATGATCTTTTTGACAGTGAATGCAACACCAATCCTCTTCGATTTGTCATTTCCAGCATAGTAAACCATGTGGTTGTCAGATTCAAAATGGTCAATACCAGTCCATTTCAGCTCACTAGTGCCTAAGATATCGATGTTTATGTGTTCCATTTCATTTTTTGACAACTTCCAATTTTCCCAGATTCATACTTGTACATTCCATGTTCCAATTTTCAATGGATGTTTACAGGTGTTTCACTTCATTTTGAGTTGTGCCCCATCAGCAAATGAAGGTCCCACAGGCTTTTCTCCCATGAACTTTACTCCATTCTCATCATCACAGTCACTCTACTCTGAGGAGGCACATTTTAAATGCCTTTCCACCTGATGGGCTCATCTTCCAGCACTATATCTGACAGTGTTTCTCTGCTATTCATAAGGTTTTCAGTGACTAAGTATTTGGAAGTAGTTCATAACTCCTTCTTCCTACTCTGTCTTGGTCTGGAAGCTCATCTGAAACCTGTCCACCATGGGTGACCCTGCTGGTATTTAAAACACCAGTGGCATAGCTTTCAGAATCACAGCAACTCACAAGCCACCACAGTACGACAAACTGACAGATGAGTGATGGTATCATCTGTCTTAAGCTACATCAATTAGATCTACTCTTAGAAATTTAAGCTGCAAGATATAGAGACTGTGAGTTAACACACAGAGTGATTGATTCTAATACTCAGAAAGAAAATTCTCCAATATATTGAAGTTCTCTAAAGTTCTCTGAATTCTGCTCTTATCAAGTATATTTGTTTTCATTGCTGTATAATAAGTTACCACAAGTCCAGTGGCTTAAACAATGTGTGTGTGTGTGTGTGTATAT
>NW_006408519.1:36835907-36837439 GCF_000296735.1 Chrysochloris asiatica | reverse complement strand
AATCTCATTTTATCTTTGTGTCTGGAGTCTAGGCATGGGTTACCTCAACTCTGTTCTGAGTCTCATACAGTCCACATTGAACTGCTGACTTGGAGTGTGATTTCACCTGATGCTCACGGTCCTCTTTCAAAATCATGCAGATTGTTGGCAGAATTCAGGTCCTTGGGGTGATTGGGATTCTGTCTTTTTTTTTTAGATGTTTGTTGGAGGTTACTATCAGCTCCTAGCAGCCTCCTTCATGACTTTCTCACAAAATGGCAGGAAACTTTTCTGAAGCCAGCAGCAGAAGTTCTCTTTAAGATGCTATGGTTGTGTCTTGTGTAATATAAGTGACTATTTCATCTAAAGGAGCTCTGGTAGTGTAGTGGTTATGAGTTGGGCTGCTAACCTCAAGGTCAGCAGTTTGAAATTACCCACCGTTCTGTGGAAGAAAGATAAGGCTTTCTACTCCTGAAAAGATTCACAGCCTTGGAAACCCTATGCAGGGTTGCTATGAGTTGGAACCAACTCCATGGCACACCACCACCACCATCACATTGTAATCACATACCCAGTTCACATTCAATGCAGAGCATGAACACAAGGGGAAAGAATCTAGGGAATCATCTTAGAATTCTATGGCACTAAGGCAGTATGCCTAAATTTTATTGTTTTTAAAATGATGTGTTGTTGTATGCCGTTCCGACCCAGAGCAACCCTGTACAGGATTTTTGAGGCTGTAAATCTTTATGGGAGCAGAAAGCCTCATCTTTCTTCCAAGAACAGCTCATAGATTCGAACTGCTGACCCTGAGATTAGCAGCCCGATTCTTAACCACTACGTTACCAGAGCTCCTTAAAATGATGTAGTTTCCATTAAATATTGCAAGTGTGTATGTCTTTAGCTAGCTCTAGTTTTTGGTTTGTTCTCTCACAAGCCAAAGACCCAGATAGAATGGGGGGGAAATGTGGAACAAACTGAAATTTATTAAAAATATTTAATTAGTAAAAAAAAAAAATAATAATAAGACTGGCTTACTGGCCAGAAAGAGTTTGGAGTAACCCAAGGGTATGGCCCTTGACCATCTTTCAGGTCTGGAACAGAACTCAACCTTGTGACCCAATTTTCAGCCAAGTGGTAGATAGGTATATAGAGCATACAACAACACTAGTGAGGTGTGCTCACCATGAAATGGTCAATCATTCTAAATAAGAAGGGCAACGTTTATCTAAGGACAAAGTTGAGAAGGGCTGAGAAGGAGGGTGGAATGGAAACAGGAAGCAAAGGGAGGATAGTGGGATAACTGTTGTTCTATGGAGGGGATTGCAATCATTGAGATGAAACAAAGTGTATGATTTGTTGAATGTAAAAGTGATGATCTTTTCTGTAATTCTTTGTTCAATACACAATAAAAAAGTTTAAAAATTAAACAAATGCTTTTTTTAGAAAAAAAAAAAAAAAAGGATAAAGCTTGCAGAACCTTCATTTTCTGATGTGGCATGACTCAAAATGCTGAATAACAGCTACAAACATCCATTAACAATCAGAAAGCT
>NW_006408519.1:36827877-36835807 GCF_000296735.1 Chrysochloris asiatica | reverse complement strand
CCTGAAATGGACTAGTTTTGATCTTTCTGAATCTGACAATGGTATGGACTAATACGCTGGAAATGACAAATTGAAAAGGAATGGTGTGGCGTTAATCATTAAAAAGAACACTTTAATAACTCACCTGAAGTGTAATGCTGTCAGTGGTAGGATAATATCTACACACTTACAGGGAAGACCAGTCAATGTAACTGTTCCTCAAATTTATGCAACAACCACTAATGCCAAAGATGAAGATATCTTACCAACTTCTGCCATTTGAATTTTATCAAACATTCAGTCAAGATGCATTGGTAATTATTGTATTGATGATAAGAATGTGAAGACTCGACAGAAAGAAGGATTGGCATCCTTCAAGTCTTACACTATGAAATATTGTATATCTCCTGGGATTAGTATCAATATAGTATATGGAACTGGGACCATAGGGTGGTTGGGGACAACAGCTTCATTGAATGCCCTCAAGTTTTGTACAAATATGTATGATCCATCAGGGTTCTGACTAAGAGGAAGGGTTATTGCATGGAAACTGGCAGGTTTTATGCAAGCCATGTTGAAGTGATGTTTTAGAGTGTTTAATCTCTCTTTGTGCCTCTGGCTCAAAGGGGTATTGCTTTCATTGGGGATATGGGACTTCTGACTTAAGGTAAATGAGGACTGGTTCCACAGATCTTGCTTTCCCCAGAGTACCCACCTCCCATACCTATGGGTCATGTAGACTAAAGTCTCTCTTGGTATAAATGACTCAAGGTGGCCCTCATGCTCTTGGGCTTGTGTCATCAAATCCATGAGTCCTGTGCGATGAATTTGTTTAGTCAATTCTGTACTCAAATGAATGACTGTTCCAAGTTTACTTAACAAGACTCTTATGAGAAGGGAAACAAGGCATTCTGGGATATGTAAAAAAGGTCTGTGTTACAGGTATCAGTGCCACCAAGGGGACAGTAACATTTCTTACTTTAGGGTCTCCATCTAAACCAGTAATGACACTCCTGCCTTGAGAGTCATCCTAGTTGGGAATTCAAAACCTAGAAGCTCCTATGTCCAAACCAAATTCTATTTCTCTACCTTCCACACTGAGCATAGCCCTCAGCTCCAGCACAGAGATAATAATGGCCTGGACTGTGGGATCTGAGGGAATCTGTGGGCCCTGTCAGCAGTCAATTGTATGGCATCCTCCTTTGAGAAAGTCAGGACCCACCTAGGCACATTGGGCTCGGTACTTTGAAGCAGATCAACTGGGCATCCTGTTCCAGGGTGCTCAGGACACCTTGCCCTCCAGTGGCCTCTTTTACTAAACCATGGACTGTGTCTGTGTCGATTGTACCTGCAAGTCTGGGGCTGGCGCATTATCCCTAAATAGCCTGGGTTCCAGTGGATTACCTAGAGTTGGCAGCTACTTCTAAGGTAGGCCTCCTTTTTCATGTTATCATAGGCTTCCAGGTCTCAGTTGTTGAACACCCTAACAGCTTCTTCTGTAAAGTAAGAAAGATGAGCCTGGGGGCCAGCCTCATATTGAGAAATAAATACATGTCCATTAAAACCCTTCTTTCTGAGCTTGCAGGATCTGTGTTGGCATATTTAATAAATAAATAGAGAACTAGATTTGACTCACTTAATGCTAATGATCAAATGAATAAGACCACATGAGTGTAGGATGACATCAAGGATAGCATACATGAAGAAAGTAAAAGGTCTTCCAGAAAGACAAGAAAGATCATAATAGATGTCAGCAAAGACACTAAAACTTACTGTTGAATGCAGAGTAACAGAAGTAAATGCAAGAAATGATGAAATAAAATAGCTGAACCGATTTCAAAGAGCAACTCCAGAAGACAAAGTAATATAATGAAATGTACAAAGACCAGGTGTTGAAAATCAAGAGAAGTATATGTTGACATTATTCAATCTGAAAGAGTTTAAGAAAAAATTCAAGCCTCAAGCTGTAATATTGAAGCATGCTACAGGCAAAAAATTGAATGATGTGAGATGCACCAAAACAAAACGGAAAAATTACTCAGAGCCACTGTACCAAAAAGAATTAGTCAATGTTCAACCATTTCAGGAGGCAACATATGATCAAAAATTGATGGTATTGAAGGATGAAGTCCAAGCTGCCCTGAAGGCATTGGTGAAAAAATGGCTCCGGGAACTGATGGAATAACAGTTGTGATGTTTCAACAAATAAATGCAGTTGTGGAAACATTCATTCTTCTATGAAAGAAATTTGAGAGAGAGAGCTACCTGGCCAACTGACTGGAAGAAATCAATATTTAAGCCATTCCTAAAGAAAGGTGATCAAACAGAATGCAGGTATTATTGAACAATACCACTAATATCACATGGAAGTAAAATTATACTTAACATAGTTTAAAAATTATAGCAGTACAATGACAGGGAACTGCCAGATTCAGAAGAGGACATGGATCAAGGAATAACTTTACTGATGTCACATGGGTCTTGCCTAAAAGCAAAAAATACCAGAACGATATTGATGTGTGTTTTATTGACTCTGAAAATCCAACTGTGTGAATCTAAACAAATTGTGAATAACATTGCAAAGAATGGGAATTCCAGAACATTTAATTGTGCTCGTATGGAACCTGTACATAGACCAAAAGACAGGTATGTAAACAGAACAAGGAGATACACCTTAAAATCAGCAAAGGTATGTGTCAGGATTATATTCTTTCACCATGTTTATGCAGTCTGTTTGCTGAGCATGTAATATGAAAAGTTGGACTATATGAAGAACACACATCAGGACTGGAGAAGACTCATTAATAATCTGTGATATGCAGATGACACAACCTTACTTGCTAAAAGTAAAGAGGACTTGAAGCACTTACTGATGATATAAGACTGTAGTTTTCAGTATGAATTGTACCTTAACATAAAGAAAACAAAATCATCCAATTAAACCAATAAGCAATGTTATTATAAATGGAGAAAAAAGATTGAAATTGTCAAAGATTTCATTTTACTTGAATCCATACCAATGCCCATGAAAGCATCAGTCAAGAAATCAAATGACATTTTGGGCAATCTGCTGCATAAACCCTGTTTAAACTGTTAAAAAGCAAAAATGTCTCTTTGAAGACTAAGGTGTGCCTGAACATGGTATTTGCAATTGCCTGATATACTGATGAAAGCTGGACAATGAATAAGGAAGACTGAAGAATTGATGCCTCTGAAATACAGTGTTGGTGAAGAATATTGAATATACCATGGGTTGTCAGAAGAATGAACAAATCAATCTTGGACAAAGTGCAGCCAGAATGCTCCTTAGAAGCAAAGATGGTGAGATTTCATCTTATGTACTTGGTTAATGTTTTCAGGAAGGACGTCCTGCTTGGTAAAGTTGAGAATCAGTGAAAAAGAGGCAGACCCTCAAGAAGATGGATGGACATTGTGGTTGCAACAATGGACTCAAACAGAGCGATGATTCTGAGGATGGCAGAGGACGGGGTAGTGTTTCATCCTCTTCTGTATGGAGTTGCTGTGAGTCAGAACTTAAGTGACTCAATGGCACTTAACAACAATAACAAAAATGATAATAAAAGACTTCTCTGATGGAAGAAGCTTATGCTGTGTCCAGAAATCATCCAGAGCAGAGGAGAACTGCATCCCATGGAATATCCCCCACCTCATTTTCCCATGGAGTCCTGGTGTGGTGCTATGGGTTAATGCGCCAGACTGCAAAGCTGTTTGAACAGCAAGGTTGGCGGTTCAAGCTCACCAGCAGCTCCTTGGAAACCCTATACAGGGTTACTATGGGTTGAAACTGACTTGATGGCACTTAACAACAACATTTTCCCATTATCACAATTGTATCATTTGCAGGCAGATTAGAATGTCCTGCTCCATACTATAAAGGCTCAGCTCATTTTAAGTCCAGGGAATGTTCTTAATAAACAAAAAAATCATCTGATATAAGAGCAGACTTTTCTGGGAGTGTCTTAGGGAACAAGTCATCTTTGCCATAGCCCAGCAGGCAAAGGAGAAGGGAGAGAGCTGGTAGGAAATGCTGAGCAGCTCAGTGGGTGGGCAGGATGGGGGCCCGGAGCAATGAACTCCAGGCTCTTTAGAAGAAAATCTTGCTGGATTGAGAGCAGCCTCTGTGGATGCTGGTTGTGACTCCTTTGACTGTTTGGCACAATTTGTCCTTTATGAGATGGATGCCAAACTTGAAGCTTGTTGTTATTATAGGAAATTGAGGGTCAGCTTTTATTGCATTGCTGGTTTCCAAGAAATAAATCCTCTTTTGGTAACTAAAGACAGAACTTAAACCAGAGTCTGGCTTAGGAATATTTAGTAGGCTTATGTCCTGTGGGCTTGTAACTTCATGTATACATTCTCTCTTACTTCCTATTTGCTCTTTCTATTCTATATCATCCATGGCACACAACTACACAATCTCAGTTACAGCATCTCTCTTTTCTCTTCTCTCTCTCTTTCTCACACACATACACAGACTCAAAGATTGTATAGGTAAATACATGATCAATGCAATAGTACTCAGAGAAACGTGCCCAAGTGTCTCGTACGTTGTCACATAAGGACCACTGCTCTTTCGTTGGGATCCAGAGGATTGCACAAACATCCCAGGGAAGTCATTATCTCTCCAGCCTCTTTTCCTGGGGTGATATACCAAGTCAAGCAGCACAGAGCCTAGCGAGGGCTCCTTTGACTTATCCTTGGCTCCAGGCCAAATGTTCTTCTCACGCTGACTTGGCACACTGAGACCTGGGACAAACATCATCCAGTTGACCAGCCATAGCTATCCTCCAGCATCTTGACTTTTCTCAAAGCCTGTGTTTTCCTCAGGATGCACAAGCAGAGAGAATCCTTTTTCTCTAGCTTAAAATTGGGCATTAACAGCAGAGCAGATGGTGCTGGTGAGTTAAGTAACAGAAGAACACAGAGTACAACTTGTTTTCAAAAACAAGTGGCTCTTCTTGGAAGGTACAATCTAATAGAACTGACGGAAATCAAAGTCAAATTCAGGGAAACATTTTTTTTAAGCAGCTAGCAAGCCAGTTATTTCCTCAGAACTAGATTGCAATGAGTTCAGAAACCCTATGCTCCTGTTACTCCTGGTACTGAAGCTGACATGCCTCATGAGAGGAAGCAAGAAGTTAATAATAAGAAGACATTCCAATTTATTGATGTCATATCACTGTGTTCATATCTCTCGTACACAATCCTCTCAGTCAAGTAGCAATGAAACAGGAGATTTTATCTACTTCTATCGTAAGGTTTTAAGATTTTCAGTGATTTATCCAAAAATCATAGGAGGAGTCCTGTTGATTATGCATTTGCTTATTCAAGTTGCTGTTTGTTGTTGTTGTTTGCCGTGGAGTCGGTTCCAACTCATAACGACCCTGTACAGGGTTTCCGAGGCTGTACGTCTTTACGCGAGCAGAAAGCCTCATCTTTCTCCCGCGGAACAGCTGGTAGTTTCGAACTGCTGACCCTGAGGCTCACAGCCCGATTCGTAACCACTACGCTTATTCAAGTACACACGTATACTCCATTATCCATAGAGCTTTGTGTCTAGAGATTCTCCCATGAACAAGAAGATTATCAGAATCTTTGTTTTCAGAGAGTTTAAAATTTAGTACATGGAAGCAATTCAATCTACAGACAGTTATAACAAAATAAATGAAGGGTAAATACAGAAGGTATACAGAGCATACACAATTATGCATTCTAGTCTGGGGAGTGTAGTGAACTCCATAGGATAAGCACTGGACTATGCACCACAAAGTTGGTGGTTTGAACCCACCAGCTGCTCTGCAGGAAATCTTTCTGTTCCCTCAAAGATTTAAAAAACCTTGGCAGCCCTATACAAGTTCACTACAAGTTGGAACTGACTCTATGGCACTTAACAACAGTAATCTAATCTAGGAGTGGAAAGGAGAACAAGGTTGGGGAAAGAAATGGGTTCTTTGGAGTAGTGATGATTAAACTGAGATTAAGAGAAGTGCATACAAATTTGTTGTGACCGAAAATGTGAGTTTGGGGGATTATTTTGTTGTTTTATCAAACTGATTCTAACTCATACCAAACCTATAGGAGAAAGTAAAATTGTCCCACTAGGAACAGTATTCCAGGCTAGGGAAAATAGTTATATGAAGACTGAGAATTAAGAAAAATCATGGTAGGCTAGGGGATCAGAAAGAAACTTGGGGCTCCTGGAGCTAAGTAAAGGAAGAGGTAAAATGTACCTCTTTGTCAAGTGTTACAAATTACCCAATTTACCTTAAGAATAATGGGAATGCCCTGGAGGTTTCTAATTAGAATGCCATTGATTGAAAGTGGCTTGGAAAGAATTAAAACCAAAGACTATGGGTTCAGTTAAACTTGTTGAAGTAGCCCACGTAAGAACTGATTTAAATTTAGATATAGGTAACAGGCATTTGAAAGAATTGGATGCATTCCAATGACAGCTTGAAGTGAAATCCAGTAGTATTTGTGAGTGATTGGATTAACAGGATTACAGTAGAAGAAATGGGGTCAAGATGACTTAGATATTCGTTTGACTGTGTTGGTGATGATGTGGTCACCTCAGTATTTTCTCTACCTATTCAGATTCTGTGGGATATCATGGCTTCTTTTTCTGATTACCCATGATTCCTACTCCAGCTGCCCTGAGGGCAAGGCCATAGTCACTGTAATTGAAGAGCACTGCAAATGCCAGCCAGGGTATAATTCCAGTCAACTTGAAGATGTGTAAGGATTGACTATAAAGATAGACCCACAGAGGAAATTCACTATCCCTTAAAACAAGCATTTGTTATATTCAAGGAGATTTTGGTGTCAGTGTAAAGGTAATGAGCACTCTGATTGTTGCTACAATGACACTTCGGGTAACCACCAAGTTCTGGAAACTGAAAGGGCACTCTGAGTCCTGGGCCTCGACTAAAGATAAATTTTTTAAATGTCATAGTTAAGGAAAGTTATAAAATTCATGTGGCTTAATCCATTCAAGTAAACAAAGAGACTTAAAGAGGTAAAGTGAATGTTGACTAGAAAGTCAGTGAAAGATCCATAATGAAAACTCTGCTTGCTGATTTCTAACCACTATTGTTCATCCGTTGACATCATAATATGTTTATTACGTGTCTATCATGCACTACCTACTGCCCATCTGTCAGTTTGTTGAGCTGTGATGGCTTTCATGTTGCTGTGATACTGAAAGCTTTGTCAGCAAGATTTAAATACCATCAGTGTCATATACGGTGGAAAGGTTTCAGCTGAGCTTCCAGACTCAAACAGACTAGGAAGGAGAGGCTAACTACTTCTGAATATTGAGCCACTGACAGCCTTATGAATAGCAGTTGAACACTGTCAGATTTAGTGCTAGAAGATGAGCCCCTCAGGTTGGAAAGCACTCAAAATACATGTGAGAAAAAGCTGCCTCCTCAAAGCAGAGTTGACCGTGATGATGTGAACAGAATAAAGTTTTAAGAACTTACATTTGTAGATGGGGAAAAACCCAAACTGAGGAGAAACCACTGCAAACATCCTTAAATAATTGAAAATTGGAGTGTATGAAGTATGAATTGAGGAAGATTGGCACTTGTCCCAAATGAAATCAAATGCACAAAGATTGATATCAGAGGCATTAGTGACTTGAAATGGACTACCATTGACCATTTTCAATCTGACAAATATATGGTTTAGGAATGACAAATTGAAGAGGAATGGCATCACACTCATAATCACAAAGGACATTTCAAGATCTATCTTGAAGTACAATGCTGTCTGTGACAGGATAATATCCATATGCCTACAAGGAAGATCAGTTAATACCACCATTATAAAAATTTACTCATCAACCACTCCAGCCAGTGATGTTGAAATTGAAGATTTCTACCAACTTCTTCAAGGAGCTCTGGTAGCGTAGCGGTTATTAGTGGGGCTG
>NW_006408519.1:36825025-36826942 GCF_000296735.1 Chrysochloris asiatica | reverse complement strand
AACACCCACACTTGCAGACAATACCCACTTGACCTGGCTTCAATGTCTGGATGATCAGACCTTGACTAGAAGAAGTAAGAAGAGGAAAAAAAGAGTAATCTGATACAATTTGATGAACTTGACCTACATCTATGGATGCCATAGCTCAAAAGAGGAAACAAATCTTTACAGAAAGGATCATTCCCACACCTTTAGTACACAGGGTAGACAGGGATGTGCAACTTGGACATTAGCTACCCAAAATTGGGGAAGAGGGGTACAAAGGCAAGAAGTGACTGGCTTATAAGCTTTCAAGAGGGAGTCTAGATCCAGAGGGCATGGAGGAAGGTAGACTCTCCACTGAGTAGTATCCAATCTGTCTGGGCAGGGGTTATGAAAGGAGATGTGGATAGGACACTTGTAGTAAAATAGTGAATAATTACTATCAGGACTGACTGTGAGGGTGGAAATGCAAAGGTAGACATTTTGTAGCAAAAGGAAGGAAGTGGTTGATTTTGCAGTCCAGGAGCAGAGGTCCCTGCTATAGTCCTCTGTGGCCATGTCACTGCCTCTGGGCCCAGGAGTCCCCTGGTCTTGCCATACTGCTGGCCATTGAGGTCTCCACCCAGGTTCACAGGAGTCAATTGGATGTGGTTAGACTTAGATCCCAACTTCATTGCTGTTTTTTCCCCGCTCTTCCCCTCATCGGTGACCAACGTGGTCACCAGCCAAACCACATGCCTGCTCAAGTATTCCCCTTGAGTCTTAGTCTTGGAAAGGAGTTTGCTATGAGGGGACCTGACTACTTGCCTTGATGGCTCCTGGGCAAACAGCTTACTTGTTCCTGTAGTAATGAAACATACTGCCATTATTATTTCAGATTTTTCCTGCTGGTCTTTCTTCACAAAGTATCTTCTGTTCTTCTAGCCACTCCAGGCTGGTCTACTAGTGCTTTCCAGTGGAAATTTCCCACCTCAGACAATTCTGGATGGGGTTCTGGTTTCCACCTATAGTCTTATGCAACACAAAAGCTCCACAAGAGGTCTCTTTCACTGAGCAATTTCTAGCCCCCTTTAAGGTATTTCAATCAGTTATAGGCTGAAGACTAATTTACAAGCTTTCTATTGTGATGTTTCTGGCTATTCCATCCTCTCCCACCCCCGCATTCAAGTGTCTATTTCACAATGGTAGGCAAGGGAAACTAAGATTCAAAAGACAGCCAAGCATCTTAACATTATTTCCCTCTTTTACCCTTTCAAACCATGCCTCAATCCCTGAATCCCAAAGCCCTCTTATTCCAAGGTTGTGCATACATCATTTACCTCTGTCCCACTTAGCCCATGTTGAACATGCCTAACTGTTCTCCATCCGCCTTGTTCTTCTATGTCCTCCTCCATTTTGTGTATTGTCCACCCCACTACACCCCAGCACCCAAGCTTTCCTGTGTCTATTCCCTACCCTGTGCTCTATTTTCCCCTCCCTCCCCTCATCTCATCCCATACATCCCAGTGATCAGCAATTATATATATGTAGTTGTTTTTTCTTTCCCCTTTTGGGTGAGTTATTTATCTTACAATATTTATCTTACAATATTTACAATATTGGTCCTATGCAGTATTTCTCCTTTTGTGACTGACTAATTTCACTCAGCATAATTTCTCAAGGTTCATCCATGTTATGTGGTGGCTTGCAACTTCTTTGTTGTTCTTCAAGGTAGCATAATATTTAATTGTGTGTATGTACCACAGTTTGTTTAGCCATTCTTCAATTGATGGGCATTTAAGCTGTCTCCATCTTTTTGCTATTATAAATAGTGCTGTTATGAACATTGGTGTGCATATATCTACTCGTGTTATGGCTCATATTTCTTGTGGGTAAATACCAAGTAGAGGAATTGCTGGGTCATAAGGTATTTCTATTTCCAACCTTCTGAGGAAG
>NW_006408519.1:36810120-36821071 GCF_000296735.1 Chrysochloris asiatica | reverse complement strand
TTTGGTTGACCTCCCATCTCCTTTGAATTCATTGTTGAAATTTTGTTCTGTTCTGGACTTTGCTATCTGTCGTCTGAGTTTCAGGTGGTGTTGCCATGCTGGTCGATCTTTGGTTATTTTCTGTTCTTGTTGGTTTTCAGTTCAAAGAACTCCCTTTAGGATTTTTTGAAGTGCTGCATTGGTTTTGACAAAATCTCTTAGCTTCTGTTTATCCTGGAATGTTTTGATTGCACCATCATATTTGATTGACAGTTTTGCTGGATAGATGATTCTTGGTTGGCAGTTTTTTTCTTTTAGGATTTTGTACATGTCTCCCCATTGCCTTCTTGCCTACATGGTTTCTGCTGAATAGTCAGAGCTTAATCTCATTTACTTGCTTTTGTAAGTAGCATTTCTCTTTTCATTGGCTGCTTTTAAGATTCTCTTCTTGTCTTTGATTTTGGAGAACTTGATTATTGTATGTGTTGGTGATTTTCTTTTGGGGTCTTTCCTTCCTGGGGTACATTCAGCTTCTTGAATGTTTATCTTCTCAGCTTTCAAGATGTTAGGGAAATTTTCTTCCAGAAGCTCTTCCACTATCTCCTCGGAGGACTTCTCTGTTTCATCCTGTTCTGGAATGCCAATAATTCTTAAGTTGTTCCTCTTCATGTTATCCAGCATGAATCTTAGACTCTCTTCGGATTTTTAAAATTCTTTTTTCTGCTTGCTCTTCTATCTTAGCAGTATTGACAGATTTGTCTCCAGCTCACTGGTTCTGGCTTCCATCTCTTCAGTTCTGCTCTTTTACCCTTTCAGTATATTGTCCATTTCTGATATTTTATTATTAATCACCTGGACCTGTTTTTGCAGGTTTTGAATTGTTTCCAATGCTGCATCGATCTTGTTTTATGGCTTTTGTAGTACTTTCCTGACTTCTTCCTTGTTTTCCTTCACTCCTTTTCAGAGCATTTGAATTTGTTTCCATATCATTCTTCTGGATTCCTTCTCAGGCAAAACCAAAACCTGCTCTTCCTCTTCTGGGGAGCCTTTGTCTGTCTCCAGCTCATTTGTCTCAGCTACTCTTTTCTGTTTAGGGACATGTTTTAATATCTTTTGTTGTTTTTTCCTGTGTTATGTGGATGTTTATTGCTTAAATGGATGTTTGTTGCTGTGTCATTAAGATTGCTGGGTGTCTCCTGTTGGATGTGATCAGGAGATAGGCTTTCTTTTTTGCATGTAATGCTTATTGGCTCTTTTCCCAATGGTGGAATATTATGGGTTATGCTTGTAGCTTGACTATATGGCCACAAATGCTGACTCTCCTTGGGTAAAGTAGGCAGAAAAAGCTCCTACTTTCAGGAAAAATGTGTGATCAAAAGGCCCAAAAGCAGAAGCAATATAAAAGCAGAGACAAAAACCATCACTTTGAAACAAAAATAAAACTGTGACTGACTGGCCAGTTGCCTTGCTACACAGGGAATGTATGTGTACCATAGAAGCCTCCAGTAGTGGATGGTGGTTTCCATTTGCTCAGGCCACTGTAGAGGTGCACAGATAGATATTGAGAAGTTAATGGGAGAAAGATTGTTTACTATTTTTGTATCTGAAGGTCAGTTATGTATCTGCATGTGTACAGGATAATTCTTGTAATAGTTGCATCTTTTATGTTGGGATTTTACAGATTGTTCATTTGGTTTATCTGCTTTTTTCCTTACTGGATAGGGAGGAATAAAGGGTCCTGCACAAGTTAACTTTAGGGCTGGGACCCACAGGCAGAAGTCAAAAGCAGCAGTCAAAGAATTTGCCCTTGGACCCATGGGAATCTTTCTCTCTGTGCTGTGGGAAAGCTGTAGCCTCAACACTGGACTTTTTAGGGGGTGTGCACCCACCTGTCTGAAGGCTTCTGGGATGGGCAAAGAAGGCACAACAGGGAAGTGGAGGAAAAAATATGTAGAATCCTCCCACACCTCCCTTTGCAAATGTCACTGTGCCACTTTTAGTGCCACTTCCCTGTGTAGGTCTGGCTGTAGCCCCATCCTCTGACCGCTGCCTAGGTGGGATGGCCACGGAGGGAGTCCTATGTCTTGACCAATTTCTAAATCGCAATTATTTTCCTGTATACTGTGATTTTTCCACTGACGGTTGTGGAAAACTGATGCCCTGACCCTTATGCTAGATCCAGAGCCCTGGTGCTTTCCCATGAGAGCAATGTTCTCTGGATTTTCAGCCTCTCTCCCATGGAGCCTGTCCTACCTGACTGCGCTCTGCTGCCATCAAACCAGAAGTTCTCCATTTCATTTTTGACAGTTTCCAATTTTCCTCAATTCATACTTTGTACATTCCATGTTCAGATTATTAATGGATGTTTGCAGCTCTTTCGTCTCATTTTGACTTGTACCTCATCAGCCAATAAAGGTCCCAAAAGCTTTACTCCATTTGCATCATCACAGTTAACTCTGTGGAGGCAGCTTTTCCCTAGTTGTATATTGAGTGCTTTCCAGCATAAGGGGCTTATCTTCCAAAATTACATCCAACAAGATTTTTGGTGTTTCAATATTCTGGTGCTTTCTGACAGTGTTCCACTGGTATTCCTCAGGTTTTCAGTGGCTAAACATTCAGACATTGTCCAGCTCTCCTTCTTGATAGTCTATTTTAGTTTGTAAACTAAAACCTGTCCACCATGGGTGAGCCAGCTGGTATCTAAAATACTGGCATCATAGCTGTCAGCATCACAGCAACATGCAAATCAGAACAGTAGGACAAACTGACAGTTGAGTGGTAGACTAGGTAACTCAAGCAGTTTTCCAATAAGAAACTGAGAGTCGGAGGCCTAAGGAACTTAATTGTGTTGATATAGCATAAACCTTCCTGAAACATCCATTGAACTGACAAAGCCCCAAGTTCCATGTTCTTTCCTCTATATCTTTCCATCATTTACTGACTTCATAATTAAGGAAAACACTCTGAGGAAAATGGTTGCAGAGAAAAGTTCCACTTGGGATACTAAGCCCATTTGATGCCAGGAAAAGCATGAACTTTTTCTTCTTAGCCCCTGCTCATGGAAACCTGATCCACCCTTCTTCAGCTGTTGCTGGTAACATTGATAGTCATGACAATTGTGAAATATTGAATATTCTCACCAAGTGTTTATTGTCTAGCCTAATCTCGAGAAAGTGAAGTGAGAACATGACATACATCTAAATTGCCTTTTATTCTTATTATATGATTATTTTTGTGACAACAAGTTGTAATTTATTTCAATCATTTCACTATATCACATTGCCTTTTGTGTCTTTATTGAAAAAAGAGTTTTTTTCTTAAGAATCAAGGTTATTTAAGCATGTTTCTGTTTTTGAATCCACATTGTCCAGCCCACCACAGTTCACAATTTAAGAGTAGATTAGGTATTACTACAAACACTTGAGCAACAGTGTTTGGCAGGCCAGCCATGTGAGGGCCTGTAAGGATTACAGCCATTTTTGGCACTGCCTAATTCTGTGACGTCTTAGGGCTTCCTCTCAATGACCATTACATTAGGAAAAAATTACAGCTCATGATCAACAGCTGTTCCTGTAAATAAAACAATGTCGTTTATTCTTTCTCTTTCTACATTCCAGAGTCCCATGCTGTGTGAGACCAAAACTTGCACTTGGCATTCTACGGAAATGACTTAATCCTAAAAACACATGGGAAACCCAGTCATTTGTTCACGTGCTAATTCGTGTGTGTGTTCATCTGTTTTCCCTCCTTCCTCTCTTATATTTGCATTCATTCCCTCACTTATGCATGCACTCATTTTCTGGTTCTTAGTTTATTATTTGTATTTGTATTCAACAAATATTTACTAAAGGCCTACTTGGCCTCACTGAAGTCAGTGAGTGCTGTAATGGTTCAACTGTTTGGCAGCTGACTGAAAGATTGGAGGTTCGAATTCTCCCAGAAGAAAGGCATGGTGATCTACTTCTGAAAAATCGGCCATTGAGAAACTCTGGAACACAATTCTACTCTGGCACATATGGGACCACCATGAGTTGGTGTCTTAGGCTGAGTTCTTTAAAGAAGCAAAACCAATGAAACTCATATATGTATATATGAAGAGAGGTTTACATCAAGGAAATGGCTCACTCAGTTGTAGCGGTAGGCAAGTCCCAAGTTCATGATGAAATATCAGGCTGGAAGTTTCTGACTCACTTTGCTGTAGAACTGGTGAACCAAGATCAGTAGATTAGACTGTAGGCAGGCAGGCAGGAAAGAAAGCAGGCTGTGGACAGGCTCTGTTACTCCCAGGATGGGCAAGTAATAGAGCAGGCCACTGACTCGAATCCAGAGAACCAGTGGTCTGAGGCCCCAGACACAGCAGACAGCAAGTCTTCCCTGAATGTCCAATATATACTGGAAGCAGGCTACACCCTTGGGGAAGCTTACCTTCAATTGATTGGCTGATCAGAACAAACCTCATCCTAAAGTCGATTATATTATATTATACTTCATTATGTAGAATAACCACATGGCAACTGCCCAACTGCTGAGAATGCTGGCCCAGTCATGTTGACACAAAACCTTGATTATCATGGTTGGTATCTATTTGACAACAACTTTTTTTTTTTCTTTTCTGTTTTATGGCCATATTCTACTTCTTATCTGTCATACTGTGTTGGCTTGTGTGTTGATATGATGGTGGAAGCTATGCCACCAGTATTTCAACTGTTATCTTGCTTATCTAAGGTGGAAAGGTTTCTGTGGAGCTTCCAGACTAAGACAGATTGGGAATGAAAAAAGTCGAGGCCCAGATGACTTTAATTTAGAATTCTACTAAACATCCAGAGACGACTTGGCACCAATTCTACTCAAACAATTCCATACTAAAGAAAAGGATGAAAAACTCCCAAATTCATTTTATTAAGCAAGCATAATTCTGATACTAAAACCAGGCAAAGACATCACTAAGAAAGAAAATTATAGACCAATATCTCTCATGAACATAGATACAAAAAATTCTCAACAAAATCCTAACAAATAGAATCCTATAGTTTCTCGAAAAAATAATGTGTCATTATCAAGTGAGATTCATTCCAGGTATGCAGGGATAGTTCAATATTAGAAAAACAATCAACACAATCCACTACATAAATAAACAAAAAGGAAAAAAAACCCAAAACATGATCATATCAAGTGATGAAGAAAAGGCATTTGACAAAATAAACACTCATTCCTGATCAAAACACTCAACAAAATAGTAATATTAGGGAAATTCCTCAATGTAATTAAAGGCATATGTACAAAACCAGCAACCAACATCACTCTCAATTGTGAGAAACTGAAGTCATTCTCTTGTGTACGTGAACCAGACAAGGATGCCCTTTATCACCACTCCTATCCAATATTGTGCTGAAAATTTAGCAGAGCTATAAGGCAAGAAATGGAAAATGAAGGCATCCAAATTGGCAAAGAAGAGCAAAACTCTGTATACAAACAATATGATCCTATACTTAGAAAGTCCCAAGGATTCTTCAAGAAAATTATTGGAACTAATTGAAATATTTGGTAAGATCAACATACAAAAATCAATTGGTCCTATCCAGAGAACAGGGACACCAGAGATGGAGGCAGAGATGAGGACATAGAGAGGGCACAGCTGAGGACTCCGGACTCATGGAAAGAGAGGGACTGGGTGCTGGTGGCTAGGAGGCAGGCTTGCAGAATGTGTCATTTGGTTGTGTAAATTATTATATATTCCTAAGTGTTTCTGTGTACATCTTCCCCCCCCCCAAACAAACAAACAACAACAACAAAAACCAGAGGGAATGGAAGCAAATACTGTTGAATGATGATTCATAGAGGAGGTTGTATTCATTGCAATGAAACGATGGTGTAAAGCCAATGTTCTCCCATGTAAACTATCACTCGGTTCACCATAAACACTTAAAAAATAAAAACTATCTAAAAACAGGGGGGGAAATCAATTGGATTCTTTTGTAGTAATAAAGAGAGCTGTGAAAAGGAAATCAGGAAAACAATACCATTTGCAATAGCCACCCAAAAAATGCAATACTTAGGAATAAATCTAACCAGATAAACAAAAGACTTATACAAAGAAAATTACAAAGCACTACTATAAGAAAACAAAAAGACCTGCAAAAATGGAGGACTATACTCCGCTTATGGGTATGAATACTTAACATTATGAAAATGTCAACACTAACTGAAGCAATATTTAGATATAATGCTATGCCAATCCAAATCTCAACATCATTCTTTAAAGAGATGGGAAACTAATCATTAACTGTTTATGGAAAGGAAAAAGACCCCGGATAAAGCAAAGCATTTTTGCAAAAGAAGAACAAAGTAGGAACCTCTCATTTCCTGATCTCAAATCCTACAACACAACCATAGTAATGAAAACATCTGCAGTACTGTTACATCAAAAAGCACATAGATCAACGAAACAGAATTGAGACCCAGAAGTAAATCCACCAATGGTCAGTTGATCCTCAACAAAGGGCCAAAATGCATTAAATGGGAAAGAGTCTCTACTACAAATGGTGCTGGCAAAACTAGAAATCCATATGTAGAAAAATGAAGCAAGATCCACTCTTCACACCATATATAAAACTTAACTCAATGTGGATTACAGACCTAAACATAAATCCTAGAACTAAACAGATCATCAATAAAGAATAGGAACAAATTTAGTAGCTCTGATACATGGCATAAATGCACTATCAAATGTAGCCAAAAATAAACAAACAATAGGAAATAGATTCTTTGATGTACATAAGGGTCTAATTTTAACCCTTATGTACATCAAAGAATTTTACCAAAAGTATACAAAGAGAACCTACAGATTGGGAAAAATGTTTGGCTACAACATATCAGACAAATAACTACTCTCCAAAATTTATAAAATACTTCAACACCTCAACAACAGGAAGAAAACTAATCCAGTTAAAATGTGTAGAGAACATGAACAGACACTTCACCACAGAAGACATTCAGGTGGTCAACAAACATGAAGAAATGCTCATGATCATTAGCATTAAAGAGATGCAAATCAAAACAACAATGAGATATCATCTTATTTATGCATTAATAGCAAGGTTCCCCATGCCAAAAAGCAACAAATAGTGATGAAGGTGTGGAGAAACTGTTACCCTCTTACTCTGCTGGTGGAACTGTAAAATGATGCAACCACTGTGGAGAATGGTATAATGCTTTCTCAAAAAAATGGAAAGAGAAACACTGTATGGCCTAGCAATTCTTCTACTTGGTATGTATCCTCAATAAATAAGAGCTGTGACCCAATAGATACATACATGCACACCGTGTTCGTCACAGCAGTATTCACAATAGCAAAAAGATGGAGACAGCCTAAATGCCTATCAACAGAAGAACAAACTTTGGTACAAACACACAATGGAATATTATGCAACATTGAAGAATAACAAAGAATCTGCAAAATGCCTGAAACATGGATGAATTTGGAGGATTTTATGCTGAGTGAAATTAGTCAATCACAAAAGGACAAATATTCATGAAACCATTGTTGTAAAAAGTTAAGAAAATATTTTCTTGCTAAATGAAACATTCTGTGATGATTACAGGGTGGGTAGGATGTGGGGAAAAGGGAAAAAAATAAAATGAATAGAGGTAAATATTGTTAACTGATGGCACATGAAGTGGATTGCAATCATTGTAATGACACAAAGTGTATAATTCGTTGAATGTGGGAATGATGATCTCTTCTGTAAATCTTCACTCCATCCACAATAAAAACTTAAAAAAAAAAAAAAAAAGAACAGAATTAGGAAGAAGGTTCTGGTGAGCTGATCTACTTACAAAAATGAATCAATGAAAGCCCTATGCCAGCCATTATGGAAAATAATGTGATGGTTCTTCAATAAGAACAGAACTATAATATGGCCCAGAAATTCCACTTCTAGGTTTACACTCAGAAGACTTGAAAGCAGAGACTCAAATAGAGTTGTGTACACTTTTTCAAAATAGTCAAAAGGTAGAAACAACCTAAGTGCCCATCAACAGGATAATGGATAAATAAAATGTGGGATGTACATAATGTAGCACTGTGGGTTAAAGCACAGGACCACAAGGTCCATTTGGAACACAAGGTCAGCTGTTCAAACTCACTATCTGCTCTTTGGAAACCCTATACAGGGTCACTATGACTCAGAACCATCTTGACACTTAAACCATCTTGACACTTAACAGCCACAACAAACCCGGACAATAGGAGAAATGAAGTTTTGAAACATGCAATATGAATGGGGCTAGAAGACACGCTTAGTAAAATGAGTCAATCACAAAAGGACAAATCATGCATGACTTCACTTTTAAGGAAAAAAAATGGACTTCCAGCAAGATGGTAGACTAGATAGGCACACTACATGGACACTCTACAACAAAGTTACGAGAGACCAAACAAAGCAGACACCGATGAAAATTCTGACACCGTGAACTTCAGAAGAAAGATTTCAGAGGTGGATGGAGTGCTTGCTGGGAGGAGAGGCTGAGTGGGGATGTCAAGAGTGGGAAACTGTCTGGTGATTGGCTGGCCTGACGCGGATCAACCATCACTGAGCAGCTTTGGCAGTGGAGGGAGGCCTGGCAGAGTATATTTGCACCAGCAATGGGAAAGGTTGAGATTTCTTCTTTTTACCCATGCTCCCCAGGTGACCAGTTCCTACCCTCATCCATCGCCAAAGCAGACCCCGCTTATTGGGAGTTCAGAGCCATATGGTTGGGAAACATGCCAGTGTGAGTTGGGGGCTGGTTCAAGTGCTTTGATGTACTGATTTGGTGTATGGATCCAGGTGGACTCAGCTCCAGACCTACAAAATGCACAGAGCCACCAGATTAGCATTTAACCAGTCATCCTGTCACCAGCTTCCCTGTGGTCAGCTTCCCTGTGGTCCTAACAGACATTGAAATCAGCTCCATCAAGGACCCCCACAGGCTACTTCTGGATTGAGTGCCCTAAGCATAGATAACACTAAGGCCAACATTAACACCATCTAGAGCCAGCATTCTGCTGTCACATCCCTTCCATAGCCACCTCATGAGCTCCTTGAATTGCAGGGGCCTACCAGAGCTTTCTTTCTTTCTTTTTTTTTTTTTTACAAGCATAACAGCCTCACAATGACTGGGAGACAGCAAACAATTTTAGCTCATATGAAGGAACAAGAAAGAATGCCTCAAACAAATGACCAAGATGAAGGGACAGAAAACATTTCTAAGGAAAAAAAGGTAATAGAATTGAAAAAATATTCCAAAGAATGATATTTTGGTACCTTCAACAGATTGACAGAAATATCAAGGATAGCAAGGTGAACACAGAAAAATTAAAGAAAATGTGACACGAACAAACAGACAACATAAATACAAATTGTGAAACAATAGAACACCTACTATTAGAAATCCAAAACATTATGCTGAGTGAAAATTAATCCATTACAAAAAGGCAAATGTTGTATGAGACCAATGTTGTAAAAAGTTGAAAAAAATTTTTTTTCTTGATAAAAGAAAGAATCTATGATGATTAAGTGGGTATGAGGGTTGGAGGGAAAATTATTCATGGTCAATAGGGTAGACATATGTTAACATGGGTAACAGGCAGGCAAATACAAGAAGGATGTTAGAAGAGGAAAGATAAGATAGTGGGAGACACAGGGGGAATGCAATAGTTAAATGGAATAGAGGTAAACAATGTTACCTGTTGGTACATGGAGGGGATTGCAACCCTGTAATGAAGCAATAACAAAGATATTATCTGATGATTTCTGCATTCCGTTGCGCCACATCTCTTTGGAATGGACGTAAATATAGATCTCTTCCAATCAGTTGGCCAGATAATTGTCTTCCACATTTCTTGGCATACTAAGTGCCTCCAGTGCCACCTCACGTTCTTGAAATATTTCAATTTTTATTCCATCAATTCCTGGTGCCTTGTTCTTTGCCAATTCTTTCAATGCACCTTGGACTTCTTCCTTCGGTATCATTGACTCTTGATCATATGCTACCACTTGAAATGGTTGAGCATCAACCATTTCCTTTGGTACAATGACTCTGTGTATTCCTTCCACCTTCTTTTGATGCTTTCTGCAACATTCAATAATTTGCCAAGAGAATCTTTCAATAATGAAAGCCGTGGCTTGAGTTTTTTCTTCAGTTTCTCTAGCTTGAGAAATGCTGGGCACGGTCTTCCCTTTTGGTTTTCTGACTCCAGATCTTTGCACATTTCATTGTGATACTTGACTTTGGCTTCTTGAGCTAACCTTTGAAATTTTCTGTTAAACTCTTATACTGCCTAGTTTCTTCCATTTGCTTTAGCATCTCCTCTACATTGCAGATCAAGTTTCAGTGTCTCTTCTGACATCCATTTTGATCTTTTCTTTCTTTCTTGTCTTCTTAATGGCTTTTTGCTTTCTTCTTGATGTCATCCCACAACTCTTCTGGTCTTCGGTATAAAGTGTTTAATGTATCAAATCTGTCCTTCAGATGATCTCTAAATTCAGGTGGGATATATTCAAGGTCGTGAGGTTGGCCCAGGACTGGGCAATGTTTCATTGTGTTGTGCGTAAGGTTGCTATGGGTCAGTACTGACTTGATGGCACCACCAACAACAGCAACAATGTAGCAAACTATATAATTTTTTTGAATGTGAAACTGATGATCTGCTCTGTAAACCATAATTCAATTCACAATACAAAGTCTAAAAGGAAAAACAAATGTACAGAGAACATTTATTAATGATTATTCAGGAATGAAAAGGGGATGACTAATAGGGGAAATATGACACTGATTAAGGACAAGTTTGCCCAGTTGATTACTGTAATTACTATCAATAAGGTATATACCATACACCTGTATAAAGTTGAAATGGCAAAAGTTGTGTGGTGAATATATTTAAAACAGTGAGCAAAAAAAAGTAGCTGTTGAGGCTGCTTTGTTGTTGTTA
>NW_006408519.1:36808162-36809460 GCF_000296735.1 Chrysochloris asiatica | reverse complement strand
TATTTTCAGCAAGCAAGGTTGTGTCATCTGCATAGGGCAGGTTGTTAATGAGTCTTCCTCCAATCCTAATGCCATGTTTTTCTTCATATAACCCAGCATGTTGGGTTATTTGCTCAGCACACAGGTTGAATAAGTATGGGGAAAGAATACAACCTTGTCGCACACCTTTTTAAATTTTAAACCATTAAGTGTTTCCATGTTCTGTTAAAAGAACTGCTTCTTGGCCAAGGTACAGATTCCTCATGAGCACAATTAAGTGTTCTGGAATACTCATACTTCACAGTGTTGTCCTTAACTTTCATGAACCACACAATCAAAAGCCTTTGCATAGTCAATAAAGCACAGGTAGACATCTTTCTGATATTCTCTGCTTTCAGCCAAGATTCATTGGATATCAGCAATGATATTCCTCATTCCATGACCACATCTAAATCCGCTTGAATCTCTGGAAGTTCTCTGTAAATGTATGGTTGCAGCCATTTCCTTATTACCTTTAGCAAAACTTTACTTGCATGGGATATCAAAGAGATTGTCCGATGACTTTCGCATTCCATTGGGTCATCTCTCTTCGGACTGGGCACAAATATGGATTTCTCCCAATCAGTCGGCCAGATAGTTGTCTTCCAAATTTCCTGGCAGAGATGAGTGAGTGCCTCCTATGCCACCTTACTTTCTTGAAACATTTCAATTTTTATTCCATCAATTCCTGGTGCCTTGTTCTTTGCCATTTCCTTCAATGCTCCTTAGACTTCCTCCTTCAGTATCAGTGGCTCTTGATCATATGCTACCTCTTGAAACGGTTGAACATTAACCATTTCCTTTTGGTATAGTAACTCTCTGTATTCCTTCCATCTTCTCTTGATGCTTTCTGTATCATTCAATTTTTTACCCAGAGAATCTTTCCATAATGAAAGCTGAGGCTTGAATTTTTTATTCAGTTCCCTCAGCTTGAGAAATGCTGAGTGTGTTCTTCCTTCTTGGTTTTCTGATTTCAGATCTTTGCACATTTTATTGTAATATTTGGCTTTATCTTCTCAAGCTGATCTTTGAAATTTCTGTTCAGCTCTTTGACCTCCTCAATTCTTCCATTTAATTTAGCATCTCTACTTTGGAAAGCAAGTTTCAGTGTCTCTTCTGACATCCATTTTGATGTCCTTTCTTGTCTTCTCAATGACTTTTTGCTTTCTTCCTGTATGATGTTCTAGATGTTATCCCATAACTCTTCTGGTCTTCAGTCTTTAATGTTTAATGTATCAAATCTATTTTTCAGATGATCTTTAACTTCAGGTGGGATATAT
>NW_006408519.1:36799392-36807027 GCF_000296735.1 Chrysochloris asiatica | reverse complement strand
ACAAACTAATGCATGAGTGGTGGCCGTTTGAGGCTGCTTAGACACAACTAAAAACCTCAATTATTTGGTTTCTTGATTTGGAGGTTTAGGGTCATGGCTTCATGGGACATACCAGTGAATGACCTAGTAGGATGTTTAGTTTTTCTTTACTAATGTCTAGTTGAGTAATGCCTGGGGGCTTTAAAGCTTGCAAACTGCTATCTAAAGCAATGCTTTTGGTCTTTCTTTGCTTGGAGCAACAGAAAAAGGAGAGTCAGAAATAGAAGGAGGATACAGGAATGTGGGACTAATTGCCTCCTTTGCTGTGAGATGAAGTGGATGCTGCTCAGATACCATTACTCAAAATTTTGATCAAAGATTCTACAGAAGAATGGAGGTCAAAAGGGAGAAAATTAAGAACAAAATTTTCAATTCCTATGGAGTCCAAATGTTCTGGAGCCATGAAGTTTGGACATAGCCCTGAAACTATTGCTCTGAGGTAATTTTTCAATGTTAAATCCCTTGAAATAATTAAAAAACCCCAATAATAATTTAGCTTAACTAGTAAAAAATTGTCTCCCTTGAGAATTATACTCTTTTAAGAACTATCTTTTTGTTGTTGTCATTGTTGTTAAGAGGTGTTGAGTTGGTTCTGACTCATAAGTTGGTTCTGAGGAATGGCTGGTGGATTTAGACTGCTAACCTAGTTCACTGCTTATCCTACAGAGCGCTCACTCTATACAGCATTAAAGTGACAGCCTAAACTCCAAAGACTAGCTAAGAATCTCAGAGGGCAGTGAATTTATATACATGTTAAAGGGGAGAAACAAGTCAGAAAAGGAGAGTCAGAATGATTGCCCAGCTTGAAGAATGTCATCAGTGTTACTAAGTGGTACATGTAGCCAGTGTTGAATTTTGTATGCTTTGTGGTGTATATTCTCAACAACAACAGGTGATTAACAAATGCTATGAATCATAACAGGATATTTTCTAACATATTTCTAGAAGATGAGTACGCCCAGGTTGGAAGACACTTAATATGCACAGTGGCTATAATAATGTGCTCGAACATACCAGTGATCTTGGAGATGATGCAGACCCAGGCAGTGTTTTATTCTGATGCACATGTACTCCCCTATGAGTAAGAATCAACCCAACAGTAACAACAACATGGTCTTACTGTGGCCAATGTTCTATACAAGGAACTATATGAGGATGTGAATCTTAATCCCGTAAGATTTAAGCTAAGTAAATGAAACTTTAATGGGGAAGTATGTGCTTTCTGGTTGGCCACATATAACCTTCAACACCTATTCAGACCCTCTATCCTCTGGAAGTGCCCTGGGCTTCAGGTTATGAGGTGTGGAGGATAAAGTGCAAATTCATTGGTCTGGTCTGGTCTCCTGATTCCATTTTGTTGTTATTGTTATGTGCCATTGAATCAGTTCTGACTCATAAGCAGCCCTGCATAGGGTTTCTGAGGAGCAGCTGGTGGTTTTGAACCACCCAACTACAGCACCACATCAGATTTGACCTTAAACACGTCCTAATACATAACTCTCACCACTGTTTTCTTTACACTGTACAATCATGTGATCTAGAGAAAGGAGTCCACCACCTGTCAATCATATTACTGTGGTGTGAGAGCTTACATGTTGCTGTGATACTGGATGCTATGCCACTGGTGTTTTAAATAGCATCAGGCTCACCCATAGTGGACAGTTTTCAGTGGAGTTTCCAGGCTAAGACAGACTAGGAAGAAGGAGAGGTGGACTACTTCTGAAGGTCATTGAAAACCTTAAAAATAGCAGTGGAACATTTTATTTTCAAATGATACGACCTACTTGCTGGAAGCCTAGAGGGCTTAAAATAATTACTGATGAAGATCAAAGACTACAAACTTCAGTGTGGATTGCACCTCAATGTAAAGAAAACAAAAATTCTCACAATTTGATGAATAAATGACATCAAGATAAATGGAGAAACGATTGAAGTTGTCAAAGAATTCATTTGGCTTGGATCCATTATCAACACTCATGGAAGCAGCAGTCAAGAAATCAAATGATGTATCGTATTAGGCAACTGTGTTGCACAAGACCTCTTTAAAATGTTCAGGAGCAAAGACATCACTAACACGTTCTTCAGCCAAGCCATGTTTTTTTTTTTTTTTTCAATTGTCTCATATGGATGTGAAAATTGAACAATAAATAAGGAAAACCTAAAATAATCAATGCATTTGAATTGTGATGTTCAAGAAGAGTGTTAAAAGTATCATGGACTGCCAGAAGAACAATAAAATCTGTTTCAGAAGAAGCACAGCCAGAATGCTCCTTCAAAGCCAGGATGGCAAGACTTCATCTCTCATACTTTGGACATGTAATCTAGAAGGACCAGTTCCTGGAGAAGGACATCATGCTTGGTAAAGTACAGCATCAACACTAAAAGAGAAGGACTCCCTAGCGAAATGGATCGACACATTGTCAGCAACAATGGATTCAAATGTAACAACAACTGTGAGGATGGCCCAGGACTGGGCATTGTTTCATTCTGTTGTGAAGAGGGCCACTATGAGTCAGAGTTGGCTCTATAGCAACTAACAGAACCAACAAGAGAAAGGAGCAATTATTAAGTAATTGATAACATGGTAATCATCAACAACAATAAAGCACCACCTCTACCAGGCATAGGAGCTCTAGTGGTGCAGTGTCTAAAGTGTTGTGCTGGTAACTGAAAGATTGGTGCCTCAAAGCCACCAAACACTCTTCAGGATAAGGAGAGAATGATATAGCAATCTGTTTGTGCAAAGATTTGCAGCCCCAGATGCCCTATAGAACAGTTCTATTCTGTCCTATATGTTTGCCACTATGAGTTGTGATCGACTTGATGGCAATGGCTTTTACAAGGCTCTTCACCTCTAAGGAGTCCTGGGGTGGTGGTGTGAAATAAGCACTGGGTGCACATCTGTTTGAGCTGCAAAGTAGGCAAAGTAGGAACCCACTCAGTGGCACTTAGCAACAACAACAACAACTGACCTTATAAATTCTCAGCACCTCCTAACACCTCTGGTTCCTAGTCAAAGTTCTTTGTAACAATTTATTCGAGATAAACTGAAAATCTGACTCAGATATTTGCTTATCAAGAACCCATTCTAGGTCTCTAATAGAATCATGGCAAATAGATGTGGAAAAATGTGGGCCGCTGGAAAGTGGCTTTGTAAAGGATGCAGTCATTCTAAATTAAGGAAAGGAAATTCTATGAAATCACAAGGAAAACATTACTCTGGGTAGAAAGTATCAAAGGTTAAAATACTGGCTTCAGAGACAAACAGATTTGATTCAAATCCAAACTTTGCTACTAATTACCTGAGTATGTGACTTTTCTGAGCCTCAATGTCTCTATCTGTAAAAATTAAAGAGCAGTATTTATTAATATGTGTTGTAAGAATTAGATATATCAGTGACTGCAGATTAAAATGAGCATGTATAATTCCATCGTTGAATGCTTTCCTTTTGCCAGGGATTCTTCTAAACTCATTTAATTATCACAGCGACACCATGAGGTGGACAGTAAAATCATCTTGGGTTTTTGTTGTTGTTTTTGTTTTTTTCAGGAAATTAACAAATTGAGGCAAAGAGAAGTAAACTTAGTTCCAAAACCCACACACCTAGCAAATGTCAGATCTTAATATAAACCCAGTCAGTGTGGCTCCACAACCTGTAATCTTAGTCATATACTTACTACTTCCTAACAATATTTAGCAAGGAGCTCTGGTAGCATAGTGGTTATGAATTGGGCTGCTAACCTCAAGGTCAGCAGTTTGAAACTACCAGCTGTTCCATGGGAGACAGATGAGGCTTTCTGCTACCGTAAAGATTTGTAGCCTCGGAAACCCTGTACAGGGTGCCATCGAGGCGGTACCAACCCCTAGCCATGCTATGCACAACAGAACGAAACACTGCCCAGTCCTAGACCAACTTCACAATCATTGCTACGCTTGAGCTCATTGATGCTGCCACTTTGCCAGTCCATCTCACTGGGAATCTTCCTCTTTTGCTCTGACCCTCCACCTTACGAAACATGATACATTCTCTAGCAACTGGTCTCTCCTGACAATATGTCCCAAGCATGGGAGATAAAGTCTGGAAATTCTGGTTTATAAGGAGCACTCTGGCTGCACTTCTTCCAACACAGATCTGTTGGTTCTTTTGGCAGTCCGTGGTACTTTCAATATTCTCCTCCAACACCATAACTTAAATACATCAATTCTACGGTCTTCCTTATTCACTGTCCAACTTTCACATGCCTATGAGGTTATTGAAAATATCATGGTTTGAGTGAGGCACACCTTAGTCTTCAAACTGACATCTTTGCTCTTCAACGCTTTAAAAAGATCTTGTGCAGCAGATTTACCTATTGCAATACATCATTTAATTTCTTGACTGTTTTTTTCCATGAGTGTTGATAGTTTATTCAAGCAAAATAAAGTATTTGATGACTTCAGTCTTTTCTCCATTGATAGCCTATAAATATTTCTCCTGTTATATGACTGCTGGGTTTGAACTGCCAACTTTGCCATTAGCAGACTAACCCCTAACCCAGAGCAGAACATTCTTTTCTCCTACGTTCACTGCTCTTACCTTATCTCTTCTGTAGGTTAATACAAAGGTCTCCGTAATTCTTTCCCCACTGACACTTACCTTTCATCCATCCTCTACACTCTGAGCTTTCTGAAGGGAATTGGTGATCATGTCACTCCACTCTTCAAAGCTCTTCATTGACTCTTCCTCACAATCAGAACAAAGTCCAGGTACCTGACCAAGGCACCCAAAGCTCTTAAGATTTGGCACCATCTACTTCCTCAGGTTCCACTCACATTACCCATCAGTCAGTTTACCATGCAGCCATACTGAAGTGCTTACAGCTCTTTCACATCTCGATGTCTTTGTACATGCGCTTCCTTTTGTCTGAAATAACATCTCTATACTTTTAGACTCAACTTTACCCATTCTTTAAAACACAGCACAAGCATCTTCTCTCGCTGGCTTTCTTCTAGGACTCTCTCTGTCAGATGTATATACATGACTTGCCTTCCAAAAGTATGTCCTACATAGTTCTCTAACATGATTCTTGCTGTGTTGTTATTAAGTGCCATTGAGTTTGTTCTGATCCATAGCAACCCAGTATAAGGTTTCCGAGCTGGTCTAGTGAGTTTGAACTGCCGACCTTGTGGTTTGAAACCAGTGCTGATCCCACAATGCCACAATTATCTCTGCACAAATCTGATTTCCATTCTTATCTATAAACTCTTTGAGGACAAAGACCATATTGTAATGTTCTTTGTAGTGCTCTTTCGTTGTAAGTGACACAAAAGTGATTAAATTGCCTTTTAAAAGAGAATTTATTTAATTGAAAGTGTCAGGCATACAAATAGCTTCAGGAATATCTGGTCACAAACTTTTCTTGCAGTGCAATCAAAATTCTATTTTAATTCCCCACCCCAGTTCTTGGTGCCACTTTCCCTCTGTCATCGGCAACTTTCAGATGGCTCTTTTCTTGTAGGTATGAGATGAATTCCAGTAACTTCCAGGCTTACATCCAGGATTCTCAGCAAAAACTCATTTCTTATCATTGATTTTAATGAGGTCATGATTTCAACCTATGAGTCAAAAGAAAGAAATATACTAACAGGCTTAAACTTAAGTCACATCATCCAATTCTCAGTTAAGAGTGGAATCAGTCCAAAAACAGAGAAAATGGGAGGTAGTTTGCAGTGATTTACAGAAGACACTTAAAATATGGTTTACTGAATGGAGATATTTTTGTTGAGCATCATGTACACATATGCACACACATACATACATGCACATCTATATGCACACACACAAATACATACACATAACATATGCATAATACACATATACATAAATGTATACACATACATTCATGCACACACATATGCATGTGTACACACACAGAGATCCACACATGTGCACACATGCGCACACACATGCATACATGTATGCATGCATAATACATACACTGTTGATAATCACAATGTCAATCACATTCAGTTAGAGTAAGTGTGTGTGTGTAGTCATGTACAGAAAACAGAGAGGAAAATGGAGAGAGCTATGTTTTATTTCCCAGAAAGAATGCACTACATATGCTCTGCTAGCCTTTCCTACTCATGGTTTGGCATGAAACGAGTGGTTCTAAATGTATTAATGAAACATGCAATTTTCCTTCATGCTGAAATAAACTTAAAGGCTGCTTTCTTTTTTCAAATACAATTTATTATACTATATGATTCTTCCCATGAGTCATTGGGACTTGTGGTTATTAAATTAAATTAAAAAATCTAATAATTCAATGTTAACTCTTTGGGAAGGCTTTTATCCTAGGTTTCCATTTCTTTCCATTACCCCATCCCACACATACCACATTGCAAATTTTTGTTTCTTTTTAAATGACTATCTATCGGGTGCTTTATAAAAAGTGTGTACATAAGTCATCTCATTTCATTTAACCATCACAGCTCTTTGAAATAGGCAATCCAATTTGTTTATCCCTCAATACATTCATCCATTGATTCAACCTACAAATATTTTTTATGCCCAATAGCTACTAGAACAAACAAGCAAAAGTGAAACAAAAATCAGTTGTCATTGACTAGATTCTCAATCATGACAACTGCACGTGTGTCAGAGAAAGTAAACTTGTGCTCCAGAAATGCTGTAGTCTTTGATCCTATGTATAACAGAACAAAATGTTGCCCTGTTCTGCACCAGTGTCACAAAAGTAGGTATATTTGAGCCCACCTTTGAAGAAACTATGCTAATCCATTTTATTGATGGTCTTTTTCTTTTACAGGATGGATAGATAGATAGATAGATAGATGACACATGAATTAAACCAAACCAGTTGCTTTTAAGTTGCTCCCAATTCATCATGCCTTTATGTGTGCCACAGTACAACTGTGCATCATAGGTGATTTCTCAGTACTAGATCTCCAGGTTTTTCTTCAAAGGCACTACTGGGTAGCATTGAACCTCCAACTTTTTAATTAATAGATGAACATTTTAAACACTGTCACTACACAGGAACTTCAGTAAAAGAATTGTTGGTTTTGTTAGGTACCATCCAGGCACTTCCAGCTCACAGGGAACTTGCATACACCAGTCCACAGCTATGGCAATATTTAAGCCCATTGTTGCAGCCACTGTGTCAATCTATCTCCTTCAGGGTCTCTCTATTTGTCACTGATCCTCTATGTTCCAAAGCATGATGTCCTTCTCTAGGGACAGGTCACTCCTGATAATATGATCAAGTACGTGAGACAAAGTCTCACCATCCTCAACTCTAAGAAGCATTCTGGCTATACTTATTTCAGTACAGATTTCTTCATTCTTCTGGCAGTCCCTGGTACTTTGAGGGTTCTCACAAACACCCTAATTCAAAGGCATTTATTCTTCTTTAGTCTCTGTTATTAATTGTCCAGCTTTCACATGCATAAAAATACCATAACTTGGGTCTTGCACACTAGTCTTCATAGTGACATCTCTGCTCTTTAATACTTTAAAGAGGTATTTTGTAGTAGATATGTCCAATGCAATATGGCATTTAATTTTTGACTTCTGTTTCCATGGGCATTAATTA
>NW_006408519.1:36797290-36798612 GCF_000296735.1 Chrysochloris asiatica | reverse complement strand
ATCTTTCTCCCATGGAACCACTGGTAGTTTTGAACTGCAGACCTTGAGGTTGGCAGCCCAGCTCATAATTGCTACACTACATGAATGCTATTTATTAGTCCAGTGGTTACAATATTTGTTTTCTATACATTGAGGTGCAACACATATCAAAGATTGTGGACTTTTATCTTCATCACTATTATTTGTTTTCAGCAAACAAGGTTTCATCATCTGCATATTCCAGGCTGTAATGAGTTTTCCTCCAATCTTGATGCCATGTTTTTCTTCATATAATACAACTTCTCAGATTATGTGCTCAGCATACAGATTGAATAAGTATAGTAAAAGAAACCATTCAGTGTTCCTTTGTTCTGTTTAAACAACTGCCTCTTGGTCTATCTACAGGTTCCTCATGAGCACAAAGTGTTCTAGAATACTTATTCTCTGCAATGCTACCCATAGCTTGTCATGATCCACACAATCAAAAGCCTTTGCATAATCAATAAAGTACAGGTAAACATCTTTCTGTTATTCTTTGCTTTCAACCAAGATCCATCTTATGTCAGCAATTATATCGGTCATTCCATGTACCCTTCTGAATCTTGCTTGAACCTGTAGAAGTTCTCTGCCAATGTATGGTTGTAGCCATTTTTGAATTAACATTAGTTAAATTTTGCTTGCATGAGATATTAATGCTATTGTCCAATGATTTCCACATTCCATTGAGTCACCTCTCTTTAGAATGGACACAAATATGCATCCCTTCCAATCAGCTGGCCAGATAATTGTCTTCCAAATTCCTTGGCATAGATGAGTGAGTACCTCCAATGCTGCATCAGTTTGTTGCAGGATTTCAATTTGTATTCCATCAATTCTGAGAGCCTTGTTCTTTGCCAATACCTTCAATGTACTTTGGACTTCTTCCTTCAGTATCATTGGCTCTTGATCTTATGCTACTTCATTCAATGACTGAACATTTAACATCTCTTTCTTGTACAGTGATTGTGATTTCCCTCTTCTTCTCTTGATGTTCTCTGCATCATTCAATATATTGCACATGGTGGTGGTTATGTGCCGTGTAGTCGGTTTTGACTCATAGTGATCCTGCACAGGGTTTCTGAGGCTATAAATCTTGAAAGCCTCATCTTTCTCCTGTGGAACAGCTGATAATTTCAAACTACTGACCTTGAGGTTCGCAGCCCGATTCATAACCACTACAGTACCATTGTATTCTGGATCAAGACACTCAGCTGTTCCAGGAGCCGCCATCTTGGGAGAGAACATCTTGATTGTATTAGGATTGATAGTATCAGGAGAGAACATCTTGATTGTATCTTGATTGT
>NW_006408519.1:36774377-36793010 GCF_000296735.1 Chrysochloris asiatica | reverse complement strand
ATGAGGTGTTCTGCTCCTATAAAGATTTACAGCCTCAGAAACCCTGTGCAAGGTCACTATGAGTCGGAACCGACTCCACGGCACACAGCCACCACCACCATAATACCATCCAAAAATAACAATAGCAACATTTCTTAAGTGTAAAGAAATGCTGGAATGTTAGAATTTTACAGGTGACCATCATTAACAATAATCCAGGCATAGAATTTTGTTCCTGGAATGAATTTTAACTGTTTTAAGTATCTGTCTCTGTATTAAAATACATGTGATCCTGCCTGTAGATAACTGTAAATAATAAAATTCATTTTAATGACCACATACAAACACAAATAAATAAATAAAAACCATACCCAATGCTGTTGATTCGATTCTGATTCATAGTGATCCTGGAGGATGAAGTACAACTACTACCAAGTATTTCCAAGGCTGTAGATCTTTATGGAAGAGGACTGCCACATCTTTCTCCTCATGTGAAGCAACTACCATTGAAAATATGTTGGTGGTGGTGGATGCCATTGGCTTGACTCTGAATCATGGAGACTTAGGAATGATCCTCTGCTGCTAACTCCATGATTGTTAGTGTGTTTGAGTGTATCATTGTGTTTATTGTATAGCGCCTTCCTACCAGGAAGCTCATTTCCCAGTACTGTATCAAAACTCTGTTGTGACCTAGAAGCTTTTCATTGACTCATATTTAGAGGAAGGTCATCAAGTTTTTCTTTGGAGCCTGTGTTAAACTGGAATCTCCAATGAAATCTGATTACTTTGGATGACCCTACTGGTATTTAAAACTCCAGAGGAATAGCTTCCAGCCTCATAGCAACACAAAAGTCACCACAGTATGACAGATGATGAATTGATAATATAGGTTTCTCTCTTTTTTTTCCATTTTTTCCGTAGTAAACTTCTACTACGTGGTGTGGACCTCTGCCTCATAGAAATTGTCATTGAGCTCATGATTTTGTCCTCCTTGCCTTTTGTGACGTCAAAAGAGATCAGATGCTGTTACCATGTCATTTTTACACTGGAAAGAAAAATTTTCTGAGGAAACCGAAGCTAAAACAAATTAAGATGTTTTGTCAAAGCTAATATCTTGAGGCTTGTATTATTTATTGTTGTTGTTAAGTGCTGTCAAGTTGGTTACGTCCCATAGTGACCATGCTATAGGGTTTCTAAGGAGCAGCTGGTAAGCTTGAACCTCTGATCTCACAATTCAAACCAAATTTGAAGTCCAGTGCATTAACTCACAACATCGCACCAGGTCTCCGTATTATGTATTAAAAGCATGTATTGGAAACATCCCAAATGTCATTTCCATCGTATGTTTCATATCTTATGTTCTAAGCAATTTAAGCATCCAAAACAACACTTATTTCAGGATATTCATTTGTTCAATAAATAATTTTTTATCCTTGTTTTGTACTAAGCACTGAGCATGGAGAGGTAGAATCAAGGGAGGATCCGGACACTGTCCTGTTGAGGAAATGTTAGAGCTTCTTAACCTCTACAGTGAAGGTTATGGACTTGTTCTTTGGTAAGCAAAAGGATGGTTTCCATCATGGCAAACTACCACAACTCAAAAATATCTGGTTCTTACTACAAGGCAGTTTATAAATATTTCCCTGGAAGCTCCTTATGGATTTGGTTGTGGGTTGTTGTTGTTGTTAAATGCCATTGAGCTAGTTTGGACTAATAGTGACCTTGTATAGGTTTCAAAGGAGCAGTTGGTAGGTTTGAACTGCCAACCTTGAGGTTCAGAGTCCAGTGCTGATCCTACAGTACCTCACCAGTAAGAATGTCTTATGAAAAGGACTGCTTCCATCTTAGAATTTCATTTTTACTTCAATATTCTGAAATCTGCCCAAACAAAGGATTTGATTCCCTTTGATTCTATCTCCTAATGGCTTAACAGGTACTTCCCAAAGATGTTTCACATCTGACTTCTCTTCAACTGGGTCCATATTGAGTTTTAAAAAAGATAATGACGGTAGTGGCTGACTTCTCAGAAGTGCATGACCAAGCAGAAGTAGATCACCAGGCTTTTCTTTTGAGGCACCTCTGGGTGGACTCAACCTTCCTGCCTTTTGGTTAGAAGCCAAGGAAGCCATGCACAGTAACCATTTTCACCATTCAGGGACTCTAGCAGTGAGTGTGGGGAGTGGAGAAGCATTTGAGAGAATGAGATGTGAGCTCGATTTAGAAATAACTACATGATTGGAAGGAACTCTGGTAACATAGTGCTTACAAATTGGGCTGCTAACCTCAAGGTCTGTAGTTCAAAACTACTAGCTTTTCCATGGGAGAAAGATGAGGCCTTCTGCTTCCAGAAAGATTTACAGCCTTGGAAGCCTGGTACAGGGTCGCTATGAGTCGGAACCAACTCCAAGGCATACCACCACCACCATCACACGACTGGAAGGAGAATAAGGTAGATGATTTTCTTGTGTTACTTTACTACAGAAGCCTACACTGTAGACTGATGAATATAGACAACTTATAAAATGCTCTAGGGTTTGTAATCCAGATGACCAGGATCTATTTATAACCACCAACAAATCGCTGCATAGTCTCACAAGTCAGACCTCAGTCCTTCCTTTTGTATCCTGGGACAGCATTTTATTTGTGACAATATCATAGAGTTTTGAAGTGAGTAATATATTTCCCTCACTGCAAGATCCTGAATTTGGGCAATTCATTTTACCTCTCTGGGCCTAGTTTCAACTTTCAAATGAGAAAGTAATGGCTGCACCATCTTCTAAAACATAGAGGTGATTTGAGGATCAAGTAAGATACTGTATGGTAAAAGCTGATGGTGGTGGTGGTGGTGGTGTGCCATGGAGTCGGTTCTGACTCAGAGTGACCCTATATAGGGTTTCTGAGACTGCAAATCTTTATGGGAGCAGAAAGCGTCATCTTTCTCCCACAAAGCAGCTGCTAGATTCAAATTGCTGATCTCATGGTTAGCAGCACGACTTGTTGTTGTTGTTATGTGCTGTGGAGTCGGTTCCGACTCCTAGAGACCCTGTACAGGGTTTCTGAGGCTGTAAATCTTTACGGGAGCAGAAAGCCTCATCTTTCTCCCACAGTACAGCTGGTAGTTTTGAACTGCTGACCCTGAGGTTCACAGCCCAATTCATAACCACTACGCTACCAGAGCTCCTTGTTAAAGGACTAGGCAAATTAAAATTCAGTCATATAAACAAAAGCTATTATAGTCATCACTTTCATTAGTCATACTGTTGCATCACTTTGTCATAGAATGTTTTGTCATGAAGTCTACTAAGCAGTTATCTTCTCATCAGAGCTTAAGCTCTTTGGGATAAGAGCTTATTCCTTTTGGAATCCTTTGTTGTTCATTAGAGTTATTCTACATTGATTTTGTTTCCCTTTCAGCTTCATACCCTATTAAAGGGAATTTTCCTCTCATTCCCTTCTTGGTAAAAGAAGCTAATACAGAAAGGCTGTGCGACTTTAATAAAAAACTTAAACTGTTGTTCACCAGGACGCTACAATTTAATTTTAGCCACAAGTGTTGATGGAAAAGGTCACAAAGCATCAGCCACTCTAGTGGAAATGAAACTGGAGAAGGGCACAAAGCCAAAACCAAGGCCCTTTCTAAGTACTGTTTGGGGACATGGACTTCAGCAGTTTAAGTGCCCATGTGTCTTTCCCTTGCTCTATGTCTCTCACAGCCGCTCATAGGGGCACAAAAATCCAGCTATAAGAGGGCAAAGTTGCCCATTCCCGAACCCAAGCTCAGTAGATAGGAATATACCTAAAATAGCCTTGTTTTCTCAGCAACAACTTATGCAGCCTTCTTCTAGTCTTAAGTGAAATACCACGGGAAGGAAGATGATAGAAAGGGGCTGTGAGGAATTTTTTTGGAGTTCTGTTTGTAGTAGACCCTCTTTTGAATGTTTCTTTGCCCTTCTGAAGGAGGAGAACTGGGCTGGAAGAAAAACTGTATCCTGTGATTCCGTTGTTGTTAGATGTCTCGTCGAGCTGGTTCTGACTCTTAGCAATTCTGTGAGCTACAAAACAAAGCATTGCCCAGTTCTTTACCATCCTCACAACCATTGCTGTTGTTTGAACCCTTGTTGTAACCACAGTATCAATCCATCTGGCTGAGGCTCTTCCTCCTGTTTTTAACTGACCCTCTACTTAAAGACAATGTATTTTTATGTCTTCTTTATAGAATTTTAGAGTTCTTGAAACACATTTTTGGAGTCTTTTGTTAAATTCCTTGAGAGCAAAGATGGTTGTACCTGTCTTTCTTGTAATAGAATACTTGTTGTTAAGAAAACTTGATGTCCTATTCTACTGCCATAGCTTTTAAGAAGGCCTGGTAGTACAGTAGTATGCACTGGGATGCTAAGCCAAAGGTTGGCAGCTTGAACCAGGACTTCAAACCAGTTCTTCCCAGTTCAGGCATAGCCAATAAAATGCAACCAGAATGGACTCATATTTGTAAAATATGTGCAAACCAGAATGCTAACTGGAATGGGAAAAATTAAAGGTTAATACTCTGCTAGAAACTCAGTCTCCTTCATAGAAAACAAGTGCAGGTGCATATTGCAAATGAACCAAATCTCTTGACAGACAGAGTCAGAAGCAACAGTGCCCTACTCCAAGGCAGCAACCAACCACACAGCTTTGAGTGTGTTTATTCTCCACAGTTTGGGCAAAAAAGCCAATTTCATGCATCACGATTCTGAAAGGACTTAAAATGCCTTTTCTGAGTTTCCCATGCCAGGGCTTAGACCTATAATTTTTCTCATTTTGATTATCATTTTGCTTTACGCAGATTAAAAAAATTGGAGTCTCTTCTGATTTCAATGGATCAGCCTTGTCAGAACTGGTTTGAACCAGTTGGAAGCCCTGGTTTGAACCCACAAGCCCCTCTGTGGGAGAAAGATGTGGTACTATGCTTCTGTGAAGATTTCAGCTTTGGAAACCTGATAGGCACTTTTACTCTGTCGTATAGGGTTACTATGAGCTAGAATCCACTGGACAGTAATGGGATTGCGTTTTAGTATTGCAGTCCTTGAGTGGTGCAGATTAAGGGCTTGAGTACTAACCAAAAGGTTAGTGGTTCAAATCCATCCAGAAATACTTCCAAAGAAAGACTTTGTCATTTGCTTTAGAAAAGTCACAGCTTTGAAAATCCTAGGGAATTCGGTTCTACATCACACATGTTGGGTCACTAGGAGTGGAATAGATTCATAAGCAGTTTGTTGTTCTTGTAGTTTTACTATTATTATCATTATTAAATGAGTTGTAGCTTTCAGAATGGGTATTTCAGAACACTTAACTGTACTCATGAGGATCGTGTAAAGAGACCAAGAAGCAGTTGTTTTAATAGAACAAGGGAACACTGAATGTCTTAAAATCAAGAACGGTGTGCTCCAGGCTGTGTTCTCTCACCATACTTATTCAATCTACATGATGAGAAAATAATCCCGGAAGCTGGATTATATGAAGAAGAACATGGTATCTAGATTGGAGGGGGAGACTCATTAATGGCCTACAATATGCAGATGATACAACCTTGCTTGCTATTGGTGAACAGAACTTAAAATACTTACTGATGAAGATCCAAGAGTAAGACTTCATCTCTCATACTTTGGAAATGCTATCATGATGGACCAGTCCTTGGAGAAGGGCATCATGCTTGGTAAATTCAGAAGTCAGTGAAAAAGAGAAAGACCCCAACACGATGGATTGGCACAGGAGCAGCAGCAATGGCTCAAGCAGGACAATTGTGAGGCGGGTGCAGGACCTGCTGTTCTTAGAATCACTGTAGGTCAGAACCGACTTGACGGCACCTAACAAAAACAAAAACAATTTAAAACTTTATAATAATCATGATTGACATAGGAATTCATGTTTTCCAAATCTTTTTTTTTCGTGGTCCTCTCCCATGTCAGTGAATAGCCAAGAGTCAAATCTCTAGTAATTTTATCATCTGTAGAATTTCCCAGATAACCTTGAAATAGTTGCATGAATTAGAAGTTCAGTTTAGAATCCATAACTCCAATACATTTGCATTTTGGTAACATTTTATTGTTTACTTATGGTCCTTATACATAGCACTGCCAATGCATGTTCTTGCTTATTGTCTTTATTGTAATTAGATCAAGTATAGACCATTACCCTCATTTACTGACCTGACCACACACCATTCTAGTAGGTGTTCAGTAAAGAGGTGGTGAAAGACTAAATGAAATCTAAGCATCTGAATGTTCTAATAAAAAGCCTTCTGTGTCTGGCTCATTGCAGATTAAATATTAAAATGCTGCTTATGCTGTTCTCCACGTGTGAAGTATTCTATGCCTGCATAACCATCTTTGTGCTGTTCCTTTCACTCGTGGTTACCTTTCTCCAGCTCTACACCAGACTGGCTCTTCAGCATTCTTCAGAATTCAGTTGAGACATCAACATAGAAAGACTCCCTGACAACTCCTTGTCTCAGTCCAATTAATCACTCTTCTGATGTTACTTGGTAGAACCTGAACCAACCTCTAACATAACACATTTTGTATGCTACTAGAATAGGTTCTTTGTGGCCTTGTCTCCCAATATGAACTCCTAGAATAGGAGACCCAATGTGTGTTATATTGAATATCATATTCAGAACTGCAAAAAATAGGACCAAACCATTTTCTCATAGATTTCTCTACTGAGCTGGTGGTGGTGGTGGTGGTGTTCTGTTGAGTCGGTTCCAACTCACAGTGACCCTGTATAGGGTTTCCAGAGTTCTGGTGTGACACTGTGGGTTACTGCGCCAGACTACAAAGCCGTTTGAACTGCAAGGTCGGCGGTTCAAGCTCATCAGCTGCTCCTTGGAAACCCTATACAGGGTCACTATGGGTTGGAACCGACTCAACGGCACTTAACAAAAACAACAACAATAGGGTTTCCAAGGCTGTAAATCTTTACAGGAGGAGAGAGCCTCATCTTTCTCCTGTGGGACATCTTATGGCTTTGAACTGCTGAACTTGAGTTTAACAGCCCAACTTGTAACCATTATGAACCAGAGCTCCTTCTCTACTCCGCTAGGTTCAACAATTCATAAGCCACACGGGACTTAGACACCATACTAATAGCTGGGATTTATTAGGGAGTCAACAGTCTACAATACAGGATCAAAAACTGCTCAGGGCACCTTTATTCCAGTCAGATGCTGGTCAATGCCCCAGGACACACCACTCCACCATAAGCCTCAGCCAAAAGGCACTCGGCTCTAGCTTCATAGATCAACAGACCTAGCTCCCCTACTTAAGTGCCTGGAGGAACGCCACTCTGCAAGCCATCTGAATCATGTCATCTTATCTGCATCTTCTCCCACATTTTCTTACCCATACCTAGCAAGGCAAAAATGTTGTTTGGTGGGAGTTATAGACTATGGCTTGAAGAGACATTAAATAGTTCATTTTATTGCAGATGTCATCTTCAAAGTATAAGCATCAGTCTTGGCATTCCACTCAAATGGTTTTGTTTAATTTGATTGTTTAATTGCAATTCAAACTATTTAAAAACACCAATAATATTCTACAGCGTCCTGGTAGACCACAAGGTCAGTTTGAACTGTAAAGCTGGTGGTTCAAGTTCACCAGCCAATCCCCGGAAACCCTATATAGACAGGGTTGCTATGATTCAGAACTGACTCAACAGCACATAACAACAAGAATATTCTACACCTTGTCCCACATCTTATTCAGAAGTCATCCAAATCCTATCCCACCACAACACCCAAGTTCACCCTTGAGAAACCCTCTCTAGTCAACCCAGTCTTTCTCCTTTTGATTCTTAAAACCAACTATTGTCTATAACCATTGTATCTGAGATATTCAAGGGCACCATAATGCAAGTATGCTTTCTACAAAGTTTTCTCCCTTGAAGTCTGGAGGAAACTCTATCTCTGTTTCTTGGATCAATTATGAATGAATCTTGTTACATTTATTGTATGATATATTCATAACTGTTTTTGGAATTGTCCACTTTTTCAAATGAGGGATATAAACCTCTGAGAATTCACTTGCCCAATATGTCAGGACTAGGAAGTGACAGAATAGAGATTTGAACCCAGACTTTTGTAATTCCAGAGTGTGTTTTTCCACTTTTTACTTTTAGTAAGACTTCAAAGCGGTAACCACTGACCAAGGTCCTCAATTGCCCTTGCTGTCACTGAAGAAGAAATATGAGACTTTTGATTGGTAATAGGAGTTGAGTCTACAGATATGTGGACATGTAGATCCTGCCAACCTAGAGAGCTAGAAACCAGAGCCAGCAGCAAACACACACAGAACTCTCCTGTAATGAGATCCAGCATTTCCCAGATTCCCATGCGATGGCTTCTCTGATCCAATGGCCCAAAATAGAAGCTCAACTTTTAGTAAGTGCGGATTAGATTTCTTTTGTAAATGGTAGCAGAAAGGAATGGCACTGGAGAAGTTACATCAGTAACTGTCTTCATCCTATTCCTGGTCATTATACTCTAATTTCTCCTTCCCAACCTTTGCCTAACTAACTGGATTGGGCACTTTCTTTATGAAAACCTAGAATCCCTAAGCTTTAAGGAAAATGTACAAACACGATTTATTTCTACCCTTCTAAAATAAGAACATGTAATTTTGAAGTGATTTTAAATACAAAGTAAAATATTAAGAAGAGATTTAACAACTAGAGTTCTTTGCATGTTTTGACAAAGTGGGAAAAGCTCTGAAAAGAAATTGAAATTGAAAATTAGATTTCATTGGAATTTGGAGGGACTTTAATTTTTGTTGAGAGTCCTTGTTGTTGTTGTTGTTATGTGCTGTCAAGTAGATTCTGACTCATAGTGACCCTATGTACAGCAGAATGAAACACTGCCCACCATCCTCACAGTTGTTGTTACGCTTGAGCCCATTGCTGCTGCCACTGTGCCAATCCATCTCCACTTTACCAAGCTTGATATCCTTCTCCAGGGACTGATCCCTCTTGATAATATGTCTGAAGTATGAGAGAAGAAGTCTTGCACTCTAGTTGTACTTTTAATATTCTTCTCCAACACTGTAACTCAAATGCATTGGTGCAAATAGTTAATGTTGTTGTGTCCAAAGGGACCTCCAAAGAAAGGTCTGGCCATGTCCTTCTGAAACATCAGCTCTTGAAAACGTAGCACAGCTCTACTCCAACATACACAAAGTCACCATACATATTTGTCAGCAACTGTTTTTGTGTTGTTTTGCTTTTTTAAGTACCACTGTTATACTTTAGAATAAGGGAAAATGTTTCTTGTTAGATTAATGATAGCATTTGAAAAAACAAATCTCAAAACTCAAAATGTCCTTGTGCTTTTTGATCTTCTAAATCCTGGTATTATTTGGAGGAAACTTGAAAGTAAATGAAATTTTATTCAGTCACGTACATGATACATTTAATTGTAGGCATTATTTAGAGACTACATGAAAGCTTTCTAGTGGTATCTCTTGTGTGTGCCTGTGTTTTTCCATAAAAACAAGAGAATTGTTTTGTGTATGAAGGAATGGATATATTTTTTTCAAAGGATAATACAGTTTGGAGGCTTTGTGTATTTTGAGTGCTTCTCAGGGCTGATTAAAGCCTTATACTTTGGTTGTAAATCTAATGTTCATCTCTGTAATGAATATCCTTTTATTTTATGAATTTAAGTAGAAGTTAGAGTTATGACAGGATTACACAAAAACAGGTGGTGGTTTGCATGGGATTGGGGGAAAGTTAACAGGAACAGGTTTGGCCTGTAGAGTTTGAATGACATTTCCAGACTTATTGGAAATTAGATGTTCTCATGCTTTTTTTTTAACCTATCAACTTAAATGTTGCTTCTTTCAAATTTATAACCTTTGCTCTCTATTTTATCCAAGATACCTATAAATTACTGGTAAATTACAACTGGTGAATTGAAGAGTGACTTAATGAATAAAATGATTGTCTTCTCTTAGTGGCCATCAGTTTTGTTCCTCTCTTTTTGCATTTTCATCTCCCTAGAGCAGAAGTTGGAGTCCCGGTGTGGAACTGTAAGATAAGCATTGTATCACAAGGTTGGTTTGAATTGCAAGGTTGGAAGTTCAAATCCATCCACCAGTTGGTCCTCAGAAACCCTATACAAGGTTGCTATGAGTCAGAAACGACTTGACAGCACTTAACAACAACTGCAAATGAGAGCAGAAGTCAACAAACTATCATTCATGGGTCAAATCTGGCTCATTGTCTATTTTTGTAGCTAAAGTTTTATTGGAACTCTGCTATGTCCATTTCATTACACATTGTCCATGACTGCTTTGTCCTATAATGGCAGAGTTGAATACTAGTTACGCAGGATGCACGACCTGTCAGGTCCAGAATATTTACTATCTGGCTCTTAAATGAAAATTGTTGCTGACCATTTGTCAACAGGATTATCAAAAGCTTAGAGACTGAATGATGGTGAATTGCCAGAGAAAGCATACCTCACGGTATTTGCTACAGGATATGATTCAAAACATTTTGATATTAGCCCTCTAGGGTCACTTAAAGACAACCTGTGAGTAAGAATCTCCCCCTATGTTCTTCATACTCTGCATTGGTGAAACAGAAGCTTCTCTGGCTATTTCAAAACTAGAAATTTGAAACCTTGTTTATTGTTGCTGATGACCATTGAGTTGGTTCTGGCTCATAGTGACCCTGTATAGGGTTTCCGAGCAGCAACTGGTGGGTGTGAACAACTGACCTTGTAGCTTGAATTCCAGTGTTTATCTACAGTGCCACTCCAGTGTCCTGAAACAGGTAACTGCTTTCAAAGATGTTAAAGGGACTAAAGGAACAACAACAATGACAAAAAAAAAAAGCCAAGGCCATCATTAAGAAAGACATTGTTTAATCACTAGGCTAATTAACTTTATCACTCTCCACAGAAAAGAAAATGAAAACTTATTGTGTTGCTATGCTTCAGTTTATTGCTGTTGCCACTCTACCAACCCATCTCCTTGGGGGTCTTCCTTTTTTATGTTAACCCTGCCCTTTATCAATAATGATGTCCTTTTCAAGGGACTAGTCCCTCCTGATAACATGTCTGAAGTATGGGAAGAGAAGTCTTGCTGCCCTTGCTCCCCATTTTGCTGCCAAGATACATATACTAACACAATTTGTAATGAGCTGTCCTTTGATGCAAATTTTCTTGTTCCATAATATTGAGTAACTCAATATTTCAGCTACAATATTGAGCAACTTAATATTGCTACATTGTCCTACAGTCTAAATTTCTGGATTGGTTTCTCTGGTCTATTCATTAGGATTGATTGTGTGAATTCTCATGAAATGTTTAAATCCCTTAATTAAAGCACTGATGAGAATCTGTGTTCTCATTGGGACAGATACTTGCTTCAGGTCAGAAACCTATGTTTCTGCCCTACACATAGTGGTTTTTCTTTCATGGTTTTGCTTTTCAGCTAAGACGCACGAATGAGGAAACCTTGTCTTGTAGACGTAATACCTGACAAAGAACATTGCCCATGATAGATGTGCAATAAATGAGGCTGCCATGCATTAGAGTGGAGACTTCAAACATAGAGAAATAGATAAGCAGCTCTTGGAGACAGCATGTGTTTGAAGAGATTTCAAATGTATGAAGGCACTTGAGAGTGTAGCTACTTTGCCTTCTTATCTAATCCCTATACCTGTACTATAAAATAAAAAGCAAAACCAAAGCAAACCTGTTGCTGACTCATAGCAATCCTTCTAGAACAGAATAGAACTGCCCTGTAAGGTTTCCAAAGCTCTGATCTTTATGGAAACAGACTGCCACAACTTTCTCCCATGGAGCAACTGGTGTGTTCGAACCTTTAACCTTTCAGTTAGCAGCTGATCACTTAGCATTTCACCATAAAGGTTCTTATGCTTTAATGTAGACAGATATCATTCCCATTTTATAGATGAGGAAACTTAGTCCTAACATGGGTAAGTTATTATTGTTGTTAAGAGACATTAGAGTTTCTGAGGAGCAGCTAGTGGGTTCAAACTGCCAACCTTGTGGTTCAAACAGACCTTGTGGTCCAGTGCATTATCCTCCAGTGCCACCCCAGGACTCCAACCTGACTAAGGAGTCAATATCAAACAGATATTTGAATAATCAGATTTCTCAAGCTTATGTGGCAGAAATAGCAAAGAAAAACATTTCGGAGGTTTATGATACTTCTTTGGTGGGTCTGCTTTGGTTAGCTTGGTATTGGAGAAGCCAAGCTGAAAAAGGAGACTTTATGCAGGACTTGCTACCCTCATGGAAAGAAGATACAAGCTAACAGTGAATGGCTCTGAAGTCCCTGCTAAGACATCCCATATGCTCACTTCCCATTGGCAATGGGTGGAAATGTGTCATCCTTTGCATGGAATGGTGTAGTGAGCACTTACAAAGAATTCCAGGAGGGTCAGTGAAAATGAGGAAGACCCTTAATGAAACAGATTGACACAATGGCTGCAACAATGGGCTCAAACATAGGAACTACTGTGAGGAGGGCATAGGAGAAGGGGGCATTTTGTTCTGTTGTACATAGAGTTATTTTGAGTCCGAACTGACTTGACAATACCTGAAAAACAACAACCAAGAGCAGTGACTGATAAAACCAAATTTAGATTTGTCTGGTGTTAAGTCCATTCATCTTCACTCACTAATTTTTTAAAATCATTATTTTAAAAAATTGATCAGTAACAGGTTGTTGTTGTTAAGTGCTGTCGAGTTGGTTCCAACTCATAGTGACCCTGTATAAGGGTTTTTCCACAGAGCAATTGGTGAGTTTAAACCATTGACCTTGTGGTTCAAACAGACCTTATCCTACAGCACCATACCAGGATTTCCAGAAACAGGTAGTGACTAAGAATAAATGATTTAGATCCATAAAAGATCGACTCTGAATTCCATATCTTTCACTTACTGACCATGGAATCACCATGAAAAGATTTTAAGAAGTACATGGAGAGATGGAATTAAAAGATAATGTAATTTTCCCACAAACTTTTGGAAGCCCCTCATAGAATATCATACTATCTCATAATGAAGTTGGAATGTTTTAACATTTATTCTGGGAAAAAAAAATGATGTGCAAGTCTGAGAACTTAAGTGCAAAGCCATACACATAGGGATCCCTGGAAGTCTCTTCTCCTTTTTCACAGCTTCTCTACTTTCTGTTGTTGCTGTTAGGTGCCGTGAAATTGATTTTTAAGTAGAACTGCCCGTAGGTTTTTCTTGCCAGTAATACTTGGAGATGAGACGATCAGGTCTTTCTCCTGTGGAGGGGCTGGGTAGTCTTTGAACTGCTAACCTTTAACTTAGTAGCTGAGAACTTAACCTTTTCCTGACCAAATTCTTTTGTGTTCTGAGTTTTTTGTTGGTAGCACATGTTTTCAGTAATTGGAGGAATGTTGAAGTCAACATGATATGGTAGTTGGAAAATAGGTCCTTGGTGGTCGAAAAAGTTATTGTGAGCACATGTTAGATTTCTACAAAACCAGTGACCTATTCGTTGAAAACACCTTTTTCTTTTTCAACAACAGAAATGGTGATGGTACATGTGATCATCACCAGACGGAAAACATGGGAATCAAATCAACTATATTTATGGAAACAGACAATGGAGAAGTTCAGCATCAGCAGTCAGAAAATGACCAGGGGCTGACTACACAAAACACTTGTTCATAGGCAAGTTCAAGATGAAAGTGTTGAAAATGAAAACAAGTCCATGATAATCAAAATATGACCTTGAATATAGCCCACTTGAATTTAGATACCGTCTCAAAAACAAATTTGACACATTTGTCCAGAGGAGTTGTGGAATGATATCAAGAACATCATACATGAAGAAAGCAAAAGGTCATTAAAAAGACAGGAAAAGAAGGGAAGGTCAAAATAGATGCCAAGAAGAGATTATAAAATGGTTCTTGAACACAGAGATGCAAAGTAGCTACAGCAAATGAAAAGTAATTATTATATAAAATAGATGAATAGATCATTTCAAAGGGTGGTTTGCAAAGACAAATTAAAATATTTTAATGAAATGTGCAAAGACCTGGAGTTAGAAAACCAAAAGGGAAGAACATGCTTAGCATTTCTCAATCTGTAAGAACTGAAGAGAAATTCAATCTCCAGTTGAAATACTGAAGGATTCTTTAGGTAAGTAAGATATTGAGTAAGGTAGGAAATATCAAGGAAAGATTGAAGGAATTGTACAGAATTACTATACCAAAAAGAACTAGTCGATGCTCAACCACTTCAGGAAATAGCAAATCATCAAGCACTTATGGTATCGAATGTAGAAATCCAAGCTGCACAGAAGGCGTTGGGAAAAAAACAAGACTCCAGGAATTAGAGAACACTAATTGTAATGTTTCAACAATCAGATACCACACTGAAGGTATTTGCTCATCTACATCAAGAAATGTGGAAGACATCTAACTGACCAGACAAGTAGAAGAGATTCACATGTGTGTCCATTCCAAAGATTATCCAACAAAATGCAAAATTTATCAAACAATATCATTAATGTAATGCAAGTAAAATTTTGTTGATGATAATTTTTAAATGTCTGTGGAATACATCCATAGAGAACTGCCAAAAGTTCAACCCAAATTCAATAGAGGATGTAGTTGAAGGATAGCATTACTGATATCAGATGGGTCTTGGCTGAGAGCAGTGAATACCAAAAAAACAGTTTTACCTGTGTTTTGTTGACTAAACAAAAACATTTGACTATGAATTATAACAAGTTATGGATAGCATTGTGATCATGAGAATACCAGAACACTTAATTATGCTTATGAGGAACCTGTACGTAGATTAACAGACCATCATTCAGACAGCTCAAAGGGCTACTAAGTGGTTTAAAACCAGGGAAGATGTGCATCAGAATGATATCTATCCATCATGCTTCTTCAGTAAGTATGCTCAGCAAATAATCTGAGAAGCTGAACTATATGAAGAACCAAGTATCAAAATTGAAGGAAGACTCATTAACAACTTGTGATATGCAGACAACACAGCCTTACTTGTTGAACATGAAGAGGACTTGAAGCACTTACTGATCAATTTCAGATTGAATAAGTTGGTAGAATTTTTCTATTTCATCATCATTAGCTTTAGTGGTTTGTGTAAATTTGAATACTAGTGATATTAACTGGTCTTCCTTACGTTGTTGTTGTTCTTGTTAAGTGCCTTTGAGTTGGTTCCAAACCATAACGATCCGATCCTGTATAGGGTTTCCAAGGAGTGGCTGGTGAGCTTGAACCGCCAATCTTGCAGATCAAACCAACTTTTCAATCCAGTGCATTAACCCACAGCACCACAGTAGGACTTCCTTATAGACATATCCTATCACAGACATCATTGTGCTTCAGGATATATCTTGAAATGTTCATTTTGATGATTAATGTGACACCATTCCTCCTTGGTTTGTTACTCCCATTTGCCTGATACAATATAGTCAGTATGAGTCCAATTCTCACATTGATTTACAGTGTTTTTACAGTGTATTTTACAGGTATTTACAGTGATTGAAAATACCGTGGCTCGTGCCAGGATCACCTTAGTCTTTAAACTGGCATCTTTGTTCTTGAACACTTTAAAGAAATCTTTTGCACTAGATTTGCCTAAAGCATTGTGTTATTTGATTTCTTGCCTGCTGCTTCCATGAGCATTGATTGTGCATCCAAACAAAATGAAGTCTTTGACAAGTTCAATCTTTATTCCATTTATCATGATGTTATTTATTGGTCCTGTTCTGAGGATTTTCATTTTCTTTACATTGAGGTGTAATCCATACTGAAGGTTGTGATCTTTGATCTTCATCAGTAAGTATTTGATCTTCATCAGTACGTATTTCACTTTCAGCAAGTAAGGTTGTGTCATCTGCATATCACAGGTTGTTAATGAGTCTTCTTCTAATCCTGATACCACATTCATCATAGAATCCAGCTTCTCGGATTATTTGCTCAGCAAACAGATTGAATATGTATGGTGAAAGAATACAACCTTGGTGCACACCCTTCCTGATTTTAAACCACTAAGTAGCTGCTTGTTCTGTTCACATGACTGTCTCTGTATCTATGTACAGGTTCATCATGAGTACAATGTAATATTCTGAAGTACCCATTCTTCACAATGTTGCCCACAGTTTGTTATGTTCCACACAATCAAATGCCTTTGCATAGTTGATAAAGCACAAGCAAACATCCTTTCAGCATACTCTGTTTTCAGCCAAGATCTATCTAACATCAATAATGATTTTGTTCTACATTCTTTTCTGAATCTGTCTTGAATTTTTAGGAGCTCCTGGTCTATGTACTACTAAAATACCTCTTGAATTATCTTAAGTAAAAGTTTACTTGCAGAAGAACAAATAAGATGGTGGAGAGGGTGAAAGTGCAGTGAGGCTCTGTCAGCAACAACACAGAATACCAGACCAAGAAGGCTCAGGGTATGATGCCAGGACTCTGAACCACATATAACGGGATATTTAGAAGGTTGGAAGGATTACAGTTAGGGGAATTTGTAGCAGAAGCAAGAATTCCATTGCTTTCTAATTCAAGACACCCAGCTGCTCCCGGAGCCACCATCTAGGAAGACACCAAGCAGGGGAAAGATCAGAGCAGCTATGGACACCTGACAGAACTACGAAGATAAAGTTGTGAACATTCTTTCTTTCTTTCTTTCTTTCTTTCTTTCTTTCTTTCTTTCTTTCTTTCTTTCTTTCTTTCTTTCTTTCTTTCTTTCTATTTTTATATCTGTTCATTGGTCTCTTGCTGTCTGTACACCTCCATTCTGGTGACTAGAGGTGGTACCTGAGCTAGTGGATACACCACCCTAACTCCCAGAGGGTTCTACTATGCATACACACAGATCTCCTAGAAATTTAAAGTGACAGTTTCCACTTAAAACCAAAAAGCAGTGCAAACTGGCCACAGCTGGCACTGAACTATTTATCACTAGGCAAAAGGCCTGAATGGGGATTGTGCAGTGGGATAGGCAGATTAAAAAAGAAATAGGCTGAAAATTAAATCCTGAGTTGTGTCACAATGACCAACAGTGGCATCTTGAAATTTCTCAGGAAGAAAGTGAAAAGGGAAGCCCATCTCCTGATCACATCTACCTGGAGGCAATAAAAAAGCATAACAAAATACCAAAATATACACCCATCTAAGTATTAAGGCCACAGATAACTCCTGAATATGTACCCCCCAAAGAAACATATGATCTTATCAGCACATGTCCAGAAACGAGATAAAGTGACTGAGGTAAATGAGCTATAAGTAGACCTATACTCCATAATGGAAGATGGGCAAGATTTGGAAATGCCTGAGAAAGAAATCAGAAAAATGATTTTCAAATGTATTAAAACACTTTACAATGGAGTTGAGAAAAACAAGGAAGAAGTCAGGAAAGCACTACAGGAACAATCAAATAAGATAGATACAGCATTGGAAACAAATCAAAATCTACAGAAAGAGGTCCAAATGATTAATAATAGAATGTCAGAAATGGACAACACATTGAAATGGCAAAGAAGCAGAATTGAAGAGATAGAAGTCAGAACTAGTGAGCTAGAAGATAAATCTCTCAACACTACTAAAACAGAAGAAAAAGCACAAAAAAGGATAAAAGCAATCTGAAGAAGACCTATGATCCATGTTGGACAACATGAAGAGGAATAACATAAGAATTAATGGTATTCCGGAACAAGAAGAATCACACAGTCCACAGAGGAGATAGTTGAAGAGCTTCTGGAAGAAAATTTCCCTAACATCCTGAAAAGTGAAAAGATAAGCATTCAAGTAGCTTAACAAACCCCAGGAAAGATAGACCCTAAAAGACAATCATCAAGACATATAATAATCTAGCTCCCCAAAATCAAAGATTAGGACAGAATCCTGAAAGCAGCTAGGGAAAAGAGAAGTATAATATACAAATGCAAGCAAATCAGATTAAGCTCAGATCTCTCAACAGAAACCATGCAGGCAAGAAGGCAATGGGAGACATATATCAAACCCTGAAAGAAAAAAAAACAAAAACTGCCAACCAGTAATCCTCAACCCAGCAAAGTTGTCAATCAAATATAAAGGTGTAATCAAAATATTACAGGATAAACAGAAACTAAGGGATTTTTCCAAAGCCCACTCTGCTATGAAAAACATCCTAAAGGAAGTTATGTGGACTGAGAACCAACAAGAACAGACAACGACCAGAGAATGACGTTATGTGGCAGCATCACCTTGAACTCAGTCGACAAATGAAAGAGTCAAGAACAGAATAAAATTATAAGAACAGAGGATCTGGGAGGTCAGTCTATGATCAAAATAATTACAATGTGAAAGAAGGTAAACACAGAGGACAGAACAGAGATCCAGGTGGTGAGAAGGTCAGGTAGATTACAGGATAAAATAGACTGTCTTAAATGGAGGGAAGATTTAATGGAATATAAGATAAAGATAACCGTGGGGTTGGGGCTAGGGGTTTAGTTCTGATGTTGGAGAAGGAAATACAAGAAGGGGAAGGAGGCAGAAGAAAAAGATAGCTAGGGGAACACTGAAATAGGTTTGCATGGCCTAAGTGGGACAGAGGTAAATAGTGATGTATGCTCAACCTTGGAACAA
>NW_006408519.1:36757544-36773256 GCF_000296735.1 Chrysochloris asiatica | reverse complement strand
GTAACTCAAGCCATGGTATTTTCAATTACTTCATATGTGAAAGCTGAACAATGAATAATGAAGACCTAAGAGTAATTGATGCCTTAAATTATGGTACTGATGAAGAATATTGAGTATATTCATTTGTTGTTGTTGTTAGGTGCCATCAAGTCGGTACTGACTCATAACAACCTTATGCACAGCCCAATAAAACACTGCCCGATCCTGGGCCAACCTCACAATTGTAGCCACTCTTGAGTATACTCATTGTCCCATATTATTGTGAGGCTCTGGGATGTAACGCTATAGTACTACACAAGACAAGATTCTAACCTTGAAGATCCTAGTGATGGAGCAATACTCTGCTGAGTGCTGAGTACTAGCCTTCATGTGTGACTTCTAAGACAGTCTTGTTAGTGTGCGTGTTATATATATAGACATAAAACAAAACATTCAACATTTCAACATAATCAGTTACATTAATTATGATCATGAAACAATTCCATGAAACACTGCAGCATACTGAAGCCATAAAAGGTCAGCTTTCTTTTCCTACTTCATTAGTGTAGCAAAGAAATAACAGTAGTGCTATTGTCTGTAAGCAGATGTTGCTTGTTTAAATCTTGTACCGTGACTTAATAGCTGTGTGACCTTGTATAAACCTGATCATGCTACTCTTATGCTTAAAGTATTTCTCTTTAGCATCTCTATACCCAGATGTACAAGGCCATGCAGGACCTGTCCCTCAATCAAGCTTTCAGAATGCCACTTGTTGTGTTCGAGACACATCCATCTTTCTTCTGGTTACTTCAGATGGCCAACAATTTTCATGTCTCAGGATCTTTACCTTTGTTCTTCCTTCTACCCATAATACTCTGTCTTCCACTTTGTACCTGGATAGCTACTTCCAAAAAAGATCACAGACATTGAAAATCTGATGGAGCCAGTTCTACACTGAAACACTTGGGGCTGCCATGAGACAAAATCAACGGAGTGGCATTGGCTTGGTTTTGTTCTAGATGAATGAGAATATTGAAAGCCCGAGTGACTAGTAAAAGTTAGTATAACTAACAAGAAAGAGGGAGAGCAAACCTAATTCTGATTGCAAAATCACCAGTCCATCCAAAATGACCATTTCAAGGTTATTTTATCTTTGTCCCCATGATTGTTTATTGGTACCTAGTGGGCTATTCTCTGAATCTGATATGACAGAGAGGTCTTTGGGCCGAGAGGGAGAGCTTCTTCGCATACACACAACACTTACTATTTATAAGACTAGCCTGCTGAGGCTAACAGAGCAGGTCATACTTTCTCAGGAAAATGACAGACTAATGGAAAAAAGGTCATAAATACCATCAAATATGAAGCCTGACATTTATCAAGGACAATTGTTTCTTCATAAAAATCTCTGGCTTTGGGGAATCTTTCAACTAAGCCTCTACCATGCATCCTGCCCACTTACTAAGGAAGAAAGAAGACTAACAAACTGGGCATGTGTGTGGGGAAGTTGAATGGGGGTGGGAAGTAGAGATGGCAGATGAGAAGAGGAAGACCAAAGGGAACATTCCTGTGGTTTCAGGAGTAAATTGAGCTCCTAATTCTTTGTGACCAGCAGTAGGATTAAGAGTTCAAAAGGGCAGGTCACTTAAGGTCAGGGGTGCCAGGCTGGGTCTTGCAGGGATGTGACCCAGGAAATGCTGGCAAGCTGAGTCCCCATTCTTCCCCAGCAGGCCTCCAATTAGAATTTAATGGCCAAATGTGGAATGCATTAGGAGTTCTGAGGAGAAGGTCTGTATTCAAAGGAGCCGGATCTTTTGGGCTAAGTAGAAAAACATTCCTCCATGGGCAGTTTCCTCCTGAGTCTTGCTAATTCTGGGAGCTTTGCTGGTTGTGGGGCTTTACAAGGGTCCTATGCAAGTGACCTAAACATAGCTCCCCTATTTCACTTGAAGATGACAGGAAGAATAGCCAGTGGACCCATTAACTCTGTTTGGTATTTGGGGAAGTGTGAAAAGGGCAAGTAGAAAGAAATGATTGGACTTGGCTTTTCTGTGTATTCTGTGACAGTTTGTCCAATGAAGGGTGCATAGAAAATGCATATAGAACAGTATACATAGACACAGTATATATATACTGCAAGATTGACTTTAACATGTATGTGTGCCACTGCGTGTGTATCTTCTTGTGTATTTATTTATTCATTCATGTTTATTAAAGTTTTCCCTTGTGCCCTGCCTTGTCATAGTGAAGAATGCAAATAGACTAGCTAAGGGATATTACATATGTGTTTGTGTGTATGTGTGTGTATATTAGAATGTACAGATAGCATGTGTGTGTAAATGAAAGAATGCATGATGTATAAATGCTGTGCTGCAAACATATGAACCTGTGGATACCTTTGAGTGTCACTGATGCATGGATTTGGGAGACTATGTTAGCATCCTTGGGAATGCTGATGGAAGTGAAGATAGCACAGTGGGTCAAAGGTCCCCTCAGTGCAGATAAGCAGGTGCAGTTGGATAATCTGGAAGTATCTATTCTGTATGTGCTAATGTCTGTATGATGGCACACGATGCATGTATTGTTTGCATGAATATGAATATAAGTAGTATCATGTACTTCTGTGTAATATCCATGTTGAAAGTTTGCATGGATGGAGATACGTGGCATTTTGCTCTGTTGCACATGGGATCACTGTGAGTCAGAACTAACTTGAGAACACCTAACAATGACAATTCTATTTGTGTGCCAATATATAGTAATAGGTAAATAACCTGTTAATACAATATAAACTTGGGTGTGTCATGAGTGAATATGGATAAATCAGGAATGTAGGACACACAAACATTTGCTTATATCTCTGACAGGACCTGAATCAGGGTGAGATGATGGAGAACATTTGCAGGTTAGGGCACCTGAGGCTGTGTGTGGGTTTCTGCTTGTGGTTTTCCACTTGGTACAACACGTGAGAATTACTGTCTGAAACTTCCACTCGGAAGCAAAGGTCCAAAATTTTTGGTCTTTATCAGCTCCTCTTTTGGAGTTTAAATGAATGAGCCAAGAAAATAAGTTCTACATAGTGTTTACATACACCCTCCTTCCCCCCACACAATACATACTTTTTGGTATAAAGCTTAATGAATTTTGCCTTAGTAGTGGTAATGATTGTGTGCCGTGGAGTCAGTTCTGACTCATAGCAACACTGTATAGGATTTCTGAGGCTGTAAATCTTTACAGGAACAAAAAGCCTCGTCTATTTCCCACAGAACAGCTGATAGTTTCAAACTGCTGACCTTGAGGTTAGCCACCCAACTTGTATCCACTATGCTATTTTAAACTATTACGTTGTTGCTATTGTTAAGTGCCATCCAGTTGGTTCCAACTCCTGGCGACCCTGTATAGGGTTTCTGAGGAGCTGCTGGTGAGTTTGAATCACTGACCTTGTGGTTCAAAGCGACCTTACATTAACCCACAGCACCTCACAGTTGGCCAGGGGATTTCCTGGGTTTTAATACTCTGAGTCCCATGTTCTGTGTATATAAGGTTCCCTTATCTGGATTTGTTGGCAAGAACTAATGCCTGGGTGAAGGGACACGAAGGCATCATTTATGCTTCTTTGAACAGAGGGAGACTTAATTGCCCTAGACCTTACCATACAGTCATAGTTTCATGGGAGTGAAGTCACTTGCCACTTGAGCACAGCAGTGGATTTTGCAGTAATCTTGATCCCTTTTGGAATTCCAATATATCCTTTACAAGACATGTGGCCATAGTTAATTTATTTAAACTTCCTGAGCCTTAGTTTCTTCTTCTGTAATATAATAACAACTGCTTCATAGAGTTTTTTCACAGATTAAATGAGAATTTACAAATGTCAAGCACTTACCACACATACTTATTTAGGATATTCATTCAAAATGAGGGAATGATGGACTGTATTGAAATGACTTATTCTTCTGATATATTTAGTGAGCAGTGACCACAGTCTCTGCAAGATATTGAAAATATAAATAAACACAAGATTTAGTCCCTGTCCTAAGAAGTCTTCAGTATACTGTGGGAGACATTAATAGAATAGCATTTTTTAAAAGCAACTTTTTATTGCTAATTATCATGAGCTTAAAATTTCAAGGGTATAAATATTACCAAGAATAGTAGCTGTGCCAATTAAAGAAAACACAATGTTAAAACAACAACAACAATAAAACCCTCAAAGAATCCACTAAAGATCTCATAACGTGGATGAACATGGAAGACTTTATACTGAGTAAAGTAAGTCAATCAAAAAAGGACAAATATTGTATTAAACCACTATTATTAAAGTCAATACAAGGTTTACACATAGAAAGAAAGATTCTTTGATGTTTACCAGGGGTAGTCTAGGAGGGGGTAGGAGGAAGGATCACTAACTAGAGGGTTGTTGTTGTTAAGTGCCGTGAGTCAGTTCTGACTCATAGCTACCCTGTATAGGATTTCTGAGAAGCTGGTGGGTTTGAACCACCAACCTTGCAGTTAACAGTCCAGTGTTTATCTTATAGTGCTGCACTAGGAATCCAAGGGTTGTTGTTGTTGTTGTTATGTGCCGTGGAGTTGGAACCGACTCATAGCGACCCTGTACAGGGTTTCCGAGGGTGTAAATCTTTACGGGAAAGCCTCATCTTTCTCCCGCGGAGCAGCTGGTAGTTTCGAACTGCTGACCTTGCGGTTCACAGCCCAAGTCGTAACCACTACGCTGCCAGAGCTCCTTAGGAATCCAAGGGTAGACACATATTAAGATGGATGAAGGGAAAGACAGTGTACCAATATACAATAAGGGAGAGGTCAGCACAAGGTGACCAAGGTGGAGGGAGACACTGCAGGGGTACAAAAGTCAAAGACAAGTGAAAGGTAAATATCATTACATACATATTCCTATAATAATAGTAATAATACTATCTATGAGTAGATACATAGGTAGACATGCACGTTGCATGGATGTGGGTAGATAAATAGGAGCACATCTACAAATGTATATAGGTTTGGCAGAGGATATTCACATATATATGGAATCCTGGTGTGGCACTGTGGATTAATGTGCTGGACTGCAAGGTCAATTTGAACCGTAAGGTTGGTAGTTCAAGCTCACCACCTCCCTACAGAAACCCTATGCAGGGTTGCTATGTGTCAGAACTGATTCCATGGCACTTAACAACAATATATGTATACTGCAAATATGTCCAAGGATGTAGTAAATTATTATTGTTGTTGTGTGCCATTGGATCAGTAGTGCTGATCTTAGCAACCTTATGTAAGGTTTCCAAGGAGCAGCTGATGGATTTCAATCACCATGTTTGGGGCAGTGCTTGTCCTGTCCACACCAGGGCTCCATATTATAGAGAATGTAATATTATAGAGAATATAGGTAGCAAAGTTTTAAAAACTTGTTACCTTAGCAAAACACCCTGAGGGAAGAGACATTGGGCTCAGAGACTTAATATCAATGTTTTAGGGGGATATCTAGGTCAATTGGCACAACATAGTACGCAAAGAAAATGCTCTAGAACCTTCCTTAATGAATGGTGACTGGGGTCTTAAAAGCTTGCAACTATTGATCTGTCTTCACACAAAGAATGAATAAAATCAAAGACTCAAGGAAATAAGTCATTCAAAGGAGGACTAATGAACCAGACAAGGCACAGTGTCCACTTCCGTGAGACCAGAAGAGTAGATAGTACCTGGCTATAACTACCAACCACTTTGATCAGAATCATAATAGAAGATGCTAGACACAAAGAAGAAAATGTAAGAAAAAACTTAAGAACACATTTCTAAGACTTTTAATGTGTTAGAAGAAACAAGACTTACTAGTTTTATCGAGACTGGAGGACACCCCAATATTGTGGCCTGGAGCCGAATGCACCCCTGGGAATCATCTATCTGTCAAACAACATTGTTGAGTTGTCAAGTGCAATGGAGCCAGTTCGGACTCATAGCAACCCTGAATAGGGAGTCCAAGAGGCAGCTGGTGGGTTTGAACTGCTGACCCTGTGGTTTACACCCAGTCCAGTGGTAATCCTACCTGTAAGGTGAATTATGACATCAAGGAGGAATATATGTCTCAGTACAATCAACCATTAAAGATCAAAAGGACAGCATTTGCTGAAAACCAAAGCTCAGAAAGTAGGAAGGAAACCAGGATAAATGAAAATGGGAAACCCAGGCAGGAAGTGAGAAGAGTGCTGTTATGTTGAGGGATTACAACTAATGTCACAAAACAAAAAATTGTATAAATTGTTGAAAGGAAAACTAATTTGCTCTGTAAACTCTCACCCAAGCTGCAGCAAAAAGTTCCAAGAAAAAAAAAAAGGAGGATGGTAGCTGTGTGCTCCCAGAGAGTTTTAACAACAAGCCCGCATCATTGTCCAAAAGCAGCAGCTGTCCGTTGAATGGGGCCCATTGCTAGGTAGGCTTGGTGCCAGTAGACACACTACACAGTGCGAAGTAAGCCTTCCACGGAAAAGCTGCCTCCAAAGAATGGGGAGGACAGATGGCTACAGATTGTTCTGGAACATAACCCCAGGTGTCAGACATGCAGGGTAGGCAGAGGAGAAAACTGCAAGGAGGGGTGGAATTTGCAGCCTGTGCAGTGAGAACAATGTCTGATTCACAAGGCAAGAAGCTAAGCCTTGTTCATAAGGAGCTAAATGGCTTCCAGCTGGTGTCTTGCTTCGTATTAGGCAGTGTGGACTGACAAGACAGGGTTTCTGCCTTGTAGGTGGCCACAGTGTCCTTGGAGATACAGATGTCTGCATGACTAATTATGATACAGGTATGCAAATGTCTCATGTAGGTAAATGGAGTGGAACTGACTAAGCTCTCAGGAGTGGCTACAAGTATGTCCGAATCCGAAGGGAGCGACTTGAATGTGTCTTCTAGAAAGCAATCACTAGGTAGAAAATTGGGATAGGTGGTGCCTGGGGGTGATTTAAACCCAAACTCACTGCCTTCAAGTCGACACCCCACAGGACAGAGGAGAACTGTACCTATGGGTTTCCCAGTCTAATTCTTGACAGGAGCAGATAACCTTATCTTTCTATCATGGACCTGCTGATGGGATTGAATTGCTGACTTTGCAGTTAGCAGCCCAATGCTGAACACACTGTGCCACCAGTGCTTCTTTGGAGGTGGAGAGGGTGTGTTGTAATCGAGATTCTACCAGTCATCTGTTGCTGTCCGATCAATCCCAACTCATGCTGAACCCATCTGTGTCAGAGTAGGATTGTGTGTCATTGGACTTTCAGAAGGAAATCACCAGATCTTTTATCTACGGTGCCTCTGGTTGGAATTGAGCCTCCAACCTTTTAGTTGACAGTTAAGTGTTTACACCACCCAGAGGCTCCTTAGATATTCTAGAGAATAAGAATATTGCTGGTATTTAGTGCTGTCAAGTTGGTTCCAAACTCAGTATACAGAGTTTCTGAGGAGTTGCTGGTGGATTTGAACTGCCAACCTTGTGACTAACAGTCTAGTGCTTATCCTACAGTACCATACAAAGAGTCCTAGAATGGGGACAGTTAAGAATAAATGCAAAGAATTAGAAAGAGGGAGCAAGCCTACTATCAGGATAACTTCATGGCAGCCAGAAACTAGAACCCAAGATACAAACCCCATTTTCAGATTGATAAGTCCTTAAAGATAGGACCAAGGCAGGATCCTTCTCCAGTGCTATCCATAGCCCCCAGATTGTTCCAGACTCCCAGTAAGTGTAATGTGAGCATGGGGAGGAATAATGCAGAAAAGTGGCGATAGCTGTCCTGTCAAAAGGGTTGCACATTCTTCTGAAAGTAATGGGAAACCACCAAAAAATTTTAAGGAGTGAAACGACTTGATCCAAATTTGTGTTTTGGAAATGTCACTCTGGCCTCAGCAGGGTTTTACTGCGTTGGCATAGATGGGGAGTAGTGGTGTGGGCAGGCAAACTGGAGGCAGGGAGACTAGCTAAGAGATGTTTGCAGTCTTTCTGGCAGCACATGACAGAAGCCAGAACGAACATGGTGGCAGAAGCTAGAACGAACATGGTGGCAGAAGCTATGGAGAAGAGGAGTCTGATCATATAGTACCACTCTGTAGGCCTAACTTGACACCACACTCTTATTCCTCAGATCTCCATTCACATTTACTGATGGTGCAAAATTCAAAGGAGAAGAAATAGCTGTAAACATACATTAATAATCAGAACATGGAGTGTACAAAGTATGAATCTCGGGAAATTGGATGTCATAAAAATAAAATGGAATGCATAGAGATTGATATCCTAGGCATTCGTGAGCTGAAATGAACTGGTATTGGCCATTTGGAATTGGCTGTCTTGGAAAAAGTATAGCCGGATTGCTCCTGAGAACAGAGGATACTAAAAGTTCATTTCTCATGTTTTGGGCCTGTTGTCAGGAGGGACCAGGCCCTGGAGAAGGACATCACGTTTGGTAAAGTGGAGGGTCAGTGAAAAAGAGGAAGACCACCAATGAAATGGATTGGCACAATGGCAGCAACAATGGACTCAAACATAACAACAGTTGTGAGTGTGGTGCAGGTCTGGGCAGTATTCTGCTCTATTGTGTACTGGGTCTCTATGAGTCAGAACCGACTAGATGGTACCTAACAGCAATGATGTTCCAAGGTCTTCCACTTAGTGCTATTGTCGTTAACTGCCATAGTCACCCCAACCCATGGTGAGCCCTGTGGATACCTTCCCTTGTCTAGTCCTGAACTAATTCATTGAAGATTGTATCATTGGGTTTTCATTGGCTGAGGTTTGAAAGTAGATCACTAAACCTCTCTTCCTAGTCTGTCTTAGTATGGAAGCTCCTCTGAAACCTCTTCAACATCTTAGAAAAGCACAACTCTCCACTGACAGGTGGATGTTAGTTGTCCATGAAGTATATTTTTCGAGAATGGAACCCTTCCACTTCTTTGCTGTTGCTGTTGTGTGCCATTGTATAGGGTTTCCAAAGAGCGACTGGTGGGTTTGAACCACCAACCTTGTGGTTAACAATCCAGTGCTTATCCTACAGCACCACACCAGAACTCTACTTCTTAGCAGTCTGTATTTGTTTTTGTTTTCTGTTACATAAAATAGTAATACTAACACCAGCATTCTGATGTAGGGATTTACTGAGAAAGAAAACCTCTTTTAAATCTTGGAAGCACCATACAAACACCGGGCATTAATTAGGCAGAGACATGGGATAGGGGTTGAAAAAGAAAATGCTGCCTTGATTTGTAGATCAGATGCTGGATGGACCAATGTTTCCTGTCACCCTTTGTGCTCAGAATTCCTGTATGTCCTCACTGTCTTTGACTTCTAAAGAAAACCCTCCCTAACATGGTGCAATCAAAGAGCACTGGAATGAGATCAGAAGACTAACAGACTGTCTTCCCAATGTCAGATGTCAGGGTTTTTTCTGGAGGGGAACTCTCTGGGTACCCTTAAGAGAACTGTCCACCAAACCCTCAGCCTATAAAACAGCCCAGGCCAGATCTCTTCTGTTTACTGCTCCTCTCCATGTGTGTGACCCTATGTCCCTTTGCACATGCTTTATTTCAATTAGCATTTCCCCATCCCCCCTTTCCCATTTTTCTTAGACTATATAAGCAGTGACTTTCTCTCATCCTGGTAGCTCAGGGTGCCCTTGAGGCCCTGATGAAGTCAACAAGCACATGTCCTTGATTACTAAGAAAGACAAATGGGTGAAGGTTATAGACAGAGTTTAGATCCATCAAGCATCTTGATTTCTCTTGAAAATACAAAGTCTTTGTCCAGAAGTGTTGGGCATTGGTTTAATCTTGAGGAGATGATGGATGGGGATGACATGATTCAGCCAAATCACTGTCATGGAGGGAGGTGAGGATCAAAGAGTCAGTGTCACAGCAACGTTTTGTTTGGGTGACGCTTTAAAACCATCCAGTACATCTGCTTCTTAAATGATTTCTTTCCACACAGAGTTGTAGAGAACTACGGCTAGGCTCCTGATAAAGATTTGGCACCCATTCTTCAAGAACAAAACCAAAATAAAACCAATAGTTGGAGTGTCTATCCCAGCTCATGGAGAACACTTGTGTCAAAGTAGAATCGTACTTCAGGGGGTTCTCAAAGTCTGATTTTCAGTAGATCAATATACGAGGGGGCTTCAAAGAGTTCACAGAAAAATTTCATTATCTTTCCATTCCATTTCCCATGAACTTTGTGATGCCCTCCCCATTGTTATTGTCATTAATTACTATGGCATTGGCTCCTATGTAAAACAGAAGGAAATGTTGTCAGGTGCTGATCCATCTTCATTATCACTTGCATGTTTAAGTCAATAAGAAGAAACCAAAGTCCTTATAGTAATAATAATTAGATACTTAGGTTTTCTTTGTTGCCTTTGTTGGTCTTGCTATTACTCCAGAGAACTAGGGGGATGAGGTGTGGGAAGCTGCCAGCCCAGAATCGCTTAATGTCTGTAATCCTTAACATTCAGTTAGTGCAAAGGGATCTGAGTGATTTTGTCTATAAGGTACAGAGTACATGTCTCTTTAATCAGATCTGCTGCTTAATGTCCTAATGGGCAGGCTATCTGGGATCATTAATGTCTCTGATGTGTTTTATGTTCGTGTTAGCAGAGGTCGATGGTGAATGCATTTTTAACAAACCCAATCAACAAATATAATCATATCCACTCAAGAGAAGAAATGTCCAAGCCATTATCCTGTTAAAGAACTAAAAAAAAAACCCCAGAATGTCATGCTTCATCGCGTCAGAACATAGCGATTGGGCTGCTGTCTCCTCCAGTAGCAAAGAGTTCATTTAAGTTCAGACCAGCAATGAAATACTCTCTCATCAACACCTGTAGCAAAAAGAAAACCAAGCAAACAAACCAAAAAATGCCTCCTCATCTTTCAAGACAATAGAAATATAAATTCATACCCACATTTTTATATTTTCTTATCAAGATTGGAGTACCGTAATGGTAAAGATTTTTCCTTTGTGGCAAATGTGTCTACAAGAGAAGAATTTAGAGTGTGAGAAGTTAGGTTGACGGCGGCTTTTTCAATTACCCTATACAAAGCCAGGCTTTACGTCTTATAGCAGCAACTTTTCAAGATAGAAGATAAAAATATAAAGGTCATTGTTAATGAGAGTGACTGTCTTTTTTTTTTTTTTTTTTAAGATCACAAAGAATATTTGTATCACTGCTGGATATAAAAGCCAGTCTGGGAGACAGAGGCCAAGTAACTGAAACCAACATTCAGGAGAAAAGTAATATTGGTGATGGTATTATTCCATTGGACATTGTTGTTGTTGTTGTTGTTAAGTGCCATCGAGTCGGGTCCGACCCATAGCGACCCTGTACAGGGTTTCCGAGGGTGTAAATCTTTACGGGAGTAGAAAGCCTCATCTTTCTCCCGCGGAGCGACTGGTAGTTTCGAACCTCTGACCTTAAGGTTCGCAGCCCGATTCTTAACCACTACGCTACCAGAGCTCCATTGGACATAGCCAACTAATAACACTATTAATAAGACAGATCCAAATCCCTAATCACAATTCAAAATCCAAATGGCTCTGAAAACTGAAAGTATTTTTGCAATTTGATGAAGGGTGATTTCATGACTAAATCCGACCTGAATTAACTTGAGACTGTTGTCTTTTTTTACTTCTCATTTAATGTGAATCTTTATATATTTCATTGTAGGGAGAAATATCTATGTGTGTGTGTTTGCTTGCACCTATCCTCTGGGATAGGTAGCACACACAATATTTGAATTATATTAGCTTTCTAAAAATTAGAAATTTTTAAATTCAAAATAAATCTAACTGTATGGGTTTTAGATAAGGAATGGTGAACCGGAAGCATCTGTTCTTCTGTTCTCTTCATATATGCTACTATGATATGTGTTTAAGAAATAATTTTTATTAATCTGATTACGTGCATTGTATTAACATTCCCGGCCAGCCATTTGAAGTAGTTATTTAGCCCCACTTTGTCTATACAGAAAAGACAGTCAGAGCTACTAACACATTAACCTAAGAGAGATTTTTAGTTCAAAAGCTATGTTCTTTACTTGTATCTCCTGAATTGCATGAATGCCATTAGAGGCACGATCAGGGCACTTAACAATAGTACCCAACCTAAAGCCTTGGTGTGGTACTGCTATAGGATAAGCACTGGAGTGCTAACTGCAAAATCAGCAATTCAAACCCACCAGCTGCTCTCTGAAACCTTTTACAGAGTTGGGCTCACAAAAACAAGAAGATACCTAACTTTAAGAGCTTTGGTGGTACAGTAATTTTGCACTTAACAGTTAACTGAAAGGTCAGCAGTTCAAACCCACCAGTAGCTCTTCAGGATAAAGATATGGCAGTCTGTTTCTATAAATATTTGCAACCTCAAAAACCTTATGAGGCAGTTCGATTCTGTCAGAATCCACTTGACAGCAATGGTGTTGGTTTTTAATCCAGCCTAACTTTGAACAGGACTTTCTTTTTCTTGATTTCTGAACTTTCTGTTATAACCTGTATTAGTTTGTTTCAGCCACAGCTGCTAAGGCTCTGCAACCGATATAGAGTGTCATTGACTCAATCCAAGGTCACAGTGACCCTGTAGGACACACTAGAACTGCTCCCATAGAGTTTCCAGGGCTGTAACTATTTACAGAAATAGATTGCCAGTTCTTTCTCCTGTGAAACGGCTGGTGAGTATGAATCACTGACTTTTTGGTTAACAGCGGAGCGTTTTAACCACAATGCCACCAGAGCTCCTTCTGCAAACTTTAAGTTATTGGTATGTGCCATCGAGCTGGTTCTGACTTACAGTGCCCCGATGCACAACACAACGTTGCCTGGTCCTGAGCCCTCCTCACACTTGTTACATTTGAGTTCAGTATTACGATCATTGTGTCAATCCATCACGTGGGGGATCTTTCTCTTTTCACTGACCCACCAAATTCACCAAGCATGATGTCCTTCTTCAGGGACTGTTGTTGTTGTTGTTGTTAGGTGTGTAGAGTCAGTTCTGACTCATAGCTCTCCTATGCATAACAGAAAGAAACACTGCCAGTCCTTTGTCATCCTTCCTGCTGCCACTGTGCCAAACCATCTCTTCATCTTCTTCACTGACCCTCCACTTTACCAAGCATGATGTCTCCAGAGAGAATGGTCCCTCTTGATAACATGTCCACAGTATGAGAGACAAAGTCTACCCATCACGGCTTCTAAGGAGCATTCTGGCTGTACTTTGTTCAACACAGATTTGTGCTTGTTCTTCTGACACCCCGTGGTACTTTAAATATTCTTCTCCAACACCATAACTAAATACATCACTTAGTCTACAGTCTTTCTTATTCATTATCCAACTTTCACATGCATAAGAGGGTATTAAAATATTATGATTTGGCTCAGGTGCATCTTAGTCCTCAAACTGACATACGGATTTGCCTAATGCAGTACTTCAGTTGATTCTTGACTGCTGCTTCCATGAGTGTTAATAGTGGATCCAAGCAAAAGGAAGTCTTTGACAATTTCAATCTTTTCTCCATTTTTCATGATGTTATTTATTGGTCCAGTGGTGAGGATTTTTGTTTCCGTTTTGCTGTGGTTCAATCCATGATGAGGGCCATGGTCTTTGATCTTCATCAGTAAGTATTCAAAGTTCTCTTTGCTTCCAGCAAGCAAGATTGTATCATCTGCATATCACAGGTTATTATGAGTCTTCCTCCAATCCTGATGCATATTCTTCATATAATCCAACTTCTCAGCTTATCTGTTCATCATACAGATAAAATACATATGGTGAAAGAATACATCCCTGGTGAACACCTTTCCTGATTTTAAATCAATAAATGTCCCCTTGGTCTGTCCGAACAGTTACTTCTGGGTCTATATACAGGTTCCTCATGAGCACAATTAAGTGTTCTGGAATACCGATTCCTCTCAATGTTATCCATAGCTTGTCAATGAAGCACAGGTAAACATCTTTCTGGTAGTCTCTATTTTCACCCAAGACCCATCTGATGTTGGCAATAATATCCCTCATTCCACATCCTCATCTGAATCCAACTAGAACCTCTAGCAGTTCTCTGTCAAGATACCGTCACAGCTGTGTTTGAATTAACTTAAGCAGATGTTACTTCCATGTGCTATTAATGATATTGTCTGATGGTTTCTGCATTCTGCTGGGTCACCTCTCCTTGGAATAGTCACAAATATGGATCTCTTCAATCAAATGGAATGGGAGCTGTCTTCCAAACTTTTTGTCTTAAATAAGTGAGTTCCTCCAGTTCTGCATCTGGGTTACTCCACTAACTAGTCCCTCCTAATAACATGTTCCCTTTCCTTGGAGTGGCACAAATATTGGTTTCTGCCAAGATCAGTTGGCAAGGTATCTGTCTTTCAAACTTCTTGACATAGACGAATGAACAACAGTGCTGCATTACTTTGCTGAAACATTTCTATTTGTATTCTGTCAATTCCTGCAGCACTGTTTTCCACCAGTGCATTCAATGCAGCTTGAACTTCTTCCTTCAGTATCAAAAATTCTTGATCATATACTGTCTCTTGAAATGACTGAACAATGACCAGTTCTTTCTGGTACAGTAACTCTGCGTATTCCTTCCATCTTCTTTTAGTGCTTTCTGCATCATTCAATACCTTATCCAGAGAATCTTTCAATAATGAAAGTCAAGGCTTGAATTTTTTCTTCAGTTCTTTCAGCTTGAGAAATGCTAAGCATTTTCTTTCCTTTTGTTTTCTAACTCCAGGTCTTCATGTATTTCATTATAATACTACACTTTGTCTACTCAAGCCATCTTTTGAAATAATATGTTCTACTTTTTTACATCATTATTTCTTCCATTTGAGTTAGCTAGTCTGCATTCAATAACAATTTTACAGCCTCTCCTGGTATCTATTTTTGACTGTTAAATTTTTCCCATTTTTTTTATACCTAATTTAAATTTAAGGTTTTTATTGTGGATTGAGTGAAAATTTACAGGGCACATCATCAGTTTCACATTCAACAATTCATATAAGTTATTTCATTACATTGATTATAATCCCCTCCATATACCATCAGTTAAAAGTATTTCTCTCTATCCACTTTAGCTTTCTAAAAAACGCACAAACAAAAAAACCCACTCAGGCATATATAATAATTTACATATCCAAACGGCACATTCTGCAAGTCTGTTCCTGGCCACCAGTTCTTAGTCCTTCTCTTCTTAGTTGATTAATCTAGAATCCTCAGCCACACCCCCTCTCCATGTCCTCATCTCTGCCTCCATCTCTGGCACTGCTGCTTCTCTGGATAAGGTCCCACATTCTATTTGTCCTAGGGTCCTCTGTTTCTGGACTGTTATATTAACCACTCCCCTTTTTCTGTTACAAAACTTCTACCTTTACAAGTGTGAAAGTCGCAATTAGTCATGATAACAGTTATTCACTATTGAATCTTATGAATCTTATCCCCATCTCCTTTCGCCAGACCCATCTAGAAAAGATGATAGCTATTCAGTGGGGACCCTTTCTTTCCCCCAACCTTCTTAAACTAAGCTCCCTCTTGAAACCTTTTAAGCCAGTCACTTCGTGCCTTTATTGCCCCCTCATTTTAGGTAGCCATTGTCTAAGTTGCCCATTCCTATCTATCCTGTGTACAGAGTGGATAGCATTGAAACTTGATTTGAAGACTCTTTCCCTCTCTGTTGGTATTTAGAGTAACTA